>NC_044039.1:199291750-199626148 GCF_901765095.1 Microcaecilia unicolor
TCCTGGGAGCAGGAGAGGGAGGCAACAATGGTAGGGATTGTGAGGGGCGGCGGGGGCCCTGGGGGTGGCAGTGGCAGCCTTGCCCCAGGTCTGGCTCACTCTCGGCAGCCCTGAGCAGCAAACATGTGCCCAATTTTCCAGATAGCATTCGTAAAGAAGCAAGTGTTATGTCCTTCTTTTACATATGCCACCCCATCCCCCAAAGGAATGCACGAGCAACCCCCTCCAATCAAGCCCCCCACCACAACTCCCTCTAAAGGAATGACACCCCACAAAGACTTCTCAAAGTCTCCCGGAGTTGATTCCTTGATATTTAGAATAATGAGGCAGGAACTCCTTCTGTTTTGGGGGCTGGGCTAAAAATACTGCAAGATGACCCCTATCTGTAGTCACACAGTACTACAGGCAAGTTTCAAAATGTCCTTATAAGGACAAAAAGCCTCATGCTCTGAGGAGGAAAAATAACACCAGCTTTGGTGTGGAGGAGTAGCCTAGTGATTAGTGCAGTGGCCTTTGATCCTAGGGAACTGTGTTTGATTCCCACTGCAGCTCATTGTGACTCTGGGCAAGTCACTTAACCCTCCATTGTCCCAGGTGCAAATAAATACTTGTATATACTATCAGGCTTATTTTCGAAAGAGAAGGGCGCTCATCTTTCAACACAAATCAGAAGATGGGCGTCCTTCTCACAGAGTTGCCCAAATCGGCATAATCAAAAGCTGATTTTGGGCTTCCTCAATTGCTTTCCATCACGGGGACGACCAAAGTTCCAGGGGGTGTGTCAGAAGCATAGCAAAGGCGGGACTGGGGCGTGCTTAACACATGGGCGTCCTCGGCTGATAATGGAAAAAAGAAGGGTGTCCCTGACGAACACTTGGGCGACTTTACTTGGTCCTTTTTTTTTTTTACGACCAAGCCACAAAAATGTGCCCTAAATGACCAGATGACCACCAGATGGAATTGGGGATGACCTCACCTCACTCCCCCAGTGGTCACTAACCCCATCCCACCCTAAAAAAAAATAATATTTTTTCCAGCCTCTATGCCAGCCAGCTCCATGACAGCAGTATGCAGGCCCCTGGAGCAGTTTTAGTGGGTGCAGTGCCTACCCTACCCCCCCCCCCCACCTGTTACACTTGTGGTGGTAAGTGTGAGCCCTCCAAAACCCACCACAAAACCCACTGTACCCACATCTAGGTGCCCCCTTCATCCCTAAGGGCTATGGTAGTGGTGTACAGTTGTGGGGAGTAGGCTTTGGGGGGGGGCTTAGCACACAAGGTAAGGGAGCTATGCACCTGGGAGCTTTTTCTGAAGTCCACTGCAGTGCCGCCTAGGGTGCCCGGTTGGTGTCCTTACATGTGAGGGGGACCAGTGCACTATGAATGCTGGCTCCTCCCATGACCAAATGGCTTGCATTTGGTCGTTTCTGAGATGGGCGTCCTGGGTTTCCATTATCGCTGAAAATCATGGACGACCATGACCATCTCTAAGGTCGACCTAAATGTTGAGATTTGGGCATCCCCGACTGTATTATTGAAACGAAAAATGGACGCCCATCTTGCTTCGATAATACGGGTTTCCCCGCCCCTTCGCGGGACGTCCTGCTAGGACATCCTCAGGAAAACTTGGGCACCCCGTTCGATTCATTTATTTATCATATTTGTACCCCGTGCTTTCCCACACATGGCAGGCTCAATGCGGTTTACATGCGGATTATGCCCCTCTATGTAAACCACTTTGAATGTAGTTGCAAAAGGCAGTATATCAAGTCCCTTTCCCTTTGAGTTTGTATTATTTTTCTAGGAATAATGCAATTTTGTTATTCACTGCTAGCTACATTATTTGATTTACATAATAATGGATTGTTTTGTATGTTTTTGCATGCTTTAAATCTCATTGCTATGTTATTAAATTGATAGGTCAATTTAATAGTCCCTAGAGGACAAGTATTCTATGAAGGAAAGTGTGTGTGCTATGATTTAGACACGAGCCCTGTAACTTTTTAAAAACTTTATTCTTATTCAATTTTCAAAATACAATCCAAATAAAAAAAAAATACTCAAACAGAAAATCAATCACCACTAGATAATAATCCAAAATCAAGAAAACAGTATATCTAAGGAAATACAATCAGTGCACAATATGGGTGGGTGACCAGGAATAATCGAAACAAGGAAAAAATAACTGTATTAATTAAAAAGAGAATATTTCTTAGAAGAAAGGAATTCCATATTCATTACAAGAAGGGAGACCAATCACAACTGAGGTTCCTCTATCCTAACGGGAAGATCCTGGCCAGTAGCTACAATTTTATCACTAAAAAATAAAGTCAACTGAGATGGATCAAAAGGATATAGGAATGATATTGATATTTTACTATACATTTACAAAGAAACTTCAGGAGTGGAGGAGTGGCCTAGTGGTTAAGGTGGTGGACTTTGTTCCTGGGGAACTGAGTTCAATTCCCATTTCAGGCACAGGCAGCTCCTTGTGACTCTGGGCAAGTCACTTAACCCTCCATTGCCCCATGTAAGCCGCATTGAGCCTGGCATGAGTGGGAAAGTGCAGGGTACAAATGTAACAAAAATAAAATAGATACTATTGGAGATTCTACATGGAATGTTGCTACTATTGGAGATTCTACATGGAATGTTGCTATTCCACATGCAACATTCCATGTAGAAGGCTGCGCAGGCTTCTGTTTCTGTGAGTCTGACGTCCTGCACGTATGTGCAGGACGTCAGACTTGCAGAAGCCTGTGCAGCCACATTGGTGATCTGCAAGGGCCGACTTCTACATGGAATGTTGCTAGTGGAATAGCAACATTCCATGTAGAATCTCCAATAGTAGCAACAGTGGAGGAGTGGCCTAGTGGTTAGGGTGGTGGACTTTGGTCCTGGGGAACTGAGTTCAATTCCCACCAGGCACAGGCAGCTCCTTGTGGCTCTGGGCAAGTCACTTAACCCTCCATTGCCACATTGAGCCTGCCATGAGTGGGAAAGTGCAGGGTACAAATGTAACAAAAAAAAACAAAACCTCCAGCACCACAACACTGGGATGCATTAAAAGAAACTGTTGTCTTTGCTTCTGTGTAGTTTTATTTATTTCCAGACATTTGATATACCGTAAATGGAGCCTATACAGGCAACCAAGTTGTTTACAAGAATAAAAACAAAATTCTTCTCATTCTGAAGCTGTGGGTGGGGGCAGAAAAGAGAAGGAAAAAGGAAAAGGGAGAGGACAATTAAGCAGAGGGAAAAGCGGAGAAGAAGAGGAAAGTTTTCCAAAGCGCTTTCAAAGACTGAAGAGGTATATCAGTTCTAAGAAAGGGGGGCAGATCGTTCCTGGGGTCTAAATAACTAAAAGAGGTTTAACCCGGTCTCACCCAGTTCTGGCTCCGGACCCAGGCCACAAAAGGACATTTCTCAGTTCAGTCTCGCATCCAGGGCCAATCTCCCCTCACTCATCAGTTCCAGCACTCATGCAGTTCAGCTTGGGGATGAGTCAATGGTCCGAAATAGCAATCCAGGGGTTTACCATTCAGGGTTCCGCTTAGTTCTTTAGCCCAGGAAGCAGGCTGCACTCTGGAGCTTAATAACAACTCAACTTGTATTGAACTTCTACAATAAGCAGCTGGTAAATTAATATACTGGCAACACAATTGACTGAAGTACTCTTGAATAACTTAAAGTCAGCTTTTGTTGTTCCATGGGGAACACCTATACCACTTACTTCACGGATATATTTACAGGGATATTTCAAGGCTATTCACATAGAGACAAACACTCCTGTCCATGCGTATCCCAGAGAATATTGTCCCAAAGGCTGTGCTCCTCACTTTTACAGGTCCAGACCCTCCTGGACTGACCTTCGTCCAAGGTGAGATTTGCACTGGCTCACCCTGGTCTTGGTAAGGACACTCCCTGGTTCCAGTCCCATGCTCCCAGATTGGGATTCTCCTCTACCCACAGCCGCAGAACCCTCCTCAATACAGTTGCCGCTTTGCTGAGCCACAACTTTTCTTTGCAGCCAATGGTTTCTCTCAAGTGGGATTTCCCTTTCTCCTCCAGGTCAGTGGCAGGGATCTATCTGCAGGCAACCGAAGACCATGTGCATTTACTTGCAACTATTTTTATTAACTCCCAACTCCTCCCAACCTGTTACTCAGCTCAAGGACCCTTTTATCCCTGTACTTTCCTTCTGCATTTTATTCCAAAGCTATTCCCCTTGGGCTGGGCTTCCTCCCATCCAGGGATCTCCCAGTCACTTCTCTCAGTGAATTTTTACAGGGACTTACTCTCTCAGTAATCTCAAAAAAGTGGAATTTTTCAAGGATTCAAATATGGCCAGAGAGGGAACATGATGCACCAAGGGGAGACATGATAGAGGTATATAAAATAATGAGTGGAGTGGAACAGGTGGATGTGAAGCGTCTGTTCACGCTTTCCAAAAATACTAGGACTAGGGGGCATGCGATGAAACTACAGTGTAGTAAATTTAAAACAAAACGGAGAAAATGTTTCTTCACCCAACGTATAATTAAACTCTGGAATTCGTTGCCGGAGAAAGTGGTGAAGGCGGTTAGCTTAGCAGAGTTTAAAAAGGGGTTGGACGGTTTCCTAAAGGACAAGTCCATAAACCGCTACTAAATGGACTTGGGAAAAATCCACAATTCCATGAATAACATGTATAGAATGTTTGTACATTTGGGAAGCTTGCCAGGTGCCCTTGGCCTGGATTGGCCGCTGTCATGGACAGGATGCTGGGCTCGATGGACCCTTGGTTTTTTCCCAGTATGGCACTACTTATGTACTTAAGTTGGGAAGTTCACACATGTATGTTTGTGTGTGTGTGTGTGTGTTTGTACATGCAGATGTATTTGTGTGATTGTGTGTGCATCCGTGCATGTGCACATGTATTTGTGAGACTGTGTGTTGCGCGTATGTGCAGGGTTGACTTTTTCCCCCCAAGTGTACCTAGTCTTTTCCTCTAGGAACTTGTCCAAAACTCTTTTCAGTACCACTCTGTGTGTGTGTGTGTGTGTGTGTCATGGCCGCCGAGAGACTGAGCCTGGCCCGGAGCAGTGCCGCCGCTGGGCCCAGAGCAGGGCTGCCACCCCCTACAGGATTGCCCCCCCCCCCCCCGCCACAACTCCAAATAAAATACCTTGGCTGGCAGGGATCCTGAGGCCCCGCCAGCAGAAGAAGTCCTGCTCCTGCGGCTGCGTTTTCTCTCATGTCGAGCATGCTTGGTTTGAAAACTGAGCATGTGCAGCCTGAGGGGAAAAGTGGCTGTTAGTTAGCAGGCAATGCGGCAGAGTGAAGAGCAGCACTGGAGGGGTCTTGTTGGGGGATCCCTGCCAGTCAAGCCAGAGGCCCTGGCTGGAAGCCCTGCTTTGTCTGCTCCTCCCCAGCCTCCAAGGGGGGCCCGGCGCTGGAATTTTCTCTCTCTTGCTCCTCTAGGGACGCGATCACCTGGGTCTCATCAGGAGCAGAAGAGAGAGAGAGAGAGAGAGAGAGACCCTGGCGCCAGGGGTGTAGCTAGACCCTATGGTTGGAGGGGGCCAGAGCCCGAGGTTGTGGGCACATTTTGAGTGCCACCCCACCGCCACCCCCCCCCACCTCCACGCCTCGCTTCGGTTCGCCTCACCTCCCCCCGCCACCGCCTCATGCCTTCTCGCACCCCCTCACCTCGCAAATACATTTGCTGGTGGGGGTCCCCAACCCCCACCAGCCGAAGCCTTTTTCAGCGTCATCTCCGGCGCAGCCGCGTTCCTGCCCTGCTCTTCTTGCTCCTCCTGTCATGTGCATGCTGACGCTCCTTTACGTGAAACTGAGAAGGATCGTCAGTGTGCACAGGACAGGAGGAGCAAGAAGAGCAGGGCAGAAACGCGGCTGCGCTGGAGACGGCGCTGAAGAAGGGTTCGGCTGGCGGGCGTTGGGAACCCCCACCAGCCAAACTAGGGGCCCGGACATAATTTGCGGGGTCCAGGCCCCCGTGGCCCCCCGTAGCTACATTCCTGCCTGGCACTGGGCCCTCGTTGGAGACTGGGCCCAGGAAATTTGGCCCCCCTGCCCCCCCTCCTGGCAGTCCTGGTATGTGCAACCACATACATTGCCCATTTTAGGCCATATTCAGTAAATGGTGCTGAAAGCTAGGTACCAGGAAAAATATGGGCTCAGCGCTATTCTATAAGAGACACCCCGGATGAACGCTCTTTATGGAATAGCGCATAGTGCATATTCCAGAACCCAACTTTGAGCATGAGGATTTATATCAGCTGAAATCTGGTGTAAATCCCGGAGCGCAACTTGGGTGCGCAGCCCCCTAAAATTCTATAAGACTGCATTTGATTCTGTAGAACGCCCCAACCCACCTGTATCCTTCCCATAGCCACGCCCCCTTTTGGGCTGCAAGTGCGAATATATGGGCGTGGATTTTATACAATCACACAGCCAGTTCATGCTAATAATCGAATGTTACCAGTCAATTATTGATTGTTAATGGCTCGTTAACTAAATTATTTGCGTGCAGATCTCAGGATCACATGCAATTCCAGAATTTGGACAGCATTTATAGAATCTGTAGATTTCTATGTATCACTTTATTTTTATTTTATTTATTTGGATTTTGCTTGCACCTTTTCAGTAGTAGCTCAAGGTGAGTTACATTCAAGTACTCTGGATATTATTTCTCATATCAACACTACATATAAACAAAGAATATGAAGGTGCTGATTTATTACTACATAATATACATTTGATAAATGAACTGCAATTATATCTACTGCTACTGGGCAGATGACAATATCATGTATCCAGAATGGATCAAGACTGGCCCCTCTTTCCTTAGATAAACCGTTCTGGGCGGTGCAGTTCAAAGCTTCGTAGTTCCCAAGGGGAGGCCCGCTGTACCTAATGTGCTGTCTGAATGTCACGCTTGGTTTCCACAACACCTGCTTCTCCATTCCTGGCTGCCACTCAAACGCAGCCCAACTGATCATGGGAACCGGGGATGGTGGTGGGTTGGAGGAACATGGAGAGCATGGTAAGAGGGGACACAAGAGACAGCAGAAAGACAGGCACATTAAGAAAGGGTAAAGGAAAGAGAGAAAAACACTTTAGTGAATGCAAGCATTGATCTGCTTAATTATTTATTTATTTTGTTACATTTGTACCCCGCGTTTTCCCACTCATGGCAGGCTCAATGCGGCTTAAATGGGGCAATGGAGGGTTAAGTGACTTGCCCAGAGTCACAAGGAGCTGCCTGTGCCTGAAGTGGGAATCGAACGCAGTTCCTCAGTTCCCAAGGACCAAAGTCCACCACCCTAACCACTAGGCCACTCCTCCACTGTTGCTACTATTTGAGATTCTACATGGAATGTTGCTATTCCACTAGCAACATTCCATGTAGAAGTCGGCCCTTGCAGATCACCAATGTGGCCGCGCAGGCTTCTGCTTCTGTGAGTCTGACGTCCTGCGCGTAAGACTCACAGAATCAGAAGCCTGCGCAGCCTTCTACATGGAATGTTGCTAGTGGAATAGCAACATTCCATGTAGAATCTCCAATAGTATCTATTTTATTTTTGTTACATTTGTACCCCGCGCTTTCCCACTCATGGCAGGCTCAATGCGGCTTACATGGGGCAATGGAGGGTTAAGTGAATTGCCCAGAGTCACAAGGAGCTGCCTGTGCCTGAAGTGGGAATCGAACTCAGTTCCTCAGGACCAAAGTCCACCACCCTAACCACTAGGCCACTCCTCACTATTGACAAGGGGTCCCATTCTCTTCATGTGTATAAATATTTTGTCATTATTGCTTTTTTTTTTTTAATTGTGTGAGAGCCGATTTAATGAGATGCATTTACTTGAATAAAAATGTATCCACAGATCATGTTTTATACCTAGGAATGAAAGTAACATCATCAAACATATTTATTTGTAACCATACTTAATCAAGGTTTCAATAGATGCAAGAGCACAATCAATAATACAAAACTTTTTAAAAATGGATTTGTGTTATGATATTTAAGCTGGACTTCTTTTAAATCTTAGACATACAGGCAGACCTCTTACATCTTCTTCCGTAAAGACCCTTAATGGATGACAGTTTCTTTGCTATAGCCTTGTCCTCCCTGAGTGCCCCTTTTGGTCCTTTATGATCTAATGGTCCCACAGATTCCCTCACAGGCTTTCTGCTTCTGGTGTACCTGAAAAAGTGTTACTGTAAGTTTTAGCCGGTGTGGCAAGTTTCTCTTCATATTCTCTTTTAGCCTTCTTTATTAATGCTTTGCATCTGACTTGCCAGTGCTTACATTTCTTCTTATTTTCTTCATTTGGGACTTTTTCCATTCTTTGAAGGGCATTCTTTTGGCTGTAATAGCCTCTTTCGCTTCACTTTTTAACCATGCTGACTGTCGTTTTCTCTTCACCTTTGCAAATACGTGGAATGCATTTGGTCTGGGCTTCCAAGATGGCATTTTTGAATAATATCCATGCCTGATTTAGTGTCCTAACCTTAGCTTGTTTTTGACCATTTTTCTCATGTTATTATAGTCTATCTTTTGAAAATTAAATGCAGCTACAGTATGTTTCCGTTGTGGGTTCATCCCAGATTGTAGCTCTTACTTGATCATGTTATGATCATTGTTTCCCAGGAGACCCAACACCGCCACCTCTCACACTATTCTCTGCACGCCACCAAACACCAGATCCAAAATGGCTCCTCCTCTTGTCAGTTCCTGGACTAGTTGCTCCAAGAAGCAGTAGTTTATTACATTAAGAAATTATCTCCCTGGTACTCCCTGATGTAACATTCATCCAGTTAGTACTGGGGTAACTGAAATCACCCATTGTTATAGTGTTGCTCAATTTGTCATCTTTCCTAATTTCTGTAAACGTTTCTTTATCTGTCTGTTCGTTTTGTCCCAGCGGACAGTAGTACAGCCCTACAAGAATACTCCTTCCCTTCACACATGAAATTTCTATCCATATTGATACCATGCTGCTCTCTGTTTCATGTAGAATGCTATTTTATTTGACTCAATTCCCTCTTTCAACATATAGGGCAGTGATGGCGAACCTATGGCACGCGTGCCAGAGAGGGCACGCGGAGCCCTCTCTGTTGGCACGCGCACCGCCGGTCGCCTCACCCAAAACTTAGCCCTCCCACCCACCCGGTGTCAAGCGTTCCTCCCTCCCTCCCACCCGGCACCAGCCCGCCCGGCCTCCATCCCTCCCTCTGAACCCGAAGAAATTTAAAAGTCTTCCCTGGTTCGAGTAGGTGGCGTCAGCATCAGCAGTAGCAGCGAAAAGCGTGCTGCTGGTTCGTCGCGTCTTCAGCCTTCCGTCTCTCAAGCTCTCTGGTCCCGCCCTAACAGGAAAAGAGGGCGGGACCAGAGAGCTTGAGAGACGGAAGGCTGAAGACGCGCCAAACCAGCAGCACGCTTTTCGCTGCTACTGCTGATGCTGACGCCGCCTACTCGAACCAGGGAATACTTTTAAATTTCTTGGGGTTCGGAGGAAGGGAGGGATGGCGGGCTGGTGCCGGTGGGAGGGAGGAAGGAATGCTTGACGCCGGGTGGGTGGGTGCCTTGGTGCACGCTGGGTGGGAGGGAGGGAGCGAGGCCTGGTGCTTGGGTGGGAGGGTGGTTGGCCTGCCTGCTTGCTGCTGCTTGGGTGGGTGGGTGGGAGGGAGGGAGGGAGCGAGGCCTGGTGGGAGGGTGGGTGGCCTGCCTGCTTGCTGCTGCTGCTGCTTGGGTGGGTGGGTGGGAGGGAGCCTTGGTGCACGCTGGGTGGGAGGGAGGGAGCGAGGCCTGGTGCTTGGGTGGGAGGGTGGGTGGCCTGCCTGCCTGCTTGCTGCTGCTGCTGCTTGGGTGGGTGGGAGGGAGGGAGGCTTGGGTGGCCTGGTGCTTGGGTGGGAGTGCTGGGTGAGTGCATGGTCTGGTGCTTGGGTGAGAGGGAGGCAGGCCTGGTGCTGGGTGGGAGTGCTGGGTGGGTGCATGGCCTGGTGCTTGGGTGGGTGGGAGAGAGGCCTGCCTGGTGCTTGGGTGGGTGGGAGGCCTGGTGCTTGGGTGGGTGTCCTGGTGCTTGGGTGGGAGTGCTGGGTGGGTGGATGGCCTGGTGCTGGGTGGGTGGGAGGGAGGCAGGCCTGTGTGCTTGGGTGGGAGGCCTGGTGCTTGGGTGGGAGTGCTGGGTGGGTGCATGGCCTGGTGCTGGGTGGGAGGGAGGGAGGCTTGATGCTGGGTGGCCTGGTGCTGGGTGGGAGGGAGACCTGCCGCTGGGAGGGCAGGGGGGCGAGGAGGGTGGCTGGAGGGGAGGGCAGGGGGAGAGGAGGGTGGCTGGACATGGGCGGCTGGAGGGGAGAGGAGGGTGGCTGGAGGGGAGGGCAGGGGGAGAGGAGGGTGGTTGGAGGGGAGGGTGGCTGGACATGGGCGGCTGGAGGGGAGAGGAGGGTGGCTGGACATTTGTGGCTGGAGGGGAGAGGAGGGTTGCTGGACATGGATGGAGGGCAAGAAATGAAGAAGAAAGGAGGAAAGTAAAGAAATAAATGGAAAGGAAGCCCTGGAAACAGAGTTAAGAGAACAGATAGCAGCAGAATCAGCGACTAGGACCAATATGGATAGAAAAACAAAATCACAAGACAACAAAGGTAGAAAAAAAATCATTTTATTTTCATTTTAGTGTTTGGAATATGTCCAATTTGAGAATTTACATCTGCTGTCTTATTTTGCACTGGGTATACTGGAGCTGTAATAACTTACAGAAATTATTTATATGAAAGAAAATCATGTTATTTATTTCTCCTATACTAGTATAATATTTTCAATGATGTTTGTTTATATATGCCAAGGCTGATGTAAGAGGGTGTGGCTATCATGGGGTGGAGTCATATGTGGTGACCCCGCCCATAATGAGTACCGGCACTTCGCGATGAGTAATTAGATTTTGGGTTGCTGTTTAGGCACTCGGTTTCTGAAAGGTTCGCCATCACTGATATAGGGGGAAAGGGAAATGGGACTTGATATACCGCCTTTCTGAGGTTTTGCAACTACATTCAAAGCGGCTTATATATATTCAGGTACTTATTTTGTACCAGGGGCAATTGAGGGTTAAGTGACTTGGCCCACAGTCACAAGGAGCTGCAGTGGGAATTGAACTCAGTTCCCCAGGATCAAAGTCCACTGCACTAACCAATAGGCAACTCCTCCACTCCTAGCACAACCCCTCCTACAATTTGATCCTTTCTATCATTGCGATACAATTTGTACCCTGTTAACACAGTGTCCCATTGATTGTCCTCTTTCCACCAAGTCTCTGAGATGCCAATTATATCTACTTCATCATTTAGTGCTATATACTTAACTCTCCCATCTTATTTTTTAGGCTTCTAGCACTTGTATACAAGCACTTCAAATTGTGTTTTTTTTCCTTGGATCTACAAACTGCTTAGAAGTTGATGGGAATAATACGCATCCTTTATCCTGCTCTCTCATTAAGTACACCTGGCTGTCTTTCAGAATTGTTGAAACCTCTTTACTGGGATTCCCTAAATGTCCTGTTTCAATAGTATCCTTCAAGGTTACTCCACACCCAACCATGAGCTCCTGGGTGACTGTTGGCTTCTCACCCCCCCCCCCCCCATTCTAGTTTAAAAACTGCTCTATCTCCTTTTTAAATACTAATGCTACCCACGTCAGCCCCAGTGTCTTTCTTCTGCCATGCCCTGTTCCCTCCTTTGACATATCTTCCTGTTTCCACAGGGAGGCGGCAGAGGGAAGATGCAGGGGCCAATGTGGATACTGTTAGGTGAAACGTTGTCGGTATTCAGAAGGGGGAATTAAAATTAGGCCAGGAGGAGGATGGCCTGGGGAGAGGGGGGGTCATGTCAATAGGAGGACGCCAAACCGAAAGTTGGCTCAGGGAGCCACGGTCCCTTAAGCCAGCCCTGCCACACCAATGAAGAACTACTTGTCAAACGCACTTTGGGAAGAGGCATCTTTGTTGTGAATGATTCCTAAGGGTGTGCAGTTATTTCAAATGACACTAAAAATACTAACTACATTGCATAGTGCTAAAGCATTTTAGCTTTTGCTAGATGCTAAAATGCAGAAACATATTGGAACAAGTCAAAAATAGCAAACTAAAAGAAAAAGGTTTTCCCATTCACAATAAGGGCAACTTTAGAAAGTTTTTTTTCTGCATGTAAAGTCTGCTTTATGCACAGAAAAAGTCTTTTGATAAAATTATCCATGGCATACAAACTTATAAATATGTGTGGTAACAAGTGCAACCCGGGTCTTACCGCCACCAGCTCAGCTTTTCCCACATCGACCCAGATCACAGGGAAAAACTTTTACTCTTCTGTTCTTTACACCACACTCTTCTCACTTCATATAGGCCAGTTAGCACAATCCATTCAGGTCAAGCTTTGGAGTGGGTCAAAGCTTGGGAGTGGGTCAGGGTCCAGAATAGAGATCCGGGGCTTTTGGGAAAAGTAAGTGAGGGCATTTAGGTGTTACTTTACCAGTCCAGCGAGCAAGTGTCCTCACTCCTGCTGCCAAAAACAAACAAAAAAACAACCACACATAGTACTCCAAGGATGTTGATTTAATGCAACTCAGCTTTACTGAACTTTCTGTAAATGGCAACCAAACAGTTTCAGTGCAACTCCATATATACAGTATTGCTCCTCCTGTCCCCTTGAGACCGTGAACCACATTCTCAAACCACACTCATCGCCAACTGGATCTTTTCAATAAGGTTTAGTATTTACACATTTCCAAGTACTCCTGTCCTTTATCCCATCCCAAGGCTGATAATAATCCATGGCTGTTATTACCTCTTCTAGCCTCAATCTGTTTCCCTCAGGCACAGACTCTTTAGGCTGTCCTCCTTCCAGCGATGCACTTCTGGAGCTGCACCCTGGCCTTGAACAGGCTTCTCCTGTTCAGGTTCCTGATTTGGACTGGGTTCCTCTTACCCACCCTCAACTCCAACACATTCACAGTTGCCACTTAGTGGGGGCAGCAGCTACTCCTCAATTCAGCCTGTGTTTATTTAGCCACTTTGAGATCCCCCTCTCCATCAAGGGTCCCCCAAACAGGAGCCTTTATCAACTTCAGCTCCATCTCCCTTATCAATCAATGACTAATCTCACTTTCTTTCAGCAACTTATTTCAGCACCACTCCCTTTGGGTTGGACCTTCTTTCCACTCAGAGACATCCCAGCTCTCCTCCCTCTCCCCTTCCCCCCCCCCCCCCATGACTCCAGAGAGCTAACACCACTGTCTAGTAATCCCCATAAAATGGGAGATTAGAGTAGCATAGTAAAAGATGGTAGATATAGACCTGTATGGTCCATCTAGTCTGGTTTCCTCCGATTCCAACAAAGCCAACACCCACAGAAGGTGATCTCTCCACAGGAGAAACGGAAAGTCAAATGTACAACCAGTGGATCCAAAAAAGTCCTCTCACAAATGGTGTTTCCCAAACAAGGTCTTTATTAGAACAAATAAAATGACCCGACACGAGTCGTGTTTCGGCCACAAGGGCCTGCCTCAGGGGTCTATAGACCTTTTGTGCAAAACGAATAATAAAACAAATGACTCACGGTCAATTTGTATAAAAAGGTATCGCTTTGGTAGCAAACAGGACTATGCAACAATTCAACCCAGCCGCACCTATTCTCACTGCCCAAACTGATGCACGGACCACAGCCAAGGCTTTGGTGATATTAAATACTGTATTTCACAAATCTTTTCAGAATAGTAACTCCCATCATTTTTAGTTACATTTTTATTTATTTATTTATTTATTAGAGAAGGTCTATGGAGCTCTGTGCATTTCCAGGTCCAACATTACATAATGTTGCAGCTCACTATGCATAGCACGACATTCATGCGGCTCGCTGTTTATAAAGGTTGCCCTCCCCTGCTCTAGCATATACAGCTGTAATTGTATAATGCTTATGATGAACTTATTCCTGCTGTACAGTGCATTGAGTGCCTCTTTTACTAACCTGCGTAGGCACCTATGTGCGACGAACGTGTGCCAAATTAGAGTTACTGTCCAGTTACCGCGTGGCCCTTGCAGTAATTTCAATTTTGGCACATGTCCGCTATGTGCGTCTGAAAAATATGTTTTATTTTCTGGCACGCGTACCAGACATGTGCCAAGAGGCATTTGACGTGTGTAGGTCATTACCGCCTAGATTCGTTACCGCTAGGTCTATGGTTGGCGGTAAGGTCTCAGACCCAAAATGAACGTGCGGCAATTTTGATTTTACTGCACGTCCATTTTCGGCAAAAAAAGGCCTTTTTTACAGGCGTGCTAAAAAAATGGATCAGTGCGCACCCAAAACCTGCGCTTACACTACCGCAAGCCATTTTTCAGTGTGCCTTGGTAAAAGGACCCCTGAGTGAATTCCTTCGAAAAGGCGGTAAATAAATCCTATTAAATAAACAAATATTTAGGTCTTTAAGTCTCTTCTCATATGGTTTACAGTGCAATCCCAATATCATTTTTGTTTCTTACTTCTGAGCCGCTTCAGTTCTTTTTACGTTCTTAACGAGATATGGCCTCAATACTCCAAGGGGAGCCTCATCAGTAACCCAGACAGCATGTTCCCAGGGGTATGGTTTGAGCAGTGCAGGGGCAGAGTTGCAAGGTGCTGACATATTTTATAAAATACACTAGTGTATTTGTATTTTTCACCTGCTTCTGAACCGGTGCAAAAGTGTGCATAGGTATTTATTAATTTATTTAATTTATGCATTCTTGTATCCCACTATTATCCAAAAACAAGCTTCAGTTCAAAGTGGCTCACAATTTACATTTTGGTGGAATTACAATTGTGCTTTGTAGTGTGGAGAGGGCATCTATATTTCAGTTCATTATTCATAGGGTTTGTGAATAGATAGACTTGGTGAGGAAGGCAGCCGTAGCCCTGCAGCTGATTCCATCCTGTGTGCTACTGCGTCCTGCCTCTGAGGAAACTGGAAGTTACGTCAAGAGGTGAGCCCCATTGGGAGAAGAGGACAGTGCCAATGGCAGGGCAGCCTATGGGAAACGCTGCCACTGCCCCTTTTTGGAAAAGAAACAAATAAGGTAAAGGATTGAGGAGGGAGGGAAGAGGGCTGCTTCTGGAGTGTGCCGCCTGAGACCCCCCACCTCAGGTGGCCTAATGGTAGGACCGCCACTGTCTGTGAGCATTGGGAGGGCATAGCAAATTACTTCATTAACATCTGCTTCAGGGGCGTAGCCAGACTTCGGCGGGAGGGGGTCCAGAGCCCGAGGTGAGGAGGCACATTTTAGCTCTATCCCGGCGCCGCCAACCCCCTGCTACTTTTGACCCCCCCCCCCCAGCGCTGCTGCCCCTCCCTCTTCCCTTTTGACCCCCTCCCCCGCCGCCAACCCCCCCCCCCCCCCCCCCACCAGGTACCTTTGCTGGCGGGGTCCCCAACCAGCCGAAGTCCCCTTCAGCGCCAGTCTCCGAGTCCGGTGCATTGCTGATCTGGATTCTGTTTCTGTGAGTCCTGAGAATGGCGCTGAAGAGGTCTTTGGCTGGTGGGGGTTGGGGACCCCCGCCAGCAAAAATACCCGACGGCAACGGCGGGTGGAGTGTTGGCAGTGGCGGAAGGGGAGGGGTCGAATGTGGTGGGGAGGGGCAGCGGCGGTGGGGGGTGAAAGCAGGGGGGGCCAGTGCTAAATCTGCGGGTGCCCATGCCCTCGTGGCCCCACCTAGCTATGCCCCTGATCTGCTTGATTACATTTAAATACAACTTGTAGCCATCTTTGGTGCACACATTGTTTACTGCGCCAAAGCCCTCTGAGAATTCTGCGCAGATTAACACAAAAATTCTTGAGCTGTAATAACCCAATCATACCAGTAATGTATTTTTTACCTAAAATACACAAAAGATGAACTAATCCTCCAGGCAGACCAACTCTGTCCAGCAGAAATTCTGTTTTGGAACCTCTATCTACATACGTAGATGTTTTTTTAAAACCAGAGGTTTCTAAGAGCCCTTCTTACATCAAATACAGTACACATTTTCCATCGACGTTAAATGAAGTTGAATTTAAACAGAGCCAATTGCTAATGGTAACTCTAGACGTTAGCTCACTTTATACTTCCATCCCACAAGAAGATGCTATGCAAACTATAAAAAGCACACTTGAAGCCAGAGAAAGACCACATCTGGTGCCAACTGATATTTTACTGACTTTGGCTAGTATTGCTTTAAAAGAAAATTATTTCATGTTTAACGACAAATTTTCTTTACAAACTAGTGGCGTTGCGTTGGGAGCTACCTTTGCACCCTCCACCGCTAATCTATACATGACCCAGTTTGAATTAGAATGGATAGCTCAATCGCCCTTCAGTTCTGCGATAATACACTGGTGGAGATTCATCGATGATGTTTCTATGCTCTGGAGAGGCACAACGTCAGACTTACATAAATTCATGTCATGGATTAACAGCTGCAATTCTGACATCCAATTCACCAAGCAACATTCTTTCTCGACTATTCACTACCTAGATGTTGAAGTGTCTATTAGTGGTAACACCTTTGTAACTAAGGTGTACAAGAAAAACACTGATCGGAACACTTTTCTACACAACACTAGTTGTCACCCGGTGCGGTTAAAAAAACAGTCTTCCTTTTTCACAAATGCTCAGAGTCAGAAGAATCTGCACTGATCTTTGTACCTTCAAGCAACAAGCAAAATCTCTGATGACTGATTTAGAAGGAAGCGGTTATTCTAAAACAGTTCTTAAGAAAGCATACAGAAGAGCAAAATTTAATAACAGAGACTTACTTTTATCCAGTACCAAAAGAAGTGGAGTAGATGACAACATCATGACAATGGTTATGCAACACACTGAATCTAGTTCTCACGTAGCGCGCCTAGTCAAGAATCGTTGGGATATCATGCAATCCATTCCCATCTTTCAAGATACAAATCTACGCATAGCATTCTCAAGAGGTAACAACATTAAGGACATAATGAGTCCTGCAGATGTACAATTAGGAAGGAAGAGCAGTGCCAATCAAATCCGTGGACATTATAAATGTGGAACGTGCCGGATTTGCAAAATCACCAGACGAAGAAAAGAATTTTTAAATTTCTACACCAACAACACATATGAATTGCATCATTTCACCAATTGTCTGTCTGACCATGGTGTTTACTTGATCAGCTGTCCTTGCAAAAAAAATCTACATAGGAATGACAACTAGACCCTTAAAGGTCGGGATCCTCGAACACAGATCAAACATCAGAAGAATGGTTTGTAAAGAACCCCTTGTAGAGCATTGCATAGACAACAAACACAAATTGGAAGATTTGGAGTGCTTTGCTATAGATAAAGTTGATAAATTAAACAGAGGCGATAATCGCAAATTGCTATTACAAAGAAGGGAAGCTAAGTGGATCTTCAATTTAAAAACGATTGAACCACATGGTTTAAATAGCTCAATAGATTGGTACATCTTTTATTAACACATCAAATCATTGACCGTATCAATCACTCAATGAAACTCCTTTTTAGAATTTAAATGATGATCTTATAAAATGCAACTGTTCAATGCGTGACGCTGAAGCGCCATTTTGTTAAAACAGAACGCCTTCGTTACGAGTAAGTGAACCTTTGGGTTGTTGTGGTATGTGTGCACAATTTACTTCATATTTTTAACGGTTCATTTCTGTTTCTCTAGACCCTCAGTAATATTACTCAGCACCAGTGGCGTTCCTAGGGGGCAGAGGGGCAGAGGGAGCTGCAGTGAACGAGAGAAGTTAGCGAACTCTCGCAGCAGGCTCGCACCGCAGCACCCCCCAGCGGAGTGTACCCAGGGCAGACCGCCCCCACCCCCACCCCCCCTTGGTACGCCACTGCTCAGCACTTTGTTCCCAAAGAAGCCTTTCGCCGGGGTGAAACGGTGGCTCCCGTTGAACGCTTAAGAGGTAGCGCTGCATTCAGAAAATCAAAGCTAAGTGCAGACTTTCAAATGATTATAGAGTTTGCTGTTGAGAGGGTTATTTTCTTATTTAACCAACAGAAGTAAATTCAAACAATCTTTGAAAACAAAAAATATATATATAAAAAATTTCTCTCTGGAGTTTTTGATGCCCTATGATAGAAATCAAGCGCTTTTTACGTTCAAGTCTATATAACGTAATAGTGTTTAAAACCTTTGGCGCCTTGCCTTAGGTTTCTGAGGGCTTTTCTCCGGAGCACGATTTAAGCATAGTTTTTGTGTAAATGATGAGCTAGAGTTTGTGTATCTGAGCATCAGCCCCCTGGAAAGGTGAAATGTGAGGCAAAGGCTATGAATGAAGATCTGTGAGCAGGGCAAGTGAATGGTGGGACAGGCAGGGGCGGTGAGAAAAGGAGGTTCATAGTAGGGGCCCCAGAAATGTACGTTTGCCTAGGACTCAGTAGTTTTAATCTTGGCCTAATAAGCAGCTTTTCCATGTCCCATTTCTTGCTGATTTAATGTTTGCACCCTGTCTGCACTCCCATCCATTGCCAGACACACATAACATTTCCAGTGATCTGAAGGAGGAAGAAGTCAAGGCAGCGTCAAGAAACGGAGTCTGAAATTACAGAAGCAGTTGGAGTATTTGGCAACACACTTAGAACTGGAGTGAGTATGACACAGCTACAGTAGCTCAATTCCCTTCCCCACACCCACAAGATTTCTGCATGTTTGTAAACTGTTGTAAACTGGGGATAATAATGCTGCTTAAGGCCAGATGGAAGGAGACAGCCCTCACAGACTGATCTGTTCTGTTTATCAGAATCCCTGTCTAGGACTGTATGAATACAGTATGTCCAGTTATGCTTCACCAGAAGTTTTGTAAACATGCCATGCTATAAGTTGACAAATTTATGTGCCAGTGCATTTCAGGTTCTAAGCAGTAGGAGCATTCACAAATTCTGCATTTCTAATCACACAGATTTTAGACTATCGTATATTCTTTGTGCATCGTCAGTGCTTGATTTTGTCAGCAACCTCAGGCGACTGCATGTTTTCCTAAGGTCTCAATTCACTCAGAATCAGGATGTAGGAAACAGTAACATAGTAGATGACAGCAGAAAAAGACCTGCATGGTCTATCCAGACTGCCCAACAAGATAAACTCACATGTGCTACTTTTTGTGTATACCCTACCTTGATTTGTACCTGTCCTCTTCAGGGCATAGACCGTATAAGTCTGCCCAGCACTATCCCCGCCTCCCAACCACCAGCCCCATGTGAGGGCTAACTTTATGATCGGGCCTCCCAACCACCAGCCCCGTCTCCCACCACCGGCTCTGGCACAGACCGTATAAGTCTGTCCAGCACTATCCCCGCCTCCCAACCACCAGCCCCATGAGAGGGCTAACTTTATGATCGGGTGTCTATGTGAAAAATCCAAAAAGATATCTAGTTTATAAAGGTGCTATGAAATGTAACCTCAAGAAGGTGAGACTAAGGATAAAAGAATCTAAAATGACATTTCAACTCCAACTCAAAAACTACAGGGTTTATGAATATCACGGACATTTGTCATTTGCTTTGTTTCTTAAGGGGCCTTCAGAAAACATTTGAGCCATATAACAGTAATGATCTGAAGTACTGCACAAATGTCCACACTATGACAAGTAGGCAGACTCTGCTTGTCAAGAAATGTAAAAGTTGGAAGAAAAGGGTTTAAAAAAAAAATCTGAAGAGATACCTTGCCCAAAAGGAAATGTAGATAAACATAAAAACAGAGAAAAATAAAACAGATAAAAGTCATATGGCCTATCCAGTCATCCCATCCATGCCATCTACTATGCCTTCCTCTCCCTTAAGAGATCCTATGTACTTGTCCAAATTTTATTACATTTAGGGGCCCTTTTACTAAACTGTGTAAGTGTCTACACATGCCCAACAAGGGCCAAAATGGAGCTACAGTGGATCCAATAAAAGTCCTCTCACAATTAGTGTCTTCCTGAACAAGGTCTTTATTGAAATCTACACGATTGACCCGACACGTGACGTGTTTCGGCCGTAAAGGCCTGCATCAGGGGTCTAGTAGTATCTGAAGAAAAACATGCCTTGTGGATCAGATGAATAACAGCACATAAACTGCTAAAAGAGATATCTAGTAGTCAGTGTGGAGGAGTGGTTGAAGAAGCTGTAGTGGACGAGTAATATCTCTTTTAGCAGTTTATGGTGCTGTTATTCATCTGATCCACAAGGCATGTTTTTCTTCAGTTACTACTAGACCCCTGACGCAGGCCTTTACGTCCGAAACACGTCACGTGTCGGGTCAATCGTGTAGGTTTCAATAAAGACCTTGTTCCAGGAAGACACTCATTGTGAGAGGACTTTTATTGGATCCACTGTTTGTTTTGCCTGTCCTTGGTTCCCCTGTGGAAAGATCATCTTCTGTGGGTCTTTGCCAAAACGGAGCTACTGCATGGTTACCGCGTGGCTTTTGGTAATTTCATTTTTGGTGTGCGGCCGATACGCTCGACCGAAAAAGAATTTGCGTTTTCTGCCACGCATATCGGACACGCACCAAGTGGCATTTGGCACGTGTAGGTCATTACCGCATGAGACTCTACCGCTAGGTCAATGGCTGGCGGTAAGGTTTCAGACCCAAAATGGATGGGTGCCAATTTTCATTTTTGCCCCAAGTCAATTTTCGGCAAAAATTTTAAAAAGGCATTTTATTTTGTAGGTGCGCTGGAAAATAATTCTGCGCGCGCCCAAAACACGTGCCTACCCTACTGCATACCATTTTTCGGCACACCTTAGTAAAAAGGACCCCTTAGATAGTCTTCATATCCACCATCTCCATTGGGAGGCTATTCCATGCATTCACCACCCAGTCGTCTGTATCTGGATGCTGTTGGCTATTGGAAATTTGCAGATTCTGGCTGCTTCTCCAGAAAAGTGCAGAGAGTGAGAGACCCCTTACTTGTTCACATAAAACATGGCTACTTGATTGTCCATCTAAATAAGAGCAGAGGAATCATGAAGGCAAGGAAGGAATACCCAAAGGACATAAAAGACCACCATGAGGTCCAAGTGATTGACATGAAGAGTTATCTTGTACATCTTGACTAGATTCCTTGTGAACGCTGATTGTTCAGATGAGCTCCCCCACCTTTGGGTCAAAGCATCATAGTCAAGACGTCTTGACATTGGCACTGTTCAAAAGGAATGCCCACTACTACACTCAGCCATGGCTGTATTGTGAGACTGGATACCTCATGGGATATACATAGCTTGCCTTGATCTACTACTCAAAAGATATGAACTCAACCCAAAATGTCTTCTTTAAGGATCCCTTTTATTAAGGTGTGTTAGGCGCTAGTGCATGCCTAACACAGCAAAAATGGCCTAACTTGGGACACGCTAACGTTTTCTTCATTAGTTTCTCTATCTGTGTACACAAAGTGTGCAGTATTTAATTTTTTTGTATTTTTTTTGGAAGGGGCATGTTAGAGGTGGAGCATGGGTATGGACGCATTCATCAGCTATTCTTCAGACATTACCACTTCACTAACTGGTCAGTGCATCCCAGGGGCATAGCCAGACTTCGGCAGGAGGGGGATCCAGAGCCTGAGGTAAGGGGGCACATTTTAGCCCCCCCGCCACCATTACCGACCCCCCCCCCCCGCCACCACTGCTGCCACCACCACCAACAACTTTGACCCCCCCTTGCCAACGACCCTCTCGACCCCCTCCCGCAGCCAACCCTCCCCTGCCGCCGTCGTCACCTACCTTTGCTGGCGGGGGACCCCAACCCCCACCAGCCGAGGTCCTCTTCTTCCGGCGCAAGGCTTTATTCTGTTTCTGTGAGTCTGACGTCCTGCGTGTACAACGTTTCTGTGAGTCACAAAAACAGAACAAAGCCTTGCAGATCAGCCAGCAATGCGGCCGCTGGCTGATCTGCAAGGCTTTGTTCTGTTTCAGTGAATCTGACATCCTGCACGTTGTGCGTGCAGGACGTCAGACTCACAGAAACAGAACAAAGCCTTGCGCCGGAAGAAGAGGACCTCGGCTGGTGGGGGTTGGTGTCCCCCGACAGGGAAGGTAGCGGACGGTGATGGCGGCGGGGGAGGATTGGTGGTGGGAGGGGGGGGTCGAGAGGGTCGTCGGCAGGGGGGGTCCAGGGCCAAATTTACAGAGGCCCAGGCCCCCATGGCCTCACGTAGCTAAGCCACTGGTGCATCCATAATGCAGGAACCCTTAGCATCTACTAAATAGGAGGTGGTAGTATTCCTGTGTTGAATTTTTTGACGTGTCCGCATTCTAATAGTGACATTAACAGACAGGGCCGGCCCAAGGAAAGATGCCATCTGAGGCAGAGCTTGCATGCCGCCCCCCCCCCCCCCCCCCAGTTGTTTTATTTCATCACAGTGATGTGATGTTCCAATCCCAGCAGCGGTAGCGATTCCCATACGTTGCCCTGCTGCTGCCGGCGCTCGCCTCTTCTCTTTACTGCGGCTGCCTGAGCGAAACAGGAAATTACTTTAGGTGGCCACAGTAAAAGGAAGAGGCGGGTGCTGGCGACGGCAGGGCAGCATATGGGAATCGCTGCCAGGTTTGGAACATCACCATGATAAGGTAAAACGCCGCAAAGCTGCCCCCTCGGAGATGCCGCTCCTGAAGAGTTCCGCCTGAGGACCCGTCACAGGTGGCCTAATGGTCCGGCCGCCCTTGTTAACAGAAGGCCATATATTCAAGGACAAGAAAAAAAAAAGCCATGTTAACGGCTGTGGTAGAAATAGGCTTAGCGCACCTTTGCATAGGCCTTTCCCATATGCTATGCCCGTTTCTAGCATGGCCATCAAAAAGGGTGTAGCGTCGTTTAAGTAAAAGGTTCCTTTAACTAACAAGGGAGCTCAATATTGACCTCTGATTGTTAATCCCACTCTTCACTGTCTGTCAGTATTGAATCTATGACTACTTTTAGGGGTTCACTTTGCTTTTTACCCCTATTAGGTAGGTGATATTTAGTATGTATGGTCATTCAGTTATTTTAGTGTTGTATATCTCCACCTATCTGTCCTATGCAGTTCTATTGATATACATTTAGTGTTGATATTATTATATTTTGTGTTGATATCATGTCTTGTATTAAAATTATTATTTTATTGCATGCATATTTAATCTGAATGTTTTTAACTGATATTGATTTGATATTATATTTTATTGTATTATGTTTTTAGATTTGATCTGTTTTTATTTTATATGATGTGATAGTGTTTTTAGATATGTTTTATTATCAAATATACAATGGTGAAGTTTATGTTTTACTCATTATGTATTTTTATTTTGTAGTTTTTTTACCCCTGACGCAGCCTGAGGGCGAAACGTGGCCACGTCGGGTAACTTGTAATTAACCACTTCTTCTGTTACCCTCCTGTTCTATTTTTTTTGTCTTTTTTGATCTGCTTTTTTTCTTTTGATTTGCCATTTCTGTGGCAGATCTTTGCCTTTTTTTTGTTTCTGTCAGTATTGAATCTATAGCCAATGAATTGTTTTTACTACTGTTTTATTGTGAATTGTATTTATGATTATGTTCCAGCATATAGATTGTGATACTGCATTTTAATTATATTGTTAATCTTTTTGCAATGCAGTTTCTGCATGCCTTTTGGGCTTGATAAAGTGGTCTACTTACAATTTAATTGTAAAATTAATTTTCCCTGTAGAGTGGCATTACTGCCTGTTTCAGCAGGATATGACTAGCATTTCTGTGGGACCTACGACAATTCTTATAAGTGAATCCCAAGTCCCCACTTAATTTCATGAACTGTCAAAATGATTCTGTTTTTCCCCTTCACGTTTTCACCTCAGGACAGCAGTCCAGAAGTATGGTTTTGCTGCAAAACAGTGGACTTGAGGCAATTTTCATTTCTTAGTGCCCGCAGCGTCAGCGGTTTAATATATAATAATCACCAGATTATCTCTAAAGGATCTCTCTGTTCTGCTTGCAAATGATTCTTCTGTAAAATGCAAAAGACACTGAAGCAAAATAATTGATTAGAGGCAGGAGAGCATGCTACTGCATAATCCCAAATGGAAAAAAAAATGCTTGTAATTTTTCTGAAGCTAGTCTTAACATCTGAAAGATAGGACAGACCCATTAACACAGTCAGGTTCCAGAGTCCCCTAGCCCTCAATAAAACCCGAAGAGACCACTTATGGCATTAAAAAAAAAAAAATACATACACTGTGTTCTTATTACCATTTCCAAATTTGTTATATGAACCCAAGGTTTTTGTGATGAAGTCTTAACACCTCATAAAATAATGTTTACTGTAGATGGTGTCATGTTAAAGGCAAACACTCCACTGGGAACTGTATTCCTTTTCCATATGAAAACAGCAAATGTTTCATCATTAGGTGAGAAAGGGTTTCAAATAAGCATTATAAGCATGGAGTCATTGGATTCATTCATGGTAATCAACCAAGAGCTGGAACCAATCCTTTATTTCACAAAAAACACAGCGAAGATGACACAAGGACATAGTCTTGAGACGATGTGTAAAAAGTCCAAATTTATTGCGTAGCTCAATAGACACGATCAGTGGCGTAGCTAGGGTAGTTGACACCCGGGGCCGGTCATTTTTTAACAACCCCCCCCCCCCTGAAATCTAGTACTAGGCATACCGAGAATACAAAACACTCAGGACCTATAGAGCAATTCTACCATACCATAAGCAGTCATTTGTACGAGTCACACAAGGAAAAGGAAAGCATCTTAAACACTACAGTGAGCACTAGAACATCAATTCACCTATTGTAAAACAAAAACAGACAGATTAGTGCAGATCGTCGATCCTGCACAGTCAATGCCAACCGAAAGCCATGTCTTTTTCACAAATAGATACACCCTAATCCACTATAGAATAAGTAATCATAAACTTTCTATTTAGACAAAAATTAAACTGAACCCCCAAGATGCCAGACTCTGCATACAATGCAACACCACAGAAACAGAAAATGTCCTCTAGTACTGTGCAAAATATAAAGCCAGCAGATGTAAATTTGAAAAAACTAACAAATAACAATCACCACTTTACAAATTAACAAGTAGAAATAAAACAAATAATATCATTTTATTGGACTAATACATTTAGCTTTCAGAGGCCAAAACCTCCTTCCTCAGGTCAATTCAGTATAGTACTGTTACAGTGTCCTATCCTGACCTGAGGAAGGGGGTTTTGTTCTCCAAAAGTAAAATGTATTAAAATTAGTCCAATAAAAAGATTACCTTATTTACATGTTCTATTATAAACATTTATTAACACAGCTACAATACTACTTTATCCTAAAGCAAAAAAATAAAAATATATATTTACAGTTCGTTGTCTCTGGTTTCTGCTTTCCTCATCTTTTCACTGTCTTCCTTCTATCCAGCATCTGTCTTCGCTCTCTCTCTGCCATCCAGTGTCTGCCCTCTCTCTCTGCCCCTTCCATCCACTGTCTGCCCTCTCTTCCTTCCATCCACTTCTGCCCCTTCCATGCACCATCTGCCCCAGTCTGCCATCTCTCTGCCCCCATCCATCAACATCTGCCCTCTATCTCTGCCCCTTCCATCCACCATTTGCTCCAGTCTGCCCTCTTTCTCTCTCCCCTTCCACCCACCATCTGCCCTTTCTCTCTGCCCCTTCAATCCGTCTGCCCTCCCTCTACCATCCATCCAGGGTCTGCCCTCCCTCATGCTCCCCCCTTCTGTCCCCTCTCTCTCTGCCCCCTCTTTTCAGCCCCCAGTTCCAGCCCCCTTATTCCACCTGCCCCTAGTTCCAGCCCCAGCCCACATCTCCCACCTGCCCCCCTTTTCAGCCCCACTATCCCACCAGTCCCCAGCCCTTTTCTCCCATCAGTCCTGAGCTTCAGCCCCCAGCCACTTCTCCCTGTTCTCTTTTCAGCCCCTAGTTTCAACCCCAGCCCTTTTCTCTCACCAGTCCCGAGCTTCAGCCCCAGACAGTTCTCCCTGTCCCCTTTAAAGCCCCTAGTCCCCACAGTTTCAGCCCCCTTCATCCACCACATGCCTTGCATCCCCCCTTTTCAGCCCCAGACCCATTCTCCCACCTGCCCCAGGCATGGACCCATTTTCCCTCCTGCCCCCTTGTCAGACACCAGTTCCAGCTTCAGACCCCTCCTCCCATCTGAGCACTCCCCTCCCCCTCCCCTTCTCCCCTCTCTGAGCACCCATCTGAGCTCCCCCACCCTCCCTAATCCCCTTTAAGCACCCCTCTGAGCTCCCCCACCCCTCCCCAATCCCCTTCTCCCCTCTCTGAGCTCCCCACCCTCCCTAATCCCCTTTAAGCACCCCTCTGAGCTCCCCCACCCTTCCCCAATCCCCTTCGCCCCTCTCTGAGCTCCCCCACCCTCCCTAATCCCCTTTAAGCACCCCTCTGAGCTCCCCCACCCTTCCCCAATCCCCTTCTCCCCTCTCTGAGCTCCCCCACCCTCCCTAATCCCCTTTAAGCACCCCTCTGAGCTCCCCCACCCTTCCCCAATCCCCTTCTCCCCTCTCTGAGCTCCCCCACCCTCCCTAATCCCCTTTAAGCACCCCTCTGAGTTCCCCCACCCCTCCCCAATCCCCTTCTCCCCTCTGAGTCCCCCCCCCCGACCCGACAGCTGAGATCCGTTCTCCTGCTGCTCCTACCCTGTCCTGCCTTTAAAATTTTTTTTTTCGAAGCGCCGGAGAGTGGCAGGCAGCGCGCCTCATGTCTGCCCAGCTAGTAAAGAAGATCTCGTCGACGTCGTCGTCCTTCCCACACTAAGTCCCGCCCGCCCTCGCGGTAATAGGAAGTTGCCTCAGAGGGGGGCGGGACTCAATGTGGGAAGGGCGACGACGTCAGCGAGATCTTCTTTACTAGCAGGGCAGACGCGAGGCGCGCTACCTGCCACTCTCCTGCGCTTCGAAAAAAATTTTTTAAAGGCGGAGCAGCGGGAGCGGAGCACCCTCCACCCGATGACACCCGGGGTGGACCGCCTCCACCGCCCCGCCCTTGCTACGCCACTGGACACGATAAGTCTACATCTATAATGTAACAAAGAGACTCGACATGGCTGTGTTTTGGCCAAACCTTGTCTTTGGACCTCAATGCTCGCAAAACTATGTTGTTCAGGGTCAGCAGTAGAATGCTGCCTCTTCCAAATGTTTCTATCTGGTAGCAGATTGACAGACACAGTTTTCTTCCATGGATAATTCCAAAGATCATAAAGACTTCTGAGGCACGTTCATTTTCGACAAAAATGTTTAAAAAGGCCTTTTTTACAGGCGTGCTGAAAAATGGATCGGTGCGCACCCAAAACCTGTGCCTACACTACTGAAAGCCATTTTTCAGTGCACCTTAGTAAAAGGACCCCTCAGTGTCGCTCTCCGGATAGTTCTGCTGAAAATCATTACTTTCTGAATAGTGCTGAATTGCAGCATCGGTGTTTCGGTGAAACATTGAGATAGTGATGATTTTCAATCCAATTTTCCCCGCATTCTATAACTTGGTGCTTAAATTACACAGGGGTCCTTTTACTAAGCTGTTGTAAGGGCTAGTGCATGATTAATGTAGCTTAAAATTGTGTCTGTCAATTCCTCCCCCTGAGTATCAGGCGACCCTCAGGGGGAGGAATGCTGGCTTCGGCCTAAACCCTGGTAAGCCTTTCCTTGGCTGAGAGGTGCCCAGCTCTACCACTGGCTGCCTTTCAGGTGCTGTGGAGGACTTGCAGCTCATCTGCATATCCTGACGGCACGCGGGGCATTTTTCTCTTTACATTTATTTTTTCTCAGTTACTACTTATGGCTCCAGTACACTTTTTCTTCTTGGTACTGTCCCTTCCTAATCTGTTTCTCCATCTGAAACCACTGTACACTGCAGGAACACATTGTCCACCCTCTGTAATCATCTCACCATCTCTTTTTTTCCTCTTCCTTTTTCTCAGCTCTCAACCTTCAACATTTCCTTCCTTCTATTCATCCATCTCCTTTCTGTCTGAATACATTCGCCTTTGTCGCTGTCGTCATACCTCTCCTACTCTTCTCTGTACTCTCTTGCTCCTTCTCCTGCTCTCCGCTGGGGACATTAATCCCAATCCTGGTTCTCCACATCAGCTCTCATCCTATTTGTGCAGGTCACACCATGATATCTGCAATCTAATTTCTGTTCCTCTCCTCCCCCGTTCTTCCCTGCCTTTCTCTTGCCACTCTGTGGAATACCCGCTCTGTCTGTAACAAACTTTCCTACATCCATGACCTCTTTATCTCTCGTACTCTCCATCTGCTTGCCCTAACTGAAACTTGGCTTTACCCTGAAGACTCTGCTTCAGTCGCGGCCCTATGTCATGGAGGTTATCTTTTCTCCCATACTCCTTGCCCGGTTGGCCGCGGAGGTGGTGTTGGGCTACTATTTTCACCTTCTTGTAGATTTCAACTTCTTCTTCCGCCTCAGTCTCACTGTTTTTCTTTCTTCGAAGTCCACTCCATCCGTCTATTTGCTCCTCTGCCTCTCCGAGTAGCAGTCATTTATCAACCCCCTGATAAGTCTCTTTCTTCCTTTCTCACTGACTTTGATGCCTGGCTTTCCTTCTTTCTTGAACCTTCATCTCCTTCCCTCATTCTTGGGGATTTTAACATTCATTCTAATGATCCCTCTGACTCTTATGCTTCTCAGTTTCTTGCTTTAACATCCTCTTTCAATCTTCAACTGTGCTCCACTGCACCCACTCACCAGAATGGCCACTGTCTTGATCTTATCCTCTTCTCAAACTGCTCACTCTCCAGTTTCTGTGCCTCAACTCTTCCCCTCTCTGACCATCATCTGATAACTTTCACACTTAAACACCTTCCTCCCCAGTCCCATCCAATCTTAACCAATACATTTAGGAATCTTCAGGCTATTGACCCTTCTACTCTGTCCTCCAGTGTTTCAAATCTCTTCTCTACCACTTTGTTATCCAAGTCTGTCAATGAGGCTGTCTCTTCCTATAATACTATTCTCTCCTCTGCTCTGGATACTCTCACTCATCCCATTCCCCGTTCTGTAAAACGTACCAAACCCCAGCCTTGGCTGACCTCTAGAATCCGCTACCTATGTTCCTGTGCCCGCTCTGCCGAACGCCTTTGTCTGAAATCCCGTGCCCATGCTGACTTCATACATTTCAAATTCTTGCTGACCTCCTTCCAGTCTGCTCTTTTACTTGCCAAACAGGACTATTACATCCAGTTGACAAATTCTCTTGGCTCAAACCCTCGACGTCTCTTTGCCACACTGAACTCTTTCCTCAAAGTGCCTTCACCTCCAACCCCGCCTTCACTTTTCCCCCAGACTCTGGCTTTCATGATAAGGTTCACAAGATTAAACTTGAATTCTCAACCAGGTCACCTCCACCTCTCCTTCCCTTAGTCCATTCTCTTAACCCTCCAACCCCTGCCTCCTTTTCTTCCTTTTCTGAAATCACTGAAGAGGAAACTACACATCTTATTTCCTCCTCGAAACTAACTACTTGTTCCTCTGATCCTATTCCCACCCATCTACTTAACACCATCTCTCCTACTGTCAGTCCTTTTATCTGTCATATCCTCAATCTTTCACTGTCCATTGCGACTGTTCCTGATGCCTTCAAACATGCCGTAGTCACACCACTCCTTAAAAAACCTTCATTGGACCCTACCTGTCCTTCATACTATCACCCCATCTCCCTCCTCCCTTTCCTATCCAAGATACTTGAACGTGCTGCTCACCGCCATTGCCTTGGCTTTCTTTCATCTCAAGCTATTTTTGATCCACTTCAATCTGGCTTTCGCCCCCATCATTCAACTGAAACAGCGCTTGCTAAAGTCTCCAATGATCTGTTCCTGGCCAGATCCAAAGGTCTCTATTCTATCCTCATCCTTCTCGATCTATCTGCTGCTTTTGACGCCGTTGATCACATCCTACTCCTTGATACGCTGTCCTCTCTTGGATTTCAGGGCTCTGTTCTTTCCTGGTTTTCTTCTTATCTCTCCCAGCGTACCTTTAGTGTATACTCTAGTGGATCCTCCTCTACTTCTATCCCACTGTCATTTGGTGTACCTCAGGGATCTGTCCTGGGACCTCTTCTTTTCTCCATCTATACTTCTTCCCTTGGTACTCTGATCTCATCCCATCGTTTTCAGTATCATCTTTACGCTGATGACTCCCAGATCTACCTCTCCACACCAGAAATCTCAGCAGAAATCCAGGCCAAAGTATCTGCCTGCCTGTCTGACATTGCTGCCTGGATGTCTCAGCGCCATCTGAAACTAAACATGACCAAGACTGAGCTTCTTATCTTTCCCCCTAAACCAACCTCTCCTTGTATTATTATTACAGCTATGAGCTTTGGTTCACGGTTTGAGACTTTGGTTCAGGATCTAAAATGAGGAAAAATCTTACAGGCCCATGACTTTAACCTGAACTTCAGTTTGATTGATATGTTCTGAGGCAGCAGAATGAGGAATGAGTGTGAGTGGAAAAACAGAGTAACATCGTTTAGCAACATTGTGGTAAAATATGTTTTGGTGAAAAACAGAACAAGATGGCTTCTCAGGAAGATGACTTAGTCTTCCAGTAAAAGCTAGTCTATTGTTAGCTGTTCCAGTAAATACTAATCAACTTATTGCCATAACCAATCAGTGTTAACCATTATACTAGAATATCTAATAGATGGGGTTGTTGTCAGATTGTCTATGTATGACCTGTTATGTTAATGAACGTATATAAGTGATTGTACTTCCTGCTTCAATGGAGAGAGACAGCCCCAGCTGGTACCCTTTGAACCAGCCGAGCTGCTCTCTCACATGAGAAACCAATCAATTGTATCTGAATTGGCAAGTAATCCAATTGCTTTCTCATAAGTAGCTTTGAGTCTTTTATATCTACTAATTGGCTTTGGCATTAGAGACTCAGACCCAGAGAACACCTATGTGTAGCTGTGGTACTATATTCCCATAACTAATTGGTTGTACATGTTGCTTGTATATTCTTTGGAGTCTCAGCTATAGAGGAAATTTCATGTAGCAATATTTTGTACTCCTAGTGAGATATCAGTGATCTGTCAATTATACAAATAAAGAGCAAACTGATTCAGCCTTGAGTATTCATTTCTTCCTAGGTATTAGTGGGTTGACCACTATATTGGGAGGGATAAATACACCCTAAAAAATATACATCCTCCTCCCCCATTCTCTATTTCTGTGGATAACACTCTCATCCTTCCAGTCTCATCAGCTCGTAACCTTGGGGTCATCTTCGACTCCTCCCTCTCCTTCTCTGCACATATTCAGCAGACTGCTAAAACCTGTCGTTTCTTTCTCTATAATATCAGCAAAATTCACCCTTTCCTTTCTGAGACACTACCAGAACCCTCATCCACACTCTTTTCACCTCTCGCTTAGACTATTGTAACTTGCTTCTCACAGGTCTCCCACTTAGCCATCTCTCTCCTCTTCAATCTGTTCAAAATTCTGCTGCACGACTAATATTCCGCCAGTGTCGTTATGCTCATATTAACCCTCTCCTCAAGTCACTTCACTGGCTTCCTATCCATTTCTGCATACAGTTCAAACTCCTCTTATTGACCTATGTGCATTCACTCTGCAGCTCCTTAGTACCTCTCCACTCTCATCTCTCCCTACATTCCTCCCCGGGAACTCCATTCACTGGATAAATCTCTCTTATCTGCACCCTTCTCCTCCACCGCTAACTCCAGACTCTGTTCCTTTTATCTTGCTGCATCATATGCCTGGAATAGACTTCTTGAGCCGGTACGTCAAGCTCCATCTCTGGCCGTCTTCAAATCTAAGCTAAAAGCCCACCTTTTTGATGCTGCTTTTAACTCCTAACCCTTATTCACTTGTTCAGAACCCTTATTTTATCATCCTCACGTTAATATTCCCTTATCCCTTGTTTGTCCTGTTTGTCTGTCCTAATTAGATTGTAAGCTCTGGAAGCAGGGACTGTCTCTTCATGTTCAAGTGTACAGCGCTGCGTACGTCTAATAGCGCTATAGAAATGATAAGTAGTAGTAGTAGTAGTTATTGTGGGACGCGATCAGCCATCTTGCGGTAAATTCTGAATTTGTGTTCGCACATCACACGCTAAAACTTGTTTTCTTGCGGTGGAGAGTGGATGTTTCTGTGGTAATCATTTAGTGCATCTACATTACTGCGTACTGATTACCGCAGGATTAGCGCCTGAGTCCTTACCACCTACAAAATGGATAGCGGTAAAGGGCTCATGTGCTAATGGCAACATTAGCACATGCATCCTCTATAGAAACAATAGATGGCTAGAGGATTAAATAATCACACAAAATATATTATAAATGCAATCCTCAATCAGATTGAAATCTGCATTAGACATCCGCTAATGTAATAGTAATTGTGGGTGGAAAAAGCCTCAAAGAGCTCCAGGGTAAACCCACTATTATTATTACAATAGCGGGTGTCTAATGCAGATTTCAGTCTTGTAATTTTTCCACAATCCTCTTGAGATTTAATAACTTTGAATAACTTTGTGTCGTCAACAAATTTAATTACCTCACTAGTTAATCCCATCTCTAGATCATTTATAAATATGTTAAAAAGCAACCATCCCATCACACACCCCTGGGGGAACCCCACTAACTACCCTTCTCCATTGAGAATACTGACCATTTAACCCTACTCTCTGTTTTCTATCTTTTAACCAGTTTTTAATCCACAATAGAACACTACCTCCTATCCCATGACTCTCCAATTTCCTCTGGAGTCTTTCATGAGGTACTTTTGTCAAATACCTTTTGAAAATCCAGATAAACAATATCAACTGGCTCACCTTTATCCACATGTTTGTTCACCCCATCAAAGCCCTGTGTACTTCTGAATAGGGTTTGGAGACGTTGAAAGTATCAACTGCATTGTATTATTGTATTGTTTTCAATGCTACATTTTCTTTCTCCCTCCTTGCAAAGTATTGTTGCTTAGTTGAGCTGTTTTATGTATATGATGACTGTTGATATGTATCATTTAGAAACCTAATTTAAAAAAATTAGTACTAAAAAAAGTGCCCCCACTGTCTGTTACTTCTGACATAGCTGTTGCTCCCCAAACCAAGGATTTTAATTTGCCTCAACATACCATGTCCCGTCCTATCCCACCCTGTCTTAGCCCCACCCTAGCCCTGCCCTCCCCAGCCAGCTAAGTCACCTACTGCCTATGGAAGCTAGCATTTAAAAATAATGCAGAGTTTGAATATTGATCCATCAATGTTTGCTTCAACTGAATTGCACCTGGAAGGTATTTATGGGAAGGCACACATAACACATGTAAACACTCATTTAATATGTATGGAAACATACTCTCTCTCTCTCATGCTCTCTTTCCTTCTGCATCACCAAAGAAGGCTCAAAAAGATTTACACATGCCACAGGGTTTTTACTCCTTAGGAAAGTGGCCCAAGGAGAAGAAAAACAGTATCTAGGGAGAAAGAATTTCATTTACCAGCTCTGTTCAACAGCACCACCTACTGATCAGTCGGCCGGGTGAAAAAATAGGCATGTTTAGGGGTACAAACTGGCTAGGCTCATTGTGTGAGTGTCTGTATGAGAGAGAGAGAGAGAGATGTTCAGTACTGATTACTCAAACAATTTTCATAGAAAAGAAAAAAAAAGAACACCTGTCTTCTTGAAATACAAAAATCGCTGCATTTGTGAAAAGCAGTGAACTTGTTTTCGGGAACAGCCAGCCTTGGTTGCCTTTGCAAATATTTTATTTAAATATGAAGAGGACTGCATAAAGATGAGACAAACAAGCAGGAAAAAAAAATACGCAGCAAAACAGTCATGCAGTCGCTGTTCTTCCTTGTGTAGAAAAGAAAACATATTTTTTTTTACACGCAGTCCTGATGTACACCAATGGGAAATATTGCTTTTTTTTTTTTTTTTAATCCGCATGTTAAATAATCATCAAATATTTATAGCATGTTGATAAAAAAATATGAGATCATTGCGGAGAGTTCCATTTATCGGCGTGTTTGTCCAATGTGTTAAGTAGAATAACTTATGAGGAATGTTTGCATTCATTCCTTACACTCTTTTTGTTAACAGGTTAGCACCCAACCAATTCAAATATCCAAGCCTGTATGTATTATTAATCAAAAGAGTTAAAAAGTCAATCCAATCTGGCTATATAGTTCTTGTGGTTTTCAAGTACATCAATAATTGATGGTGTCATCTTTTTCCCAGTGGATGACAAGCAAGTAGAATGTCTAGTACTTGAGTCCCACTAGGTAAAGTAAAAAAAAAAAAAAAAAGGCCTCGCGTCAAAGTCAAAAAAAGTAGTAATTTTTTAATGAGAGCTACTGCAGCCCTTATTGTAGTATCTCTTGCGGTCTCCGGAGAGATCACTGTAGAACAGAGATAATGCAGTAGGATGCTTCCATGAAGACAGTGTGTGTGTGAGCAAACCCAACCGATGAAAACAAAATACCTACACATTCCATTAAAATCTACCTAATCTATCAGGTATTCCTCAGTTAATCACAAATAATAGGATTTCATTTTTGTAAAATAAATATATCTAGTACTTAGATTTCAAATGTAGTCCAAACTAGTGCCAAAGTGACCTGGTTGACCTGACAACTATAAGAAATGTTCATCGAATATATGTTCATATCTTTGCTGCAGAGTGCAAATGGCAAGCATGTTATATGAATGCGCCATGGGCATTTGATATGGCTATTAGGAAGAGCAGAATTGTATGAGGCTCCCAGATATTGGATATGAAAATCACAGTGTTTACCGGTATGTTGTGCCTGTGCTCTCCAGAATTCCTTGTGTCCTTAATTTACAAATTAGGTCAAGAAAAATAAGTTAAAACAATCCGTGGCTCTTGCCTCTTTGAGGGTAAATTTGCAAACCATTTTTGCACATGAGGAAATGATGATTCATGCACATACATAGTAACATAGTAACATAGTAGATGACGGCAGAAAAAGACCTGCACAGTCCATCCAGTCTGCCCAAGAAGATAAATTCATATGTGCTACTTTTTTTATTTGTACTTTCCTCTTCAGTGCACAGACCGTATAAGTCTGGCCAGCCCTATCCCCGCCTCCCAACCACCAACCCGCCTCCCAACCACCAGCTCTGGCACAGACCGTATAAGTCTGCCCAGCACTATCCCTGCCGCCCAACCACCAGCCCCGGCACAGACCGTATAAGTCTGCCCAGCACTAGTCCCCCCTCCCAACCACCAGCCCCAGCACAGACTATATATGTCTGCCCACACTAGCCCCGCCTCCCAACCACCAGCTCTGCCACCCATTCTAGGCTAAGCTCCTGAGGATCCCTTTCTTCTGCACAGGATTCCTTTATGTTTATCCCACGCATAAATGGGCTCTTATCAAATGAGGAACTGCGTAAAAATATGCATGATGCAAGCTGGTGTCTAATTGTACAGTAGGCATAGGGCAGAGCATGGGTGCATGTACTTTGTAAAATATTAACGTAGGCTTGTATTGTATGCATAAGCATTTACACCTGCTTTTGAGCAGGTCTAAGGAGAATACCTCCTGGATTGTAATGGGGGGAGGGGCGCCACAACATGGCCGACTCAGGAAACCTCTTGATTTAGGGTTTAGAAGAGTGGAAGGGGAAGGGGAAGAGGAAGGGGAGAGGCACAGGGGATAGAGGTGCCTAGAGAGAAGGAGTTAAAGAAGGAGTACTAGTAGGCATGGTGGTGGAGACAAGGAGCAGGAAGTAGGCTGGAGACAATGAGGGTGAAGCTGATTGGAGCAGGGGAGGGGGCTTGCTCCAATCAACATTGGGCTGGGATGAGGATGATAGCTTTTATTTTGGCAGGAGACATTTTTAGTCAGTGAGTCGGGGTGAGTGGAGTGGCGTCAACCTGCCCACTCACCTGTAGTTTGCTGCTAGTCTACGAAGTGAGGGAGGTGGTTGGGGCATTTGTTGCAGCGGGGTTCGGTAGCCAATTGTAATTTTCAGAATTTATTTGGGCAGTGGTGAGGAATTGGGGGAAGAGAGGAGGGATTGGTTTGTTTGCAGCACCATCATGGACCTGGAAGGGGGGGGGGGGGGGATAAATCCATTTTTTTTGCATTACCGTAGATCCTGGCATTGAGAGGGAAAGTAATTATTCAAATATGTACTCTTAGTTCGTTACTGACTAACTATAAGTGCTGAGATCTCATGAGTTATTATTTGTTTTATTACAGTGCTAAGAAATATTGATATTGAAACAGTTGAACAGTAGATTGTGTGGCTGGCCTATCTTGGTATGATAGTATAGATAGGGGATGTAGATGTGCGAGTTACTGTTATGCCTATGCCTTCAATCTAGGCGTGATTTCTACAGGATTTGTGCTAGTATTTTATAAAATCACGTGTCTTTATATTATTGACAAAAAGTTGGTGCAATACTGCCCTATTAACCCAGGAGCCATGTTATAATATTATTCCCAAAGGGACTGATTCTATAAGGTATTGCCTAGATCTAAGCAGCAAGTATGCACATAAATGCTGGTATTATATACACGTGTGTGAACATATACATGCATACATAACAGTATTCAGGCTATATGCTATTCTGTAACTATGCCGCAGTATTCGATTCTTACTTTGCAGGTGGGCATTCAAATGGGTGAAATTTGGGCAGAGCTTGTGTAGAATGCACAATTATATCCATAAATTATTACATATTTATTATTTATGACATTTGTATCCCACATTATCCCAGATTACCTTACATTAAATATACATTCAAAGTTCATGATGGTACAATGTAATTAATGAGAATAGTATATAAATATACTGTAAGTACATAAGTAATGCCATACTGGGAAAAGACCAAGGGTCCATCGAGCCCAGCATCTTGTCCACGACAGCGGCCAATCCAGGCCAAGGGCACCTGGCAAGCTTCCCAAACGTACAAACAAGCACATTAGGGTCATGGAGTGGCCTAGCCAGTCACCAGACCTTAATCCCATTGAAAACTTATGGAGGGAGCTGAAGCTGCGAGTTGCCAAGCGACAGCCCAGAACTCTTAATGATTTAGAGATGATCTGCAAAGAGGAGTGGACCAAAATTCCTCCTGACATGTGTGCAAACCTCATCATCAACTACAGAAGACGTCTGACCGCTGTGCTTGCCAACAAGGGTTTTGCCACCAAGTATTAGGTCTTGTTTGCCAGAGGGATTAAATACTTATTTCCCTCTGCAGAATGCAAATAAATTCATATACTTTCCACAATGTGATTTTCCGGATTTAATTTGTGATGTGCTATCTCTCACTGTTACCAATAACCTATCCTTCAATTATGGGCTGCTCATGTCTTTGTCAGTGGGCAAACTTACAAAATCAGCAAGGGATCAAATACTTATTTCCACCACTGTAGCATATATAATATAATTTATGCACATAATGCGCTGTATGTAAATGAGAACCTTGACTCAGATAGACTGCAAATATTGCAGGAGACAAAACCCCGACTGGAATTCTTGTGGATTAAAATTCCACGTGAAAAGGGAAAAGGGATGGTGATAGGAGTGTACTACCGTCCGCCTGGCCAAGACGAGCAGACGGACACGGCAATGACAAGGGAAATTAGGGAAGCGAATAAAAAGGGCAATGTAATATTAATGGGTGACTTCAATTATCCGGATATAGACTGGGTGACTGAAACATCGGTACATGCAAGGGAGGTGAAATTTCTTGATGAAATCAAGGATGGTTTCATGGAACAGCTGGTTCAGGAGCCGACGAGAGAAGGGAAAATACTAGACTTAATCATTAGTGGGGCTCATGATCTGGTTCGGGGGGTAACGGTGCGAGGGCCGCTTGATAACAGTGATCATAATATGATCGGTTTTGATATTGGCTACGAAGTAAGTGAACTCAGGAAATCAAATAAACTAGCGTTTAACTTTAAAAAAGGAGACTACGATAAAATGAGAACAGTGAAAAAAAGACTGAGGAGAGCGGCTGAAAGGGTAAAAAACTTGAACCAGGCATGGATGCTGTTCAAAAACACCATCCTAGAAGTACAGGACAAATATATTCCGCATATTAGAAAAAGAGGAAAAAAGACCAAACGTCAGCCGGCGTGGCTAAACGGTAAGGTAAAGGAAGCTATTAGAGCCAAAAAACAATCATTCAGAAAATGGAGACGGGAACTGACGGAAGACAATAAGATAAAGCATAAGGAATGTCAAGCCAAATACAAAAAAGGAGATAAGGAGGGCTAAGGAGGACTTTGAAAAAAAGTTAGCGATAGAAGCGAAAACACATAGCAAAATTTTTTTTTAGGTATATTAAAAGCAGAAAGCCGGCTAAAGAATTGGTAGGGCCGCTGGACAGCGGTGGTGTTAAAGGGGCGATCAGGGAAGACAAAGCTGTAGCGGAGAAATTAAATGAATACTTTGCTTCAGTCTTCACCGAGGAGGATTTGGGAGGGATACCGGTGCCGGAAAAGGTATTTGAAGCAGACGAGTTGGAAAGACTAAATGATTTCTCTGTAAACTTGGAGGATGTAATGGGGCCGTTTTGCAAACTAAAAAGTAGTAAATCGCCGGGTCCGGATGGTATTCATCCCAGAGTATTAATAGAGCTGAAAAATGAACTTGTGGAGCTGCTGTTAGTAATATGCAATTTATCCCTAAAATCAGGTGTGGTACCGGAAGATTGGAGGGTGGCCAACGTAACGCCGATTTTTAAAAAGGGTTCCAGAGGAGATCCGGGAAATTATAGACCAGTGAGTCTGACGTCGGTGCCGGGAAAAATGGTGGAGGCTATTATTAAGAATAAAATTACGGAGCACGTACAAAAGCATGGGCTGCTGAGACAAAGTCAGCACGGATTTAGTGAAGGGAAGTCTTGCCTCACAAATCTACTGCATTTTTTTCAAGGGGGTGAACAAGCATGTGGACAAAGGGGAGCCGGTGGATATTGTATATCTAGATTTTCAGAAGGCGTTTGACAAAGTGCCTCATGAAAGACTCCAAAGGAAACTGGAGAGTCATGGGATCGGAGGCAGTGTATTATTATGGATTAAGAGCTGGTTAAAAGACAGGAAGCAGAGAGTAGGGTTGAATGGTCAGTATTCTCGATGGAGAAGGGTAGTTAGTGGGGTCCCTCAGGGGTCTGTGCTGGGACCGCTGCTTTTTAACATATTTATAAATGACCTTGAGATGGGAGTAACTAGTGAGGTAATTAAATTCGCAGATGACACAAAGTTATCCAGGGTCATCTCGTCGCGGGAGGAGTGTGAAAGATTACAAGAGGACCTCGTGAGACTGAGGAATTGGTCGTTCAAATGGCAGATGAAGTTCAATGTTGACAAGTGCAAAGTGATGCACGTGGGAAGGAGGAACCCGAATTACGGCTATGTCATGCAAGGTTCCGCTTTAGGAGTTACGGACCGAGAAAGGGATCTGGGAATCATCGTGGATAGGACGTTGAAATCTTCTGCTCAATGTGCTGCGGCGGCTAAGAAGGCGAATAGAATGTTGAGTATTATTAGAAAAGGGATGGAAAATAAGCATGAGGATGTTATAATGCTGTTATATCGCTCCATGGTGCGACCGCACCAGGAGTATTGTGTTCAGTTCTGGTCGCCTCACCTAAAAAAAGATATAAAGGAATTGGAGAAGGTGCAGAGAAGGGTGACAAAAATGATAAAAGGGATGGGACGTACTACCTTATGAGGAGAGGTTAAGACGGCTAGGACTCTTTAGCCTGGAGAAAAGGCGGCTGAGGGGTGATATGATAGAGGTCTACAAAATAATGAGTGGGGTAGAGCGGACAGATGTGAAGCGTTTGTTTACGCTTTCTAACAATAATAGAACTAGGGGACACAAGATGAAATTAGAATGTGGTAGGTTTAAAACAAATTGGAGAAAGTTTTTCTTTACTCAGCGTGTGGTTAGACTCTGGAACTCATTGCCGGAGAAGGTAGTGACGGCAGCTGGCCTTGCTGAGTTTAAAGGGGGTCTGGACAGATTCCTGAAGGAAAAGTCCATTGATCGTTATTACATTTGGGGTTTTTGCCAGGTTCTTGGGGCCTGGATTGGCCGCTGTCGGAGACAGAGTGCTGGGCTTGATGGGCCTTTGGTCTTTTCCCAGCGTGGCAGTGCTTATGTACTTATCTAGGTATGAACATTCACATCAGCTCTATAACTGGTGTAAGTGCTCCCATCTAAATATATACCTGTGTATCTGACCCATTAGTTTCATATTCTATAATGAACAATACTATACTATACTACAATATCTCTAAAATAATTCATTATGGATTACATAGGGAGAGAACCTCCAAAGGCACCCACTTTTCTTTATTTTTATGTATTCATGTATTGGTATTTATTAACCACCTTTTCTGAAGAGATTCACCCAAGGTGGTATATGGTAGGTCCAGTTTAACCTAAAACATATAATATTGTTAACAGCATAACAACAGTAACATGTCCAAGTATAAACATTCAATTCAATTCAAGTTCAGTTCAAATCAATTCCTTTACACCACTGATATCCCCTTTCCAGGGATCAGTGCGGTTTACATTCTAGGTGAGACAAAAGCAGATAGTGTTAGTGTGAGGTATGAGAAACATTAGAGACCATTGGTGTAATGCATGAGACTGAAAACAATAAGAAAAGGATAATGGATGTTACTAGGAGTTAGAAGTCATGATGGATTGTTATGAAGCAGCCTTTGGGAAGAGAAAGGTTTTTAGCCTCTTCCTGAAGTTGAGGTAGCTGTTTTCTGTTCTGATGGGAGTAGGTAGAGAGTTCCATATTTTGACTCCAAGAACAGGAAATAGAGAGCTGAAAATCTTCTGATTTCAAATTGTCTTTTGGAACGGTGATGATAACATCAGTTGTTGTTTCAGTCTGTTAGATTGGAACAGACATATCGAAGCGATCTTAGTCATCAGTTCAGAGGTGAAGAACTGTAGGATTTGAAAAACTAAACAAACCGCTTTGAACCTGAGTCTTTCTGCTATGAGAAGAGTTGAAACACTAGTATATCTATTCAATCTATATATAAGTTTAGCAGCTGTGTTCTGTATGATTTGCAATTTTTTTCTGATATTGACACAATACCAAGAAATAGAATGTTACAGTAATCCAAGTGAGGTAGAAATACAATTTGGACTAGTAGCGTGAAGGCTTTTTGGTCGAAGAATGATCTGACTAGATGTAGCTGTCTCATTCTGAGTAGTGTTTTCTTCCATAGCTGGTTAATGTGGGAAGCGAAGGTGAGTGAAGAATCAAGCAAGACCCCTAGTACTCTGGTTTCAGATTCCACTGTAATGATTTTACCATTGGTCAAATATATTGATGATGGGACCTCAACTCCCTGATTTTAGAACTATAGGACCTTGTTTTTTTGTGCATTCAATTTCATTTTATTGGTCAAGCCCCAGGTGCTAACAGCAGTCATATCATTCGCTACAGACTGAGTTGGATCTATGTTTGATGCTGTCACTGGTAAGAGAAGCAGGATGTCATCCACAAAGGATAAACCAGGTGTATTGAGGCAAGGGATGACATAAAGAGAATGAACAGGATAGGTGAGAGGGGAGATCCTTGCGGGACCCCGCAGTTAGGACACCAGAAGTTGGAAAGTTGGTTGTTTTGCTTGACAAAATAGCTTTGATTTGAAAGGAATTCACTGAATTCCGTTTGAACACAGTCCCTGTTATTCCTATCTGATCCAGGCATTCAAGTAGCAATGTGTGGTCAACTGCATCAAACACTGCCAATATATCGAACTGCAGAAGAATTACTTGGTCGCCTTTCCATAGGTGTTGTTTGACATATGTAGTTAGAACTAGCAGCAATGTTTCCATACTATGTGATGATCTGAAGCCGAATTGCGACCAGTGTAAAACAGAAATTTTTTTCCAGCTATAAAGAGAGATGTTTACTAATGTAGGTTTGAAGAGATCCAGTTTTTTACAGCTCATTGAGATTATCGAGTAACCAGTTTACTGCTTCCATAGGGATGGATTTGAGTAGATGCTTTGGGCATTGATCCAGGGAGCAGTTGGCTCGGGAGCATTTAACATTGATCTTACATCCTCAACTGTTAGTGGTTGAAGAGATTCTCAGTTTTGGTCAATTTTGAATCCTTGGGGTTGAAGATCTCTGGTGATTAAGGCTGAGCTACGGGTTGGACTATTTTCCTCTGCTGATGTAACTTTAGATAGTTTGGATCTAATTTGGAGAATCTTGTTGGCAAAATGATCAGCTAGGTCTTGGGTGGTGGAACATGTTTTTTGTGAAAGTTCATCCATATTAGTGGAAGCTAGTGCTTTAACTAAGGAGAAACATTTTTTGTTGTCAAGATCATCTTGACCTATACGGCTGCTATATTATTGGTGTTTTGAGTCAGCTACCTTCTTTTTGTAGCATTGGAAGGCTGATATCCATTTGGATTTATCAGTAGTATATTTGTTCATTCTCCATTGCTTTTCAAGGCATCATAGTAACATAATAGATGACGGCAGAAAAAAATACCTGCACGGTCCATCCAGTCTGCCCAACAAGATAACTCATATTTGCTACTTTTTGTGTACAGTATACCCTACTTTGATTTGTACCTGTGCTTTTCAGGGCACAGACCGTATAAGTCTGCCCAGTACTATCCCCACCTCCCAACCACCGGCTCTGGCACAGACCGTGTAAGTCTGCCCAGCACTACCCCCGCCTCCCAACCACCAGTCCCGCTTCCCACCACCGGCTCTGGCACAGACCGTATAAGTCTGCCCAGCACTATCCCCGCCTCCCAACCACCAGCCCCGCCTCCTGATCTTGACTAAGCTCCTGAGGATCCATTCCTTCGGCACAGGATTCCTTTATGCTTATCCCACGCATGTTTGAATTCCGTTACCGTTCATCAACATTCCTTTTTTAGGGTGGATAGTTCCTCTGAAAACCATGGTGAATTTCTTTATGTCTTGACCTTTTTAGTGGTAAATGGAGTAATTTTGTCTAGTATGGCTTTCAGCTTAGTGTCCCAGTCAGTGGCGTAGCCAGAGGTGGGCCTGGGTGGGCCGGGGCCCACCCTCTTAGGACTCAGGCCCACCCAACAGTAACACACGTTTAGCGGCAGCTGGTGGAGATTCCAAGCTCTACCAGCTGAAGAGTTCCCCCTGATGGTAAAGAAAAGGCTACTTTCCACGATACTGGCACCTGCACATGCTCAGTTTTCAGTGCATGCCTGCTGCAGACTGCCATGGTGGAAAGAAGTGTTTTTCCGCCAGCTGAGATATTTTTTTGGTGGTGGTGGTGGTGGTGGTGGGGGGGGGGGGGGGGATAACACTTGGTGCCCACCCACTTCTTGCCTAGGCCCACCCAAAATCTGTTGTCTGGCCACGCCCCTGGTCCCAGCAGGATTTGATCTAACAACTTGTCCTCATTTATTTTACCTCTGGTGGATATGAGTTTGGATTACTTGTGTCTAGTTAAGATTGACATAAAGATATCAATGGTGAAATCTAGTTGGAAGTGTGGTACTGGCTTACATTTGAATGAACTTATCAAGCTATTAGGATAGGAAGTCATGAAGTCTAACATATGGCTTTTTCATGAGTTGCAACCTCGTAGAATGTAGTTAGTTCGTAGTCCTTCAGGAGTGATTTGAAGTTGTGGACAAGTGTAGGTTTAAGTCTCCCAGGAAAATAATCCTTGAAAATTGTGACATGGCAGAGGACGTAATCTCTTCAAGTAGAGGTTCTGCCTTAGACCAAGCTCCCGGAGGACGGTAGGGCGATTTGATTTGCCTCTTTTGAAACATCAAAGAATTTGCACAGCATATATTCCAGTTCAGGGAAAACCCCAGAACTAACTAAAGACACATGAAAAAAACTAGAGCAAGTCCGCCTCCTTTTTTACCCTGTCTTGGAGAATGAAGAATACCATAACCGGGTGGATTGATTTAGGACAGTATCAGACTATCACCTTCTGTGAGCCATGTTTCTGGGATAAACAGAAAGCCCAGATCTGAAGATTCTAGCAGATCCCTGAATAAAAGAGCCTTGTTCCCCACAGACCTGGCGTTGATATAAATGGCGGGGACAGAAGTGAGTTGAGACTTGTGTTCCAAAGGGGAGAATTGTTTGGATAACTGCAAAAGGTATCAAGGTTTTTTAGGCCGTCAAATGTTAGCCATTTTGTTCTGGTCTGTAATCATAGAAGTGTTCTGACGATATTGGCATTGTCTAGCAGATATCTGACATTACAATTAGGGTGTTTCTGAGTACAGGGTTTTCTAGATGGGTTAAAGATTACAGGGATAGGATTAGGCACTAAGTTATCTAGAAGGTTGCCGCCCGACATAGAAAAATAGAAATTTGACGGCAGATAAAGGCCATATGACCCATCCAGTCTGCCCATCCTCTGTAACCCCTAATTTGTCCTGTTCTTGAGCAACCCCACATGCTTATCCCATGCCTTTTTAAATTCTGGAACAGTCCTCGACTCCACCACCTCCACCAGGAGGTCATTCCATGCCTCCACCACCCTTTCTGTGAAATAATACTTCCTTAGGTTACTCCTAAGCCTATTCCCTCTTATCTTTGTCATGTGCCCCCTCATTCCAGAGCTCTCCTTCATTTGAAAAAGGCTCTCTTCCTGTACATAAATGCCCTTGAGATATTTAAATGTCTCTATCATATCTCCTCTCTCCTTCTTCTCTTCCAGAGTATACATGTTGAGGTTCATAAGCCTGTCCCTATAATTTTTGCATTCAAGACCGCTTACTAATTTCGTAGCCGCCCTCTGGACCGACTCTATCCTGTTTATATCTTTCCGTAGGTGCGGTCTCCAGAGCTGCACGCAGTACTCCAAATGAGGCCTCACCAGAGACTTATATAGCGGCACATGCTCAAGGGGGCTAAGCTAATCCATGTGAGCCACTTCATGGTGATAGCTTTTGGAGCTAATTTAAGTCAATCGAGTTTGTCGCTCTTTTTCAGTCCTAAATGTGCACTGTTAAAAACTTCAGAACGAAGACCTAATTGAAGATAGATGTCACCGATGGTGAGGAGACGTCATGGTGTCTCAGGTACTCATAAGGTGGGGAGGTGTGGGTAACAAATGAAGCAAGTTTGAAAACAGTGATTTGAAACCTAGTAATAGGACTAACATGAAACAGTATCAGAAATATAAACATTTAACAGCACTGTAAAACAATCCTATAACAGTACAATACAAAAAGTACCATAAGAGACGGCATGGAAGAACATTCAAATAACAGATATAATATCACTTTGTATTCATTCATACCATGTATTTGTTCACGGTCATATGTAAGCCACATTGAGCCTGCAAAAGGTGGGAAAATGTGGGATACAAATGTAACAAATAATAATAATAATAATAAAATGTCAACATACTAGCAATGGAACACTAAGGGGGCTTTTTACCAAGCTGTGGTAAAAAGGGCCCTGCAGTAATGGCAGGGGCTGTTTTTGTCGTACACCAGGGCCATTTTTACCGCAATGGGTAAAAAGCCCTTAAAAAAGACATGGCCATGCGGTAAAATTATTCTTACTGCGTGGTCATGCGGGGGGGGGGGGGGGGGGGGGGGAAGCAGTTACCGCCACCCATTGAGTTGGCCACACCCGGGTTAGTGTCTTGCTAGAAATTGTGGAGGTACTTTTCATAGCGCTGGAAATGGTGCGCGATCAAAGCAGAGCTACTGCTGGCAGCCACGTTGGGCCGGAAGTAGGTCCGGGTTGCCGCATGGCAACCCTTTAGTAAAAAAGGCCCCTTAATAAGCACACATTAGAACATTCAAATAATATAAATATGATGCTAATGCTGATCCTGGTACCACAGTTTGCTGAATCCTACTTTGAATGGGCTGTGTCGGTAACGCCGTGCGGAAGCCACTAGCACGGCTTAGTAAACAGACCCCTTGGAAGCTTAAAAAATGTAAAATTAGTTCACTAAAGTGTCATCTTACTAAACTACGGTAACCTGTACCTTGCGCTTACCACAGCTTAAAATGGTTTACCAAGAGAGGCACTCAGTACCATACCAAAGGCGGGGCAGTGGGGGTGGTCTGCCCCGGGTGCAGGCAGCAAGGGGGTGTATGGAGCAGGCACATGGCTGTCGGCTCTGCTGGTCCTCTGCCCCATCTGACGTTACTTCCTGTTCCAGAGCAGAGGACCGGCGGAGCCGACACATGTCCCCAAAGCATGTCACCCCTCCCCAATGCGCATCATCCCACCATCTTTCCTCCTAGCAGGGGGGTGCGTGGAGTAGGCGCACAGCTGTCGGCTCTGCTGGTCCCCTGCCCCATCTGACGTTACTTCCTGTTCCAGAGCAGAGGACCGGCGGAGCCGACAGCTGTGCGCCTACTCCACGTACCCACCTGCTAGGAGGAAAGATGGTGGGATGATACAGATTGGGGAGGGGTGACATGCTTTGGGGACATGTGTTGCACCTTGGGGGGGGGGGGTACACCACTGGGTATCCTACAGTAATTTCCTAATCTGCATGTACACACCACATGCTAAATAATTTTATTTTTATCGCGGGGAGGGGTATCCGTACGAAGAGAGTGGGCATTTCTGCACTAATCAGTTAGCACATCTACATTAGGTAATGCTGATTAGCTCAAGTTTACTACATGAGTCCGTACCGCCTGCAAAATAGCTGGCAGTAAGTATTCGATTCGAACAGTCAATAACCATTTACCCTTCCGGAAGCTGCTAAAAACTTACCTCTTCAAGCAAGCCTACACAAAGGACTTGACTTAAATTAAGATCCTTCTGCGCTTCCCGGATTTGACTTTATGACAGAACCTGAAATACGCTTCCTCATTTACCCTTTTTGATTTCATCCCTCTTCCAGTCATCATTATACATTCTTCCTTAATCACAACACACTGTTCCAATTTACACCATCTTCCCACTCCCTACCTCTACCACCTTCCTCCCTTTCCCATCTTACTTACCCACTTTTTATTGTCCACCTCTTTATATACTACTAGTAAAAAAGGCCCGTTTCTGACACAAATGAAACGGGCGCTAGCAAGGTTTTCCTCGGAGTGTGTATGTTTGGGAGAGTGTATGTGAGAGTGACTGTTTGAGAGTCAGAGTGAAAGTGTGATTGTGTGAGAGAGAGCGTGAGTCTGGGTGTGAGTGTGTTTGTGAGAGAGTGTGTGTGTGAGAATGAGAGTGTGTGCAAGTGTGTATGTGAGACACAGTGTGAGTGAGAGTGTGTGTGTGTGGGCGAGAGAGAGAGTGTGTGTGAGACACAGATTCTCTGTTTGAGTGAGTGTATGAGACCAAGCGAGTGTGTGAGTGACTGTGTGGCACATAGAGAGTGAATGTGATACAGTGTGAGACAGAGTGTGTGAGAGTGAGAGTCAGAAAGACATTGTATATGAGAGAGAGAGTGTGAGCCGTGCCCTCCCAATCCATGGCCATCTGTCCCCTGCCCCCTCCATTCATCCTTTTCCAGCAATTCCCCTCTGTCCCTGAGCCCTGCCCTCCCAATCCATGGCCATCCATGTTTGTCTGTCACCTGCCCCCTCCATTCATCCCTATCCAGCATTTCCCCTCTCTGCCTGAGGCCTGCTCTGCAATCCATATCCATCCATGCCCATCTGTCCCCTCCATTCATCCCTATCCAGCAATTCCCCTCTCCCTGAGTCCTGCCCTTCCAATCCATGCCCATCCATGCTCCTCTGTCACCTGGTCCCTCCATTTTTCCCTATCCAGCATTTCCCCTCTCTGCCTGAGGCCTGCTCTGCAATCCATATCCATCCATGCCCATCTGTCCCCTCCATTCATCCCTATCCAGCAATTCCCCTCTCCCTGAGTCCTGCCCTTCCAATCCATGCCCATCCATGCTCATCTGTCACCTGGCCCCTCCATTTTTCCCTATCCAGCAATTTCCCTCTCTCCCTGAGTCCTGCCCTCCCAATCCATGCCCATCCATGCTCCTCTGTCCCCTGCCGCCTCCATTCATCATTTTCCAGCAAGTCCCCTCTCGCCCTTCCATGATCCCCCCCCTCGCATCCATGCTACGCTCTCTCACATGTCCCAGCCTGGCCCGCCCTCTTCTCCCCCCCCCCCTTCGCATCCATGCCTCGCATCCATGCCCCCCCCCCTTCGCATCCATGCATCCTTTTTTTTTTTTTTATTCTTTTTAACTTTACCTCCATGGCGGTTCGTGCAGCGAAGCGTCAGGGAAGGAGGCGGCGCTCCCGACGTCTAGCCTTCCCTTCGCTGTGTTCCGCCTTGTTTTGAAGGCGGAACACAGCGAAGGGAAGGCTAGACGTCGGGAGCGCCGCCTCCTTCCCTGACGTTTCGCTTCCGGATTTGTTTGTTTTGTCGCGAGGGCGGGGCAGAGACGGCAGGCTGAACCCTTCAGCCTCAGCCTGGGAGTGACGTCAGATGGCTTCAAGGCTTCAGGCTTCAGGCTTCAAGGCTTCAGGCTTCCGGCTTCAAGTTTCCGGCTTCACAGAACGTTGTCCTCAGAGAACTCAGGCTTCCGGCTTCAAGTTTCCGGCTTCACAGAACGTTGTCTTCAGAACGTTCACGGTGCGTTTTATTATATTAGAAGATATTCAGCTGGTTTATCCATTTTGTGTTATCTTGTTAACCTGTTATATTTGTAAGCCGCATTGAACATGCTAATAAGTGGGAAAGCGCGGGGTATAAATGTTACTATACAATACAATATTTTTTAATAGCAGTGTACTTATGGCAACACTAGTGCATGCATGGAGAAGTAATTTCAGGATTTATAATCATTGGGAGAAGTCACAGTGCACATTTTTTATACAAGTAAACAAAAACAATAAATATAATTGAAATAAAAATATTTGGAGGTTTTTTTGTCCAATGATAAGATTGGGGTCCAGTATGAGCTGGCACTAAGATATTATACTTGCTGCCAAGCTAGGACATCCGAGGTCTTTTTCTCCATTTAATTATAGTATTCAATAATTCCAGAGTTGAAAATATATCACCACTTTGGTTTTTGGATTTCACAGGAAGAGATACAAGAAAATGGTTTAATTTTCAGCTTATTGTTTTGTCATTGACATTTGTAATTAAACAGTGTCTATATTCTAAACCCTAGTGCATGGCCATTAATTGAAAAACAAATCAGCCATTTTAGTCCTGTAGTAAACATGGCCTTAGCGCTTAGGAAAATCCCACATAAGTTCGCGCTAAGGCCACTTTTTAACTACAGGTTAGTAAAAGGACCCCTAAATCAGCAAAGTTTTCTTGAACTCAAACTGTTTAAAAGAAAACATTTTTCAGAAATTTTGGATCCAGGATTCCTGTTGAAATCATGAATCTGAAATTGAAGGGCCTTTTTACAAAGGGACGTTAGGCTCTACGTTGATGCAGCATGTGCAATAATGAGACTGCCGCCAGGCTACCGCACCCCTCCCCCCGGCGGTAATTTCAGATTTGCCTTGTGCCCAGAATACCTGGATCATTTATTTCTTTATTTCCTCCCACGTGCATCGTTTCTGGCGGTAATCAGCAGTTGGCACGTGCCGACTGGTCACAGCGTGTGTAGTATGCAAGGCCTTACTGCAATGGGTGGCATTAAGGGCTCAGGCTGGTTTTAGGTGCACGCTGGTTTCAGTTTTACCCAGGGGCGTAGGCAGACTTCGGCGGGAGGGGGGTCCAGAGCCCGAGGTGAGGGGGCACATTTTAGCCCCCCCCCCGGCGCCGTCACCCCTGCCAGCAATTGCCAGCCCCACCGCCGCAGCTGCCACCACCAACCTTGACCCCCCCCCCTGCCAACGACTCTCTCAACCCCCCTCCCGCCGCCAACCCACCACCGTCGTCTACCTTTGCTGGTGAGGGACCCCAACCCCGCCAGCCAAGGTCCTCTTCTTCCCGCAAAAGTCTTCGTTCTGTTTCTGACATCCTGCAGGACGTCAGAAATAGAACGAAGACTTTTGCGGGAAGAAGAGGACCTCGGCTGGCAGGGCTTGGGGTCCCCCACCAGCAAAGGTAGGCGACGGCGACAGTGGATTGGCGGCGGGAGGGGGGTCCAGGGCCAAATCTACGGGGCCCCAGGCCCCCGTGGCCCCACGTAGCTAAGCCACTGGTTTTACCCATCCCATTAAAAAAAAAAGCCCTATTTTGCAGACGCGGTAAAAACTGGCCCAGCGCACGCCCAAAACACGTCATGCCCACACTACCATAGGCCACTTTTTACCGTGGCTTAGTAAAAGGACCCCTGAATCTTTAAAAATCTGGTTGGATTTCTCCCTGATTCTCTGGGAAGAAATTCAACACATTTCTCCAGTAAATTCACAAGAAGAACACAAAATTCATTTGAACCAGGTTGGGGTTTTTTTTGTGTGTGTTTTTAACTATTTCCCTTGACTTGCCCTCAATTTTTGCCACCTGTCCTTATGGGGAAGATGATAGAGGTGCATAATTGGCTGCTAGACTAGAGGGTAAATATAAGTTCTGAACTATTTCAAAACTGTTTTCAATGTCTGAGGCTTGGTCTGCAGTGATCGCTCTGCTTTCAAAAGTGTTTTAACCTAGACACACAATGGAGGAAATCATTTGGAAAATGGAGCCTTGAAACTAATAAGCAGTTTCAAGCTGCCGAATGAGCGAGTTCTTCATAGCTGGTCACCTTACGTCCTGTTTTGTGTTTCTACTTGAGAAACGTGGGATCGGGTGGAAACTCGTATTCCCAGACTTGGCATTAGCGGAGGCCTTGATGCTGAGTTATGTATTTAGTCTGTGAAAGGGGCAGAGGGAGAGGTCACAGTTCAATACCATTTGACAGCTGATCTGCTTAGTAGCTCTGATGCTGGCTCCAGCGGACGGCTGTTCATCTGTCCATCTGGTCAAAGGTGAGATGCCCTTATTATGCCTGTAGCAAGGTAAGAGGGATAAGTCTAGGAGGGCAGGGCAGAGGTGGAGGGAAATAGATTCTTTTTATGTGGCATTGTAATATGTCATAAAAATTGCAGAGGTACCATGAAGTGGGTATTCTCCTGAAAATCTGTACTTTCTATTTTGCCAGGAAAAAAAAAACAGAGGGCTATAGTTTTATCAGTCCTTTCATCTGATCGGATTGCTGAAACGCTTTTCAGAAATAGGAATGCACATGAAAGGAATGCCAGGCATAGGCATAATTTACATTAGCTTAAATACAAAACTTTAGAAGGATGCTGAGAGTAATTTTGTATAGAATGTGTATATAGGAAACAGATATTTAGGACCATGCATTCTAATACTTTTAAAAAAGCTCGCTAAGGGGCCTTTTTACTAAGCCGTGGTAAAAAGTGACCTGTGCTAGTTTTGGTGCATAAAATTGGTGCATGCTGGCAGTGGCGATCCTAGGTCGGCTGCCACCCGGGGTGGATCGCCGCTACGCACCCCCCCCCCCCCGGGTGCAGCGGCGTCCGCCCCTCCAGGGTGCAGCACGACACCCCCCCCCCCCCCGGTGCAATGACACCCCCCTCCCCGGCGCATCAAGCCCCCCCCCCCCAGCGCAATGACACCCCCTCCCCTGCGCATCAAGCCCCCCCTCCCCCGGTGCATTCTTGGCTGCTGGAGGGTGCAGAGAGCAGCCACGCGCCTGTCGGCTCCCTGCTCCCTCTGCCCCGGAACAGGAAGTAACCTCTTTACATTTTTTGATCAGTGATACGCAGTACTCGCACCAACACAGTCAGGGGGAGGTGAATTTCAGTTGGTGGATTTCTTCAACGGTCGGAAATACTATCACCGCACGTTACTGAAATCGTATTGACTGCTCACTGCATGCTTCCATTTCACAAGCAATAGCAAAACAGCCTATTCACAAAGACACTTCTCCTTGCTTTTCATTTATTGATTTTTGGATTTTGCTCACACCTTTTTTCAGGGCTCCTTTTACTACTTGTTATACAGGAAGTACCACAGGGCTACCGCAGCAGCTCGGAGGTACTTCCCACCCCTAGCGTGCCATCATTTCCGGTGCTACAAACATTTATTTATTTATTTTTGTAGTGCCGGAGTGTACCTGGCGGTAATCGGGCAGTGCTGCGCGCTTCCCGGTTACCACTGGGTTAACGCGGAAGCCGTTACCGCCACCTCAATGGGTAGCAGTAAGGGCTCCCCCCTCCCGAAATGGTGGCGCGGCAAGTGCTTTACTTGCCGCATGGCCATTTCCTACAGGAAGGCAAGACTTCCCTTTTATCAGCTGCGGTAAAAGGGGGCCTCAGCGTGCGTATAAAACACGCGCCGATGGCAGCGCTGGCCCCCTTTTGCCACAGCTTGGTCAAAGGGACCCTCTGTAGTAGCTCAAGGTGAGTTACATTCAGGTACATAAAACCTAAGACTTAATTCAATGTTTTTCTCATTTGGTATTTGCCCAGACAGACTATAATTACACTGTAACTTTACCTGGTGGGTACATTAGATCTCTATATTCGAGACACATCAGGTATTTTTTTAGAATTCAAGAGGAAGGGATTATTTATTTTAAAATGTTGACACTAAGGGCCGTAGGCTTAAAGCCATCAATAATCTTCCTTGCTCTGTTTTGTGTCAGTATTAGTCATGGGGCTATAGTCTAGCATGTGACAGAGTTGGAAAGAGAGAGAATTATTTTATGTACTGCAAAGGAAATATTTAAATATGGTCAATATTATGTCATGAGAAAAACTGCACTTGAGTCCTACGCTTGCATTTTAATTCAGTTTATTAAGAATGTTTGAACTTGCTTGGCATAAATTTCCAGATCTACAGTCCAGTGACTTAAACGAACACTTTTAAAAGTAAGAATTTCCTTTCAACAAGAGGTAAAATCACACATCACTTTTAAAGTGGCTCCATCGTTTTTAAAGGGAAAGGGGAAAGGATTTGATATACCATCTTTCTGTGGTTACAATTAAGGTGGTTTACATAATATACAGGTACTTATGTTGTTAAGAGTTGTAAGGAGCTGCAATGGGAATTGAACCCAGTTCCCCAGGATCAAAATCTACTGCTCGAACCACTAGGCTACTCCTCCACTAGCAACATTCCATGTAGAAACTCAAATAGGGAAAAGGAATGGGACTTGATATACCACCTTTCTGTGGTTACAATCAAAGCAATTTACATACTATATACAGTTACTTATTTTGTACCTGGGACAATGGAGGGTTGCCCAGAGTCACAAGGAACTGCAGTGGGAATTGAACCCAATTCCCTTGGTTTTCAGGCCACAGCATCTGGCCTAGTGGCTCATTGGAGCTGCTGCATGTTGCCATATGAAGGGTCCCCGGTTTCGCTTTCTATGGCCCCTATTGATTGAAATTGGTGATGGGGTGGTTAGGAGGTAATGTTCACTGCCATTAGGATTGAAGGTTTAGATATGTGACATCTAGTGGCCATGGTTAGAGTGTATGATACAGGGTTCTGAAAGGTTCTAGCAATTAATTCTGGTAGCAACCAATAAGTTGTATTCAGAGTCAGGGCCGCCGAGAGGGGGGGCAAAATTCCCCGGGCCCGGGCCTCCAAGGGGGGGGGGCCAGCGCTGGGGTCAGACTGCTGGCGCTGCAGTCCCCGGTTTCACCTGCTGCCTCCACGGCTCCTGGCCCCCTTCATTCAAAGCGGCAATCACAGATTGCGTCTCTTCTGGCCTTCCCTCCCTGTGTCCCGCCCTTGCGGAAACCGGAAGTTACATCAGACGAGGGCGGGACACAGGGAGGGAAGGCCAGAAGAGACGCGATCTGCGACTGCTGCTTTGAATGAAGGGGGCCCGGAGCCGTGGAGGCAGGCAGGTGAGACCGCGGACTGCAGCGTCAGGGGGAGCGACAGGGGACGGCAGCGGCGGGGGGAGCAACAGGGGGCGGCAGCGCCGGCAGAGGCGAGGCAGGCAGAGGCGGGGCAGTGGGGGGGCGGAGGCAGGGCGGCCTTGCCCCGGGCCTGGCCTAGTCTCTCAGCAGCCCTGTTCAGAGTCAAATTAAGGGCTTGGATTCTATAACAGGTGCCTGAAAAGATTGACGCTAAGCACAATTCTTTAATGGGTGCACGCTCTGTGTAGAATCACACCTAGTACTAATTCCCGCACCCTACCTTTAGGTGCCACTTATGCCTGCTGAAACCCGATGTAAATTCTAATCCCCGAGTTGGGAGTGCTGACCCAGTATTCTATAAGTACATGCAGAAATTTTCAGAACGCTCCTAACATGCCCATGCACCCCCTTTTGAGATGCGTGCTATAGAAGTAAGGCACGCTGTCTTATAGAATAGCGCACACGCAGTTGCAGGCGCAAATTCTAATGGGCGTCAATTAACTCCAATAATTGGTTGTTACCACCTAATTATTGATAGCTCAGAACTTGTAATTCAATTAACTTGCATGCGCATCGCAGCAGTGTGTGCAAATTTGGGCAAGCAAACCTGAGTGCTCTATATAGAATCCAGGGCTAAGCCCTTAATGTAATGTTAGAGTGGGAAAACAGGTTACCGCAGAATGAGTTAAAGCATTTTGCAGTGTTTTTGCTTCTTTTGCATGTTAAGCAGGGGCTGAGAGTGAGCGTTCCTGTGCTATCTGGCTAGCGCGTTGTGATTAGTGCATGCTAACTAGCTATCAGACAAAATATGAGAACACTTAGGGGTCCTTGTACCAAACTGTTGGAAAAATGGCCCTGCGCTAGCAGCGGGGGCTGCACAAGGGCCCTTTTTATTTCATGGGTAAAAAGACCCCAGGCACACATGGTCATGCGACGGGGAGCCCTTACTGCTACCCAATGAGGTGGCAATAAGGGGTCCCGCGCTAACCCAGTGGTAACCGAGGCAGCGCGCAGCGATACCAGGTTACCACCGTGCAAGGCATTTCCAGGGGTTTCTTTCCCCGATGGCGGGGGAGGGTTGGCTGTGGCGGGAGGGGGGGTCAAAAGGGTTGACTCTGGATCCCCCTCCCGCCGAAGTCTGGCTATGCCCCTGGCATGCATGCATATCTATCTACTCGCTAAATAGATATCTTTGTGTTGCATGTGTGTTATGGCTGTGGGAGAGGCAGTGAGGGTGGAGGGCACTTGTGGGATAGCAAGTGTTAGGTGGTAGTGTTAGTTTAAAACAGATAACTAGTTGTGGGGAATGTGTTTGGGGGCTGAGCAATTTATGGAGTGGTGCAGTTGTTGCAGGTGGTAGTTTGGGGGTTGGGGGAGTTTGATGATAGGATAGTTGAGGGGACATTTTTAGAAGTGTAATAAATTCAAATTTTTAAACTGCCTTGCTACATTATCTGTGCTACACAAGCTGGAACTCCTTTTCCTATAGAAAAGCATTGGGCCTTATTAGGGGGCGGGGGGGGGGGGGGTCATTTCTCTGGAACCTCTGGTCCAAACTAGTCCATTTTCAAAAAAAAAAAAAAACAGTGGTGGCAATTCTGCAAATTGGTGCCAAGTTTTTGGTATCCCAATGCCATTCACAGAGCCAATTCCATAATACCATCTTGGTGTCAATATTCCATTACAGAATACTAGTGCAAAGTTTGCATTGGCTCACCTAAGGTTAGACGTCAACAGTTATGCCAAGTCAATAGCATCTGTAACTGTTGGCTGATAAGTGTGCCACAAAATGCGCATAACTTATAGTATTCTGTAAATCACATGCATACCTCAGAGACGCCCATGATTCTCCCATACCCCAAGCAACAAAAAGCGGAGAGGAAAATCCTCACGCAAATCAAAGACAATGACAACGAAAAAGTGAGGACAGATGTTGAGGAAATCCAAAAAACTTTATTAATAATCAGATGACAACCCGACACAGCCGTGTTTCGGCATCAAAGCCTGCATCAGGGGTCAAACAAATCTTTCTTGGTTGTCGTTCAATTATAGACAAACAGAAAATATGGTAATGGGACTTCCTTCAAACTCAGAAGTTGAGCGATCAACTATGGAATGCCTCAATGGCAATGCACAGAAATGACGTCAATCGTACCATCATAGTTGATCGCTCAGTTTCTGAGTTTGAAGGAAGTCCCATTACCATAATAATGTTTTCTGGATTTCCTCAACATCTGTCCTCACTTTTTCGTTTTCATTGTCTCCCATACCCCACCCATGTTTATGCCCCCTCACATTTAAGCACTAGCCCCCTCCCCTCAATATTCAGTGCTATTTAACCGACCAGGAACTGGCTATCCACAAATATTCAGCAGGACATCGCCACTTATCTCCTGCTGAATATTCCCGGTCAGTGCTTAGCGACCAACTGGTTATATCACACAATATAACCGGCAATTAGTGGCACCAATCACATGCATAAGAGCTATTATACTATAACTTATTTGCACAAATTAGGCACCAATTTATAGACTTACCCTTCATGTGTCTTTTTACCGGGTTTTCCATCATGCCAAATTGCATCCCATTCCATTCCATTTTCAGAGAGTTATTTTATCCCCAGACAATCAGACATACGTTCTTGACCACTGTTGTATCAATCTTTCCAACTTCCATTGGGTTGAATTATTAAGGCAAATGCTTTACATATTATCTATATAATCCCCCATTGTATGGGGATTACTGAGTAGCAGGGCTTTTTTGAGGGGGTACTTGGGGGTACTGAGTACCGGCACTTTTTCCATTGCCTTCTAAAATTGACCCATGGTCCCCAAGTTTTAATGAAAGAGCTCAGGCTCTACACACCAATTCTGCCTTCTCATAGGTTGTGTGACTGGTTACAGGGGGCCTAGCTATTGTGGGGTGGGTCTCTCAGTGATCACCCCACCCCGAGGAGTGGCCTGGCATTTGAGTACCGGCACCTTTTTCGCTAGAAAACAATGCACTGCTGAATAGTGACAGCTTTCCCTAAAGTCTTGTGTGTGTGGGGGGGGGGGGGGGGGGGGGGGGAAGCATGGGTTGTTCCTGGGTGGGAAGGAAGCCCAGCCCAAGGGGTGTGTTGTTGAACTAAACTGCAGAAAGAAAGTGGGTTTGTTAGTTGATTGACTGGAGCTGGAGGTAATAAAAGCTCCAGCTTGGGGGAAAAAAAGGGGTCTTTGGTTGCCTGTACCCCCGCCAGGATCCTTTAAGGAGAGGGGGGGTCCCAAAGTGGCTAAATAGACTGATTAAGGAGTAGTTGCCGCTCACTAAATGGCAACTGTGAAGGTGTCAGAGCTGAGGGTGAGGTAAGGGGAACCCAGTCCGAAGCAGGAATTAGGACAGGAGGAGCCTATTCAATGTCAGGGTGCAGCTCGGGAAGAAGGACAGCCTAAAGGGTCTGTGCCTGAGGGAAATGGATTGTGATCAAGGAAAGTAAGGAGCAACCTTGGATTATCACCTGGGATGGGTAAAGGACAGGAGTGTCTGCAAACGTAAATACTGACCTTACTAAGACGATCAAGTTTGGAACAGACCTAAATGGACAGGAGGAGTTCTATTGTACAGATGGACTTCTAATATCATTTGACTGCTGTTTGCAGAAAGTTCAGTAAAGTTAAGTTTGCAACAAAAGGCACTATTGGACTGCTGTGTGATTTCTTGGAAGCGGGAGTGAGGACCTTTGCTCCCTGGACTGGTGAGACCCATAAAGAATCCCCACTAAAAAATAAATTTCACAACCAAGCCTCCCACCCTAAAAAAAAACTTAAAATTTTTTTTTTTGTCAGCCTCTATGCCAGCCTCAAATGTTATACCCAGTTCCCTGACAGCAGTTTGCAGGTCCCTGGAGCAGTTTTAGTGGGTGCAGTGCACTTCAGCCAGGCGGACCCAGGCCCATCCCCCCCTGCCTGTTACACTTGTGGTGGTAAATGGGAGCCTTTCAAAACCAACACGAAACCCACTGTACCCACATGTAAGTGCCCCCCTTCACCCCTTAGGGCTATGGTAGTGTTGTACAGTTGTGGGTAGGGGGTTCTGGGGGGCTGAGCACACAAGGTAAGGGAGCTATGCACCTGGGAGCAATTTGGGAAGTCCACATCAGTGCCCCCTACGGTGCCCGGTTGGTGTCCTGGCATGTGAGGGGGACCAGTGCACTACAAATGCTGGCTCCTCCCACAACCAAATGGCTTGGATTTGGTCGTTTCTGAGATGGGCGTCCTCGGTTTCCATTATTGCCAAAAACCGGGGATGACCATCTCTAAGGTTGACCTAAGGATGACCATCTCTAAGGTTGACCTAAATGTTGGGATTTGGGCCCATCTTGTTTCGATAATACGGGTTTCCCTGCCCCTTCTCCGGGCCGTCCTTAGAGATGGGCGCCCTTAGAGATGGTCGTCCCCGTTCGATTATGCCCCTCTTTGCTTTTCACCACCCAAGCACACCCAGAAAACACTATCTTAGAATTTAAGGCAGCGTTTCCCAAACTGTGCGCCATGGCAAACTCACAAGGGTGCCGCGGAGGGAGATGTATAATAAGCGTACACCGATTGGTCTCCTGCTCCTTTGTGCCGGCACCTGGGTTATTCCGTGTTAATGAGTTAACTCTGCTCTGCCGCCAGCCACAGGTTGGGTCCTTCTTCCTGTCACAGGAAGTACTTCCTGTAACAGAAAGAAGGACCCAATCCATGGCTGGTGGCAGACTAGAGTTAACACGCAATATTTTGGGTCCTGGAACACAGGAGCAGGAGACAGACTGAGGGAGCACAGTTTGGAAAACGCTGACTTAAAGTGATCTTGAAGGTACAGCTTGTATCTTTCAACCATAAACTACATTTTTCCATTTGAGCCTGCTTAAGGGTTACACCCAGGACTTCATGTTACATGGACGTGGCATTCCTGCTCTGTCTTTGCACAGAGTAAAGCAGATGGAATTCAAACCAGGGCTGATTTACTTGACAAGAAGGTTTAAGTCATGTAATGAATGGACACAAGTTTCCAAGAATACTATAAGAATGTGTGGCTGGGGGTGGGGGGTGGGGGTGGGGGGGGAGGGGGGGAGGGGGAAGGGCGCGTGAAAAATTGCATCAACGTTAAGGGCGCCGCAAACTGAAAAAGTTTGGGAACTACTGATCTACGGAAAAAAAAAATGCACCGCTGACTCAGAACTTTAGAATTTGTTCTAGTGCTCAAAATTATATCTGGGATAAGGAAGGATAAGTACAGAAGACATGATCAGTAGCTGTCAGCTGGGGTATATTCTTGCATTGTGATCACCGTTCCCTCTAAGCTGAGCGGGAAGTTCCTCAACAGCTTAGCAGCCAGTGAGGGGCAATGTTTTAATATTGTGTTTTCAATTGTTAGAGACAGGCAGAGTCCCTGGAGTCCTGTAGAGCTTGCCTGTCCCTCACTGTTGAAAATGTGATAGTGAAACAGCACCACCCACTGGCAGGACTGTAGGTGGAGGACTGCCGCTCCGCTTAGAGGGAACATTGATTGCGACAGGAATATGTAGGCAGACTGAAGGGGCTAATTGGTCTTTTTCTGTTGCCATTTACAATATTACTGCATCACTGCGTGGTTATTCTGACTTTGTCTCATTGTGGGTGCATTTGGCATTTTTTGGAAACAGAAGGCAGCTTTCCGTAGTTTTGGCTGGCCAGAAAGTTAAAAAGAAGTAACACCCCAAAGAACCAAACTTGCCAGAAAACATCCAATATCATTCTCTATCAAGTAAAGTTTTTTTTTTTTTTTTTTGCATGATAGATAACGATAAACTAGGTTACAAGGAGGTGGTATGTCTCTTATACTACTAAAATGTGCAAACATGGTAACTGAAAGTATGCCAGCATGGTTCAAAGGCCTTTTGAATCTCGTCGCCTTTGATCTCCGAAACGATTCTGCTTCTGGTCCCTCATCTGCCAGCCTTGCATACCTCTTCATCTTGATGGGTTTGTCCTGGGACTTCTGTCACCTGTGCGTCTACAGACCCCGTTCTCCTTTCTTGGTGTCAGACCACAGGGGCCACAAGGCCGGTCTCCGATCAGCACTTTCTCAGCATGGTGCTTCCTCTCTCATATGCTCTCGCCTGTTTATCTCTCGGAAGAATTGTAGCTATAGATAGCATCAGTGGAACTGTATCTGTCTGGGAGCAGATGTCTACCTCCACAGTATTTTCTTAATTGCCCTGCTGTGGCTCACCTACCAGAAGTCATTTTTTTTTTCTTTCAATTTTGCAGATGATTAGTTGAAAACCAGCAGGACTGAGCTTGTTGGCATAGGCCCTTCTGGGAGCGTTTAAACCTACATGGATAAAATGTCCGCTCCTTTTCCTTTCACCGACTGGACAATATACCCTTTAAACCTTTGTGACTTGATCCCAGAACTCTGTTTTGTACTTTGCTGTGTAGGAATGGGGCTGCCTTTAAGATTAGAAGTGCAAAAAGGGCTGCTTAGATCTGAACAAACACTCTGTCGATTGTTCTAAACTTGCACAGTCGAGTTTTACCTGCAGGGCCTCTTCAAGTATGAGAAATGAAAAACCCTCCCTCTAAAATATTGTCAAAAACACAAGACTCATCGGGGCAGTGATCAAAACGAGATTTGTTAGCCGAACACCGTGAAGTGTACAGCCTGTGTGGCTGATAAGTTCATGCATAGCATTTCACTTGGACTGTCATAAGAGACTGATGAATTGGTCGAGCATAGAGCCCGATTTTTCATAGAAGGTGGAGATCAGAATTGAGACGTCCGGTCTGGGTCATACTCGTTTCTGGTAGTATTTTAGAAAAGAATCTGCCAATGCAGGACTGCACGGGTATCTGCTGGCACATCTAGAGGGAGCAGCCATTTTACAAGTAAACACTTTGAAAAAAAAAAGAAATGAATGGCACAAACATGGCAGCTTCCATAGAGAGGCGTTGACACTTACACGTCAAAAGTGGCAGTTTTACAATTTCTACATGTAAAGGCCGCCAGTTAAGTAGCGAGGCCACAATTTTAACCTGGTTTCATTTTGGAAGTGGAATTAAACTACACAGGACTAAGGAGAAATGACTTCCTTTGGTAAAACCCTGACTGAATAAAGCACTGTTTCAAAACTAACGCACGCCTTTGAGCTGGTGTAAAACCCGACATGGAAATTGTTTTCCCCATGTGTGTGTATTCCCTTTATAAAATGGGGAATACGTGTAGATTTAGTCCAGCCCATGGAAATTCCGCATGGTAGTGGTTTTCTGAAATTGGTATTTAGACGTACACAGACAGCAGCAACGACTGCTGAGCTCCTTTTGAAGCAGACCCGCAAATCCCCGATGCCGTTGACATGAAATGCTGGCCATCGTCGGATGGTGCTGAGTAATGGAAAATGGAGCTGCTGAATTTGGGCAACAACAGTTTTAACTGTATTTAAGTTAAGTACTTCTTATATTGGGGATTGTTGTAAAATTTATCATCACTGAACATTTAAAATTTTTAAAAACTTAAAAATGTAAAGACTGAAAACCACAGTAGGGCTTTTTTGCCTATGATTGGACTGAAGTTATGCTTTAGACTGAACTAAGTAGGTCTTGGCATACTGAGGCTTTTTCCTCCATGTATTACACACACTATCCCTGAGTGTTTTTCTTGATGTGGAATGGTTTTTGTACTTATGTCGTGAGTAACGTTGAGTACCTCCACTACCTTCCATGATTTACAGAAGCATATATTTCTATATTGCTACTTAGTATTTTTGTGGGGGATTAACAAAGGAAGTCACAGATAAAGGAATTTGAAGTCAATATTTTAAAGGACATATCCAGATAGTACCACTAAATATCATTACAGTCTGCTCGGTGCTATCCAAAGGGTAATTCAATTTAGTGTGCCAAACGTCAGGCACCAATTAGACACCTAACTTTTGATGCTCAAATGGAAGTTAATAGTAATTGAGTGCTGAAGTGGGGGAAGGGGGAACAGTAGTTAGGCTCCTAAGTGCACTTTGGTGCTATTCTATAACTGGGCACCTAAATGTTCTAGCACATAACTGTACAGAGGGCATTCACATGGGAGGAGAATGCACAGGTACTACTACTACTACTTATCATTTCTATAGCATTACTAGACATATGCAGCGCTGTACACTGAACATGTGAGAGACAGTCCCTGCTTGACAGAGCTTACAATCTAATCTAATCAAGCCAGACAAACAGGATAAATAAGAGATAAGGAAATTACTTAAGGTGGGAATGATAAAACAGACATGGGTACTGTACAAGTGAAAAGGAGTTAAAAGCAGTCTCAAAAAGCCTTTTAGCCTACACTTGAAGACGGCTAGAGCTGGAGCTTGACAAACTGATTCAGGAAGTCTATTCCAGTCATATGGGGCAGCAAGATAAAAGGAACGGTGACTGAATTGGCAGTGGAGGAGAAGGGTGCAGATAAGAGAGATTTACCTAATGAACAGAGTTCCTGCGCAGGGTTGAAGGGAGAGATAAGAGTAGAGAGACACTGAGGAGCTGCAGAGTAAATGCACTTGTAAGTCATTAAGAGGAGTTTAAATTGTATGCTGAAACGGATAAGGAGCAATGAAGTGACTTGAGAGCCAATGAAGTGACTTGAGGAGAGGGCTAACATAAGCATAGTGACACTGGCGGAATGTAAGTCGTGCAACAGAAATTTGAACAGATTGGAGGGGAGAGAGATGGCTTAGTGGGAGACCTGTGAGAAGCAAGTTGCAGTAGTCTAAGTGAGAGGTGATAAGGATTTTGGTAGTGTTCTCAGAAAGGCAGGTACAAATGTTGATGATGTTATAGAGAAAGAAACAACGTGTCCTGGGCATTCCAACTATTTCAGTGCACATTTTATAGAGTCCTCTCACAGATGCCATTATAGAATTGGTGCACCATTGATGCCCAATTATAGACTTACCCCCTCATTCTGAATATTATAAACATCTAGTGCACTGCCCCCATTGTCTAACTTTTCCGCATCTCCTATCATTCTGTCTTCAGCTCTATTCATTGTTTCTGAGAGTCAAAGATTTCCCTTTTCATCCACTCTTTCTAAGAGCATCTCAATCTCATCAGTTCTTGAATTCTCCCTATTCTATTCCTCTTCTTCCTCTCAGCTGGGAATATCTGTTCCAATCCTTGTCCTTCAACACAACTCTCACCTCATCTGTGCACATCGACCCATCACCCGTCCAGACTTTTTCCTAATCCCCCTTTTCTTCCCTCTTCCCCTTCTTTGAAGATCCATGTATACAGCAGCTGTAAACATTTAGGCTAGAAGTTAGACCTGCTATTTGTTAAGGATGTGCATGTGTTTGAAACAATATAGGAAATGTCAATGACGTATCATACGTCGGAACAACGCAGCAACAGAGTAGAGGGAATCAAAGCGCAGTGAATGAACCACTACAGGAAAAAAAGAATGATGAGCCTCTAGAACTGGTATAAAGGAGCAGAATTTATTAGCAGACCCAACACGGGCCGTGTTTCAGCAAATTGCCTATGTCAGGGGTCAGCTGGTAGTGTATTCCAAAAATAAGGAGATTGGTTAGGCGAATGAAAGAAAATAATCCACTGCCTTTACAACAATGATACAGCAAATCCCTATATCAAACACAAGGTTATTTGAGTTATAGAATACAATAGCTTCTTTAGATTCATTCCAAACTCCCTTCTTTTGTCGTTTCATTTCACTGGCAAACAAAAATGAACAGAAGCTCTCACCCCAACACAAAATTTCATATTTTTTGTGCAAAATCTCCCTTGAACAGAGATGTCCTTCTTTCCTTCTGTGCCTCAAACCCCCCTCCCTCCTTTTAGGATGGTTTACATGTATAGTTTTTTACAACTTTGTCACAGAGTCCATTGTTCTTAGCCAGTATTGGGTTTTTTTTTTTTTTTTTTGGGGGGGGGGGGGGGGGGCAAAAACACTGGGATATTAAAGGGGAGCCATCTCCTAATGCCTCCAGCGGAGTACTCCACAAAACGAGCAACTTTCTTTCACCAACATGTTGCCAGTGGACATATTTATGCAGTGGCGTAGCAAGGGCGGGGCGGTGGGGGCGGTCTGCCCCGGGTGCACGCTGCTGGGGGAGTGTCGGCTCCGCTGGTTCCCTGCTCCCTCTGCCCCGGAACAGGCTACTTCCTGTTCCAGGGCAGAGGGAGCAGGGAACCAATGGAACCGACCCCCCCCCCCCCCAGCGGCGTGCACACGGCAGGCAAGAATGCCCTCGGGGGGGGGGGCTTGGGTGATGCGCCGAGGGGGGGTTGATGCGCTGAAGGCCAGTGTCATGCTGTACGTGGGGGGGGGGGTGCGCAGCGGAGAACCACCCCGTGTGGCAGCCGCCCTCGCTACGCCACTGCATTTATACATACCCCTTCTGAAATGGGGAACGTATGCATGTCTTTTTGGTCCATCCAAGTCCTGCCCAAAACACATGTAGACGTGAACACAGAAGAAACAAATCCCCGCAGGAATATAGAATATGCAGCAGAACAGCGAAGATGACTCAGGAAGAAGCAGACAATGCTTCAGATAGTTTAACAGTTTATTGTAGGACAAATGAGACTTGACACAGCTGTGTTTCGACCGACAAAGCCTGCATCAGGAGCCTCTTGGATTTTGTAAAATCATCCACTTGAAATGTTCTTTGTAGTAAGTGTGGAAAAAGAACAAGCCAAGCGCACTGTGTGCCAAATCAATCAAAGGTAACTGTAAAACTACGAGCTTTTAAATGGAGGTCAGTAGTTCGTGTGAGCTCGTGATTACCTTGGTGTGCAGTACACTTCGCTAGTTTCTTTTACAGACACCTTTGATTGATTTGGCGCAGGGTGCGCTTTGCTTGCTGTTTTTCCACACTTACTGCAAAGGACATTTCAAGTGGATGATTTTACAAAATCAAAGAGACTCCTGATACAGGCCTTGTCGGCCGCAACAAGGCCTGCATCAAGCCTGTTTGTCGATTCTCGTTTGTCGTACAATAAACCATCCAAAACATATGCAGACCATGCCCCCCTTGTCCAATGCACCTTTTTCAAGTTTTGGACATTTATAACCCAGATTTCTAAAATCAGGATATAGACTTGTATGCAATATACACGTCTAAATGCCAGTTTATGCACATCTAAAATGTGAATAGAGCTTCTAAATTGACCTTTTAAATAAATATGTTCAGTCGCTGAATATCGCCACTGAACCTTTTGAGACGTCTGTCTTCATCCCCAACCCATGCTCCTTTTTGGATGTATAACTAATTGTTTTGCAAATAAAATAGGGTGTTTATTAAAGTGTATAACAAAGACACTTGTACATCTACACCTCTCTCATTCATCAACCAACCCAAATAAACCAGCCAGACCATTTAACTGGGAAGAAACGGTCACAGCTTTACTTTTTAATCATATCAGTTCAACTTTCCAATTTCAACATTTCTTGAACCCGTAACACGTAAAACTCACTGTATTTATCACCTGTAGTTAGTCGGTAATGGACTAACAACGCTTAACTGAATATTAAACTTCTCCTCAATGACTGGATTTCTCTTCTTCCCCCCCTCCCCCCCCCCCAAGGTCCATGATGGTGTTGCACATGAACCAATCCCTGAACCATCTCCATTTCCTCTTCACAACTTCCCCAACTCATCAAATTACATTTGGCTGTCAAATCCCGTTGCAACGAAACCTAACCACTCAATCCTTAGAAAGCACCTGCCCCACCTCAGCCCTGTGACAAAATCTTTTTTTGCGGAGGCATGCACCCAGTACTAGCTAGCTGCCCTTAGCTCAAAACCTTGGATGCATACATCTATCGTGCTCTCCCTAATTACCACACTGTTTCTGTGCGCATCAGAGTTGCATAGGTGTAGCCAACTGCCTCGATGAACAAAACGTGGACGTTATGTTTGCTTTCAGCCATCAGTGCATGGCTGTAGCCTAAGATTTCTGTATCAGCTCCTCCGTGCTGTTGGCATCTGTTAGTGTAACATCAGCCATTAAAAAAAACCTACCAGAATACGCTGTTGAATTTGGCTTCTTTTGTGATAAGTAATAGAATATGACCTTTGAGAAGCAGATCACAAAGCCCTTGATTTACTTATGAGGTAGTTTGTGGTCAGTACCCAAATCAGTGTGTCAAATTGCTTGATTTTAACTCCAGGTTAATTGGTGAACAGGTTTGCCCTCTGGTTAATCAGGAGTCTAATGGTCTTTTTCTCTTGTGAATACAGAATCAGGTGGGTATTGCAAGAGACTTGTATTTTAATATTGCCCTTGGGAAGCGGGAGGCAGAGGATATTTAACCATAATACATTACAGCACCTGCCCATTTCAAGTTAAGTAACTCCAGTAAAATCTTCAGTTTCCAATAGCCGAAACACTTTTTGGTAGCTCGTCCACCATGCAAGAGAGACTACACAGGAAGATCAGCAAAGCAAAGCCAACCTTAAGGATAAACAAATGCACTCAGTCTGCAGCCCCTCATTACCTCTCTACCCTCATTTCCCCTTACGTTCCCGCCCGTAACCTCCGCTCACAGGACAAATCCCTCCTCTCAGTACCCTTCTCCACCACCGCCAACTCCAGGCTCCGCTCATTCTGCCTCGCCTCACCCTATGCTTGGAACAACCTTCCTGAGCCCTTACGCCAAGCCCCCTCCCTACCCATCTTCAAATCCTTGCTCAAAGCCCACCTCTTCAATGTTGCTTTCGGCACCTAACCTTTTTACCTTTCAGGAAATCTTGACTGCCCCAATTTGACTGACTGTACATTTGTCCTTTAGATTGTAAGCTCCTTTGAGCAGGGACTGTCCTTCTATGTTAAATTGTACAGCGCTGTGTAACCATAGTAGCGCTTTAGAAATGTCAAGTAGTAGTAGTAGTATTTAGCATGTTGTCATGCATCATAGATGCCTATTTTCTTTCTCAATGTGCCAACTGTATTCATTAATTCAGTGATGTGCAATACTTACATGTCAAGTTTTGAGTTTGAATTGAACACTAGGCTGCTAAACGTTTTGAAGTTATTATTACTCTATGTTATCTCATAGCATGATGCTGTATTCCATTATATTATCACGTTCTCACTGGTGTTGTGACCACTGAAACAGACTGAACAAGGCAGTTAAACCAAACTGAATATCGCCTGGGCCACCTGGTGCATTCAAGCGACCATAAGGGACTTCATAAGCCTGTTTCATGACCACATACCTAACCACCAGTAACTCGCAAAATCTAGGCCAAGAACGGGTTGCATTTGCAAAACTTGAAGCAGCAGAAAGAAGAAGAAAAAAAAAAATTGTGAGTTTGCACTTTTATAAAGTCATCGGGTCATAGAGGCAAACAGGAAACCAGAGTACGGATGTGTCACTTGACCACTGAACGGCTATTGCTCAGATCTCACATAAGAATTACCAGCTCTTGCTGAAATTTCTTCCTGTTGTTTTTTTCTCATGGCAATCTATTTAATCCTTGTGAACATTACTGTGACAAAATGGACAAACTCAAGAAAGAAAAAGTGGTAGTGTGTTTCTTTGCACCTGTGTAATTTTTTTTTTTTGGGGGGGGGGCGGCAGTAGAGAAGACAAAAAGGTTTCTAGACCAGTGGTTTGCTAAGGCTTTATGGTGGGAATATTAAGAGAGCAATTGGGGGTTCCAGACCACAAAAGCAGATGATGTTATACATATTCACACCAGTCTTTCAAAATTTAGAGTTACTCATAGTAACATAGTAGATGACGGCAGAAAAAGACCTGCACGGTCCATCCAGTCTGCCCAACAAGATAAACTCATATGTGCTACTTCTTGTGTATACCTTATCTTGATTTGTATCTGCCATTTTCAGGACACAGACCGTAGGAGTCTTGCCCAGAACTAGCCCCATTTTCAGGACACAGACCGTAGGAGTCTTGCCCAGAACTAGCCCCATTTTCTAGGACACAGACCGAAGAAGTCTTGCCCAGAACTTGCCCCGCCTCCCAAACACCAGCCCCGCCTCCCAATCTCGGCTAAGCTTCTGAGGATCCATTCCTTCTGCACAGGATTCCTTTATGTTTATCCCACGCATGCTTGAATTCCGCTACCGTTTTCATCTCCACCACCTCCCATGGGAGGGCATTCCAAGTATCTACCACTCTCTCCGTGAAAAAATACTTCCTGACATTTTTCTTGAGTCTGCCCCCCTTCACTCTCATATCATGTCCTCGTTCTACCGCCCTCCCATCTCCGGAAAAGGTTCGTTTGCGGATTAATACCTTTCAAAGTAGAGAATGACACAGGGACGGGGACCCGCAGTAACCACAGAGATGGGGACGGGGACAGAGCTTGCGGGGACAGGGCGGGGATGGGGACAGAATTCACGGGGACAGGGACAAACTTTTGTCCCCCTGTCATTTTCTACCTGTTAATGAACTGGACTGTTATTTATGTTTGAGTGATGCAGACACCGATATTTTGAGTTTTTGGAAAAAAAAAGCAAACATGCTGGTCACAACTAGTAAAATTTGCATGGGGATCCTATACATCCTGCTACCAGCACATCTTCTAAGAAGACATCTTCTACTGCAGGAAGGACTGTGGAAGACAAGAGAGCTAGACTGAATCCTGAGATTGTTGATGACTTCTTATTCATCCACAGATTAAAAAATGATAGTGCTTCATAGGTCATATTTCTCCCCTCTAGGCCATATAGAATGGGTTGTATTTTGTACCCCTGGACATTTTAACAGGGTGGATTAGGATTCGTTGAGGTAGTAGAAATCAATTATTGTTGGGGTTGGAAGTGGGGTAGAGAGTGGTGGTGAGGACGGTTATTATAGCTGCTTGCTGTTATTATTGTTTTCTATTTATAATTTATACCCAACAGTTGCACAGTATATTGTTCCTTTTCATACTTTCAAAAATGTTTTAAATATAAAATCATAATTGTTCGAGACTTCTGCAGATGAGGAGAGTCCATGGGGATGGGGCAGGGACAGGGACAGAACCTGTGGGGACAGGGCAGGGATGGAGACAGAACCTGCAGGGATGGGGTGGGGATGGAGCCAGAACCCATGGGGACGGGGCAGAGACGGGGCAGGGATGGGGACAAACTTTGTCATTCTCAAACTCTTAGCTCCCAAGAAGACTACAAGGCAATAAGGAAGGTTGAATATCTCTCTAGGGTAGCTTGAGGTCCTCACACTAGATAGTCTGAAATTATTCTGAAGCTAGTTAAACGGGAGCTGCTTTGATTGTTGCCTCTTGGAAAGGCATTTACTTGCGCCCCACCGCTCTAAGTACAAGATTCATGCAGTTGCATGCAGCTGTTGCTGGGAGATAGGGCACAAATCAGTCTGGCTTAACTGGACAGTGCCGCTGACTATCCCCGCAGACCACCCAACTAGGGGCGACATTTGGGAGGAACCCGAGGTTATGTGGGTGCCAACAATATTCAGTGCCGGCAACTGCATAGCTAGGCATCCTAATTTAGGCCAGCTCAAAAGTTCTAGAGCTTAACTATTTGTTGAGTGAAAAAATATTTCCCCCATTCATTTTAAAAGTAGTTCCAAGTAACCAGAATTGCACACAATACTTAAGGTGTGGTTGCACCATGGAACAATATAGAGGCATTATAATATTCTTTGTATTATTTTCTATCCCTTTCCTAATAATTCCTAGTATCCCGTTTGCTTTTTTGACCGTCACCATATACTGGGCAGAAGATTTCAGCATATTCTGTACAATGACACCTAGATCTTTTCTTGGGTACCAACTCCTTAGGTGGATTTTAGTATCAAGTAACTATGGTTTGGATTATTCTTCCAAATGTGCATCACTTTGCATTTGTCCACATTGACCAGCTTATTTTCAAAAGGAGAAGGGCACCCATCTTCGGGAGATGGGCGTCCTTCTCCGAGGGCGCCCAAAAAGAAGGGCATCCCTGGCGAGAATTTGGTACGCTTTATTTGGTCCCTTTTTGTTTAGGTCCAAGTCACAAAAAAGTGCCCAAACTGCCCAGATGACCACCGGAGAAAATCGGGGATCACCTCCTCTGACTCGCCCAGTGGTCACTAACCCCCTCCCACCCTCAAAATTTTTTTTTAAAAACTTTTTTTGCCAGCCTCTATGCCAGCCTCAAATGTCATACTTGTCCATCACAGCAGTATGCAGGTCCCTGGAGCAGTTTTAGTTGGTGCAGTGGACATCAGGAAGGCGGACCCAGGCCCATCCTCCCTATCTGTTACACTTGTGGTGGAAAATGGGAGCCCTTCAAAACCCACACGAAACCCACTGTACCCACATCTAGGTGCCCCCTTCACCCCTTAGTGGTGGATAGTTGTGGGGAGTGTGTTTTGGGGGGCTCAGCACCCAAGGTACGGGAGCTATGCACCTGGGAGCAATTTGTGAAGTCCACTGCAGTGCCTCCTAGGGTGCCCGGTTGGTGTCCTGGCATGTGAGGGGGACCAGTGCACTACGAATACTGGCCCCTCCCATGACCAAATGCCTTGGAGTTGTTCGTTTTTGAGATGGGCGCCCTCGGTTTCCATTATCGGCAAAAAGTGAGGGTGCCCATCTCTACATCCAGTGGTCTCAGCATTTAGGTCGACCATCTCTAATGTCGACCTAAATGTTGAGATTTGGCCATCCCTGACCGTATTATCGAAACGAAAGATGGACGCCCATCTCATTTCGAAAATACGGTCGGCCCCGCCCATTCGCGGCGCCATCCTCGGAGACGGGCGCCCTTAGAGATGACCAGCCCCATTCGAAAATGCCCCTCTAAATGTCATCTGCAATTTGGATGCCCAATCTTCTAACCTCCTAAGGTCTTCTTGCAACTTTTCACAATCCGAATGTGTTCTAACAACTCTAAATAGTTTTGTGTTGTCCTCAAGTTTAATAACCTCACTCGGCATTCCCATTTCCAGATCATTAATAAATATGTTAAATAGTACCAGTCCCTGAACAGATCCTTGAGGCATTCACTGTTTACACTCCTCGGCTAAGAGATGTTGGCCTTTAATCTTACCCTCTTTTTTCTATCCATCAACCAATTCCTAATCCACCACAGAACATAAGCATATAAGAATAGCCATACAGGGTCAGAACAATGGTCCATCTAGCCCAGGATTCTGTTTCCACACAGTGGCCAAAAAAAAACCCAAATTATGGCAGTATTCCATGCTACAAATCCCAGGGCAAGCAGTTGCTTCCCCATGTCTTTCTCAATAGCAGACTACGGACTTTTCTTCCAGGAACTTGCCTAAACATTTTATAAACCCAGATATGCTAATCACCGTTACCACATCCTCCAACAGAGTTCCAGAGCTTAACTATTCGTTGTGTGAAAAAATATTTCCTTCTATTTATTTAAAAATATTTCCATGTAACTTCCTTGAATGTCCCCTAGTCTTTTGGAATGAGTAAAAAAAATGATCTACGCATTCTACACCACTCAGGATTTTGTAGACCTCAATCGTATCTCCGCTCATCCATCTCTTTTCCATGCTGAAGAGTCATAACCTCTTTAGCCTTTCCTCATACAAGAGGAGTTCCATCCCCTTTATCATTTTGGTTACTCTTCTTTGAACCTTTTCTAATTCCGTTATATCTTTTTTGAGATACGATGAACAGAACTGAATGCAATACTGAAGGTGCGGTTACACCATTGAGCGATACAGAAGCATTATAGTATTTTTGGACTGATTCACCATCCCTTTCCTAATAATTCCTAGCATCCTGTTTGCTTTTTTGACCACTGACGCACACTGAGCAGAAGATTTCAGCGTATTATCTACAACGACACCTAGATCTTTTTCTTGAGTGCTGACCCTGAATGTGGACCCTAGCATCAGGTAAATATGATTCGGATAATTCTTTCCAATGTGTATCATCTTGCACTTGTCTACATTAAATTTCATCTGCCATTTGTACGCCCAGTCTTCCAATTTCCTAAGGTCTTCCTGCAATATTTCACAGTCTGCTCGTGTTTTAACAACCTTGAATAGTTTTGTGTCATCTGCATTGCCTCCTATCCTATGACTCTTTAATTTTCTCAGGAGTCTCTCATGAAGGACTTTGTCAAATGCTTTCTGAAAATCTAGATACTCTACACCAACCGGCTAACCTTTATCCCTATGTTTATTCATGCATTCAAAGAAATGAAGCATATAAGTAAGGCACTGGAAACAATGAACATAGGAGCCCTTAGCCCAAAGGACCTTTTGTGCATTATTCAGTTAGTGCTGCTGATGTCAGCTCATTCTCTGCTCCTGACACGCCCCTCCCAAAATATTTTAAAAAGTAAATACTGTGAAGTTATCGTGTGCAAATGTCAAAACTAGGGGCCCTGGCGCGGGAGGGAGTTGAACGGGTAGATGTGAAGCGTCTGTTTATGCCTTCCAAAAATACTAGGACTAGGGGGCATGCGATGAAGCTACAATGTAGTAAATTTAAAACAAATCAAAGAAAATCTTTCTTCACACAACGTGTAATTAAACTCTGGAATTTGTTGCCGGAGAATGTGGTAAAGGCGGTTAGCTTAGCAGAGTTTAAAACAGGTTTGGACGTCTTCCTAAAGGAAAAGTCCATAGACCATTATTAAATGGACTTGGGGAAAATCCACTATTTCTGGGATAACCAGTAAAAAATGTTTTGCACTTTTTTGGGATCTTGCCAGGTATTTGTGACCTGGATTGGCCACTGTTGGAAACAGGATGCTGGGCTTGATGGACCTTTGGTCTGTCCCAGTATGGCAACACTTATGTACTTATGTAGTGTAGGCGCATCTTGTAGGAGCATGCTGGGCCATTTTTTACTGCAGCTGGGAAAAAGACAATTTGGTTCAAGAGCTCTGAGTCTTCACAGTGATGTTCTATATACCCTGGTTAACTGCATGCTAATTTCCTGAGTACTACTACTACTACTACTACTATTTAGCATTTCTATAGCGCTACAAGGCATACGCAGCGCTGCACAAACATAGAAGAAAGACAGTCCCTGCTCAAAGAGCTTACAATCTAATAGACAAAAAATAAATAAAGTAGGCAAATCAAATCAATTAATGTGAACGGGAAGGAAGAGAGTAGAGAGAACCTATCAGGAGATAGCAGAACATTCATGGACAGATCTAATTCATTTTGCGTTTCTACTAACCCACCTCGACATAGCTAGATATGGAGGTCTCATAAGTACACAACTGCAGTCTGATCAGGATGCTATTCCACCAGGAGATACACCCACCCAGGGGTGTGCTGGTAAATTTTTAACAACAGGCTCTTTCTCCGGACGTAGCCAGCTCTGCAGTTGGAAGGGCCAGGGGTGGCTGGGGGGGGGGGGGAGCAACACTTGCCTCTATCTCCTCCCTCCCTTCGTGCGGGCACGCTACGCATACCTTTGCTGGCAACCAATAAATGGACTGCCACCACTCCCAACGTCTTGCTCTGAGCAGCATGCTGAAACTTCTCACACATGCTGGAGAAGTCCCAGCCTGCTGCTCAGAGGTGGAAACAAGGAGCTGGGAGCAGTAGCAGTCTATTTACTTGGCTGTCAGGGCTCAGCATCCCCATCAGCAAAGTAAAAGAGAATTCAGCAGGGGGCCCAAGCCCACATTTTGGGAGCCAGTTGTTAAGGTAGCCATGGAGGGCCCTACTGTCACAACCGGCTCCCAAAATTCTCAAAAATTTAACAACCGGCTCTTGCGAGCCTGTGAGAGCCTGCTCCAGCACACCACTGCACCCACCCTTTTACTAACAAAAGCATAACAGTGTCAAAAACCACACCTTATCAAAAGTGACAGTATTCCGTACCATCACATATCTAGGCTCATGAGCAGCATAGAAATTTAACATTAAACTATCTCATTTTGCAAGATAAAAAAGCACCATCTGCCCAACCACACATTACTTCCAGGAAATTGAAAGTGAATGGATGTTTTCTCTTTTTCACTGCATAATTTCTGCCTTTTATGCTTAACTCTTCTCAAAATCATACATTTGAAACAAAAATCTAGAACATTTATTTGTGATTCTGCCCATTCAGAAAATGTTGATCTGCTCCTCACAAGTTTGCTAGAAGTTATGTAATAGGGGGAGTAAACAGCAGAAAGGTGTATGCAAATGATAGACAGCGACAGAGAGTAAAACAAGATATGGTAACTTTCAGGCAGCCAATTTGTGTGGGTAAATTACTATTTATCCATGGAAATAGATTTAAAAATGATCCTATAATTTACTGGGACAGGGTAGCTGGTCGCTAAGTTCACATAGAGGGGCATTTTCGAACGGCGCCAGCCATCTCCGGGGCCATCTCCGCAAGTGGGCGGGGCCAACCGTATTTTGAGATGGGCATCCATCTTTCGTTTCGAAAATACGGTTGGCCCCGCCCAAATCTCAACATTTGGTTCAAATACTGAGATCACCGGCTGTAGAGATGGGCGCCCTCGGTTTTCAGCCATAATGGAAACCGAGGGCGCACATCTCAAAAACGAACAACTCCAAGGCCAGGATTTGTAGTGCACTGGTCCCCCTCACATGCCAGGACACCAACCGGGCACCCTAGGGGGCACTTCTACAAATTAACAAAAAAAAAAAATTGCTCCCAGGTGCATAGCTCCCTTACCTTGGGTGCTGAGCCCCCAAAAACCCACTCCCCACAACTATACACCACTACCATAGCCCTAAGGTGTGAAGGGGGGCACCCACATGTGGGTACAGTGGGTTTCTGGTGGGTTTTGAAGATCTCCCAATTTCCACCACAAGTGTAACAGGTAGGGGGGGATGGGCCTGGGTCCGCCTGCACCCACTAAAACTGCTCCAGGGACCTGCATACTGCTGTCAGGGAGCTGGGTATGACATTTGATTGTGGCATACAGACTGGCAAAAAAAGTTCTAAAAGTTTTTTTTTAGGGTGGGAGGGGGTTAGTGACCACTGGGGGAGTCAGGGGAGGTCATTCCCGGTTCCCTCTGGTGGTCATCTGGGCAGTTCGGGCACTTTTTTGTGATTTGGACCTAAAAAAAAGGGACCAAAAAAAGCGGACCAAATTCTCGCCAGGGACGCCCATTTTTTTCCATTATCAGTCGAAGCCAGCCATCTCTTAACCACGCCCCGGCACACCCCTGTCCCACCATCGCTAGCGTTCCGACATGCCCCTGGGAACTTTGCCCGTCCCGGCGACGGAAAGCAGTTGGGGACGCCCAAAATCGGCTTTCAATTATGCCGATTCTGGTGCCCCTGATAGAAGGGCGCCTATCTCCCGAAAGATGGGCGCCCTTCTCTTTCGAAAATGAGCTGGATAATAGCACAGTGGAGGGCACGTGCTAATCAAATCATCAGCCGTTTTAAATCTGAATTTTCCACACCGTCGTAGTGGTAAACAGTTATTTTTTCAAAGATGTGTAACCAGCCAGGAATTTGATAGGGTATTCCTTTTTATTTTCAATTTAGAAAAAAACTCAAAGTTATAGTAGTGTACTGACCCGAGAGAAACCTGAAATCTTTCAGGTTTCTCTAGGGTCTGAAATCTTGCATTAAAAAAGATAGAGTACCCAAGATTTCTAGACAACAAGGTGGACAAATTTCAAATATCACTCCCCCTCCAGCTACAGAGTACTTGGGTGAAAAGATGACAATAAGTTGGGTAATTTTCAAACATTGCCCCCCCCCCCTCCATCTACAGAGTAGTGGCGTAGCTAAGGGTGGGCCTGGGTGAGCACATGCCCACCCACTCTTGCCTCAGGCCCACCCAGTCAGCAGCCCATGAGGCCTCACTACTCTCTTTCCCTCTTCTCCACTCGTGGCCTGGCATCTGCCCGTCTCTCTCTCGAACCCCCCCTCCAGGTCTACCTCAGAGCTACTGCCGGCAGCAATTCCTACAGCCACCCGTGCCAGCCCTGCAGGCATCTCTCTGTCATGTCCTGCCCTCAATGATGTCACTTCTTGTTTCTTTGCTGGGGACGTGGTAGAAGAAGCCTGCAGAGCTGGCGTAGGTTGCCTATAGGAATCGCGATGGGCAACAGCTCTGAGGTAGAACCGGGGCAGGAGGTTCAGAGAGAAATGGCCAGATGCTGCGTCATTAAAAAAAAACATTATATTGTATGTATGTACAGGGGTAAGGGTAGGGGGTAGGAAGGGCCCACCCAGGTTAACTCTGAGTCCACCCAAAATGGCAGGTCTGCCTACGCCCCTGCTACAGAGTACTTGGGTGGTATTAATGTGCATACCTTATGCAGATTTTCAAAGAAAAACAATCTGCTTTTCTTCCCTTTGAAAATTACCAGCTACAGGAGCCTGAGTAACTTGTATCTGCTTTTTTGTATGTGGCTGAGTAGTAGGACAAAGTAGCATGTGAACAGCTGAAAATCACTCGTATAAGTACTATTTTATTCTTCTATCATAAACCCTCCTACATGAATGCCTCATTTTAATGCTGCTATAAGTACAACAAAAGCACTACGACTTGCCCACACTTTTAACTGCATTTGACAGGGCAATTTTGAGTCAGGCCACCTTACTCAAGTAAATACCTTTGGATATTGTTTCTAAAAGGCTTCTAATTCTACCCTTTATAGACCTGTGGTTCTATGAGTATAAAGGGAGGGAGGGAAAGAGAAGGGGAAAGGTGATGTGAGCAGTGGGGGTGACCTTCTTGTTATTAATTTTCATTTGTGGAGGAGGGAAGGAGATGGGGCTGTGGGAGTTTCTTTAATCATTTTCAACTGGGGAGAAGGAGGGGAGGTGATAGGCCCAGGGGTCCTTTTTGAATTAGTTTCTCTCGTCAAGGATAGGGATATGTCAGTGGGGCAATTTTTAAAGTTTGTCCCATCGCTTTTAAAAATATTTTAAGATCATTTGGCCAGTTATGACCCGATTTTCAGCATTAACCGGTTAGCAGGGAGAACCCCGCTGTACTAAATCTAGTCAGCCAAGTTTTAACTGGCTACATTTTCCTGAATATTCCATTGAAAACTGAGCCAGTTGGATTCACCTGAATATTCACATATTGGCAAAATAGCCAATTATCTTTCTCATTCAATGGCTTTTTACATACTGACCCAATAGATACTATACCAACTATTTAGCTTACAGCACATATATATCACACGTGTATCTCAATCAAAATCCTCTCAAAGTGGAGGAGTGGCCTAGTGGTTAGGGTGGTGGACTTTGGTGCTGGGGAGTTGAGTTTGATTCCCACTTCAGGCACAGGCAGCTCCTTGTGACTCTGGGCAAGTCACTTAACCCTCCATTGCCCCATGTATTGCCCCATGTAAGCCGCATTGAGCCTGCCATGAGTGGGAAAGCACAGGGTACAAATGTAACAAAAATAAAATAGATACTATTGGAGATTCTACATGGAATGTTAATGTTGCTATTCCACTAGCAGCAACATTCCATGTAGAAGCCTGACATGCCCTTGCAGCCGCACAGGCTTCTGTTTCTGTGAGTCTGACGTCCTGCACATACGTGCAGGACGTCAGACTCACAGAAGCAGAAGCCTGCGCGGCCACATTGGTGATCTGCAAGGGCTGACTTGTACATGGAATGTTGCTAGTGGAATAGCAACATTCCATGTAGAATCTCCAATAGTAGCAACAGTGGAGGAGTGGCCTAGTGGTTAGGGTGGTGGACTTTGGTCCTGAGGAACTGAGTTTGATTCCCACTTCAGGCACAGGCAGCTCCTTGTGACTCTGGGCAAGTCACTTAACCCTCCATTACCTCATGTAAGCTACATTGAGCCTGCCATAAGTAGGAAAGCACAGGGTACAAATATATATCAGTACATTTGTAAAAATTTTTACTTTTTCTTTTTACATTTTTATAATATATTAATTAATTGGTGATGCCAATTTAAAAACGTAAAAAGAAAAAGTAAAAAATAAAATAAAATGTACTGATATATACTCACTTTGAGAGGATTTTGACTGAGATACATGTGTTATAACTATCCTCATGAACCCATATTAGTAAAATTGCAGAGCACATATATATCGTGCATGTGCTGGATGTATAAACTTTTTGTTCCCTTGCTCTGTCTGAACTGGACAGGGCATTTCTACAATTGGGTGCCTGTAGTTATGCAAATCTTCAGCACAAAAGTAGCACTTATGTAAACAAGTGCACTAAGCTCTACCCAGTAAGAGAGCGAGTAAGTGATATGGAGGGTCATAATCGAAAGGGACGTCCAAGTTTTGTTGAGGGTGTTCTTGCAAAACATCCCGATGGAGGGGTGGGAAAACCCGTATTATCAAAACAAGATGGACATCCATCTTTCATTTCGATAATACGGTCAGGGACGTCCAAATCTTGAAATTTAGGTCGTCCCTAGAGATGGTCGTCCCTAGACTTAGTCATTTCTGATTTTTGGTGATAATAGAAACCAAGGACATCCATCTCAGAAACGACCAAATGCAAGCTCTTGGGTCAAAGGAGGAGCCAGCATTTGTAGTGCACTGGTCCCCCTGAGACGCTAGGACACCAACCGGGCACCCTAGGGGGCACTGCAGTGGACTTCATAAATTGCTCCCAGGTACATAGCTCCCTTACCTTGGGTGCTGAGCCCCCCAAATCTCACTACCCACAACTGTACACCACCATCATAGCTCTTACAGGTGAAGGGGGGCACCTAGATGTGGGTACAGTGGGCTTGTGGTGGGTTTTGGAGGGCTCGCTGTTTCCCTCCACAAACGTAACAGGTAGGGCGGTATGGGCCTGGGTCCGCCTGTCTGAAGTGCACTGCACCCACTAAAACTGCTCCAGGGACCTGCATACTGCTGTGATGGAGCTGAGTATGATATCTGAGGCTGGCAGCGCTTTTTTAGGTAACATATAGAATTAGGTCCTAAGTGCAGTATGCTATCATGGCAATTCTCCACCCATGAACTGCCTTTTTTTCCGCCTAGTTAATGCAAAATTAGTGTGTTTGTTTTTATTCTACTGTAGTAGCAGTTACTATGCTTTCCTGGTAACAGTTCCTATATACTAATTCATGCATTAATGGTGTAATGCACTTTAGTAAACATGCATCTTAGATTGTAAACCCTCTATGGTCAGTGCTAAACTGCATATTCAATGTTGGGCCATTTCCAGTGACTGTCACTGAATATCCAGGCATATTTTGCCCAGATTCAACAACCAACCAAAACAATATTTATTATTTGTTACATCTGTATCCCACATTTTCCCACCTATTTGCAGGCTCAATGTGGCTTACATGGTACCAGAGAGGCATTTGCAACTGGGGCAATAGAGGGTTAAGTGACTTGCCCAGAGTCACAAGGAGCTGCCTGTGCCTGAAGTGGGAATTAAACTCAGTTCCTCAGGACCAAAGTCCAGCACCCTAACCACTAGGCCACTCCTCCACTGTTGCTACTATCTCAGATTCTACATGGAATGTTGCTATTCCACTAGCAACATTCCATGTAGAAGTCGGCCCTTGCAGATCACCAATGTGGCCGCGCAGGCTTCTACATGGAATGTTGCTAGTGGAATAGCAACATTCCATGTAGAATCTCCAATAGTAGCAACATTCCATGTAGAATCTCCAATAGTATCTATTTTATTTTTGTTACATTTGTACCCTGCGCTTTCCCACTCATGGCAGGCTCAATGCGGCTTACATGGGGCAATGGAGGGTTAAGTGACTTGCCCAGAGTCACAAGGAGTTGCCTGTGCCTGAAGTGAGAATCAAACTCAGTTCCTCAGTTCCCCAGGACCAAAGTCCACCACCCTAACCACTAGGCCACTTAAGTTGGGTTTGCGGGGTATGCCTTTTTGATCAGGTTAGTCTTTAGTGATTTCCGGAAGTTTAGGTGGTCATATGTTGTTTTCAAGGCGGTAATGCGCTGGCCGGTTAAGTTGAAACTGGTCAAAGGTAGGCCAGCTATTTCAGCGGCCTAATTTGGCCAAAACAACTTAGTCGGTGGTGCGGGTAGCTGGTTATATCACAAGATATAATGGGCTATCTGCTATCCACTAATCAACAATATTCGGCAGGATTTAGCCAGCTATCTTCCATTGGATATCAGAGGATAGCTGGCGAAGTGCTATTTAACCGGCCAGGAGACTTAGGAGCAATCCGATGGAAGTGGTGGAGATGAAGACTGTATCTGATTTCCAAAGCTTGGGACAAGTACATAGGATCTCTGCAGAAGGGGGTGGATAATAAATGACATGGATGGGCAGACTGCATAGGCCATATGCCGGCAGATATGCAACACAAGTTAACTGGCCAGGAAAAGTTGCTGAACAGTTAACTCATTTGTATGCGGTTATCTGGTCATTTTCAGCAGCACTTAACTGGTTAGTGGCATTGAAAATGTCTGATTAGTGCCGAAGTGGAAGTCAGCTATGTCCGGCGCATTCTGGGGGTGTTTCAGGGGCAGAGTCCAGTTAGCTCCCAATATTTAGAGCTAACCAGTCATGTCTAGTTCATAAATAGGACTGTATAAGTTGCTGTCCTATATTTATGCACTAGCCCATGGCCAGTTAAAAGCTCGTAATGAACATAACATAACTCTTCCTCTCTACGGTTCCCTAATGTGTCTGTAACACATGAACCTTATCCTACCACAACATCACTTTGTATTTGTCCTCTACCGGAGTTGGCGAACGCCTTTACGGTACTATGTAAGCCACATTGAGCATGCAAATAGGTGGGAAAATGTGGGATACAAATGCAACAAATAAATAAATAAATAAATATTCAATGCCGAAGCTCTCACAGGACCTGACATTGATTTTCTGGTTTTAGCACTGGTGGCAAACAAAAAAATGTTGTCAGTTGCCAGCTGAATATTGGCTGGATGGTCTTTATCTTCCTTCAGTTTTTTATTTTTCTATATACTCATTGTGGACATCTTGAAAACCTGATTGGCTGGGGGTATTCCAAGGACTGGGTTGAGAACTCTTGTCATAGACAGTTGATGGGTGGCGTATTTTGCTTCTCTCTTTCATCCTTCTTTGTTCCTTGTGACTTGCTGCACTCATTCCCAGTTGATGAATAACTCATCTAGCTCAGCCTTTTTCCTGGTTATTGTTGGAAGATGCTGCTTTATGCGAAGTCTACATGCCATATCAAGTGAAATCTGGCCAAAGAACGTGAATGCCACACCAAGTTCTCCATATGATGCCAGCCATTGCATACTGAAGTAGATGTTTTGTTATGTTGAAGCCGTGGATATATTTCTAGAGTCTGCCTGGTTGTGATCTGCAAACTTTAGCATACACCTTGTGACTCCTTGTGACTCTGGGCAAGTCACTTAACCCTCCGTTGCCTGCTGCATTGAGCCTGCCATGAGTGGGAAAGCGCGGGGTACAAATATAACAAAAACAAACCTTACTTAAGGCAGAAAAAAATGGCAATCAAATTTTACTATACAAAGGGGAATGTTATGAAAGTGCAGAAGAAGGTAAACCTTTACTGCACCTTGGCTTACCAGAAGAGCCACCATACTGCGGTATCTCTGTACCACAGGTTGCTGATTCCTGTGCTAAAGGACCAACACTGCCTGCGAGCCACTTTGCATGCAGTGTTAGCCCATTGGCCCAGTAGCACTGAGTCTCAAAGAGCGGCTTGATGCTCTCAGGCCAAATCTTAAAGGGGCTGCATTGCTGTCTCATCATTTCACCCCTGAACACATTCCCACCCCTTCCATGAATCACCCACACTCCCCAATCAAGAACTTCCCCATCAAAGTCCTCTTCCTGCAAAGAGACTACCACCATGTATCAAAGCTCCTTCTACCTGATAAGAATCCAGTCTCTGATCAAAGTCCCCCTTCTCCCCAATGACATCCCTCAAAAGGACCCACTACCGCCCATACCTGGTGATCCAGTGGGTCTGTGGGCAGAGATATCCCCAGTCACTCCTGCCTTGCAATAACCTCACACAAAATGGTGCCCCTAGTGATAATCTCATATGGGTGTTATCTGGAGGAGGGAGCATTTGATCAGTGGTTGGGGGTCTCTTTGTTGGAAGGGGGCTTTGATTGGGGGGGGTCCTGATGGGAGGCTTTTATTGGAGGGTGTGGGTGCTATGGGAGAGTAGGGACGTGATTGTGTGTTTGTGTGTGTGTGGGGGGGGGGGGGGGTGCCAGGACAGCACTGTAACCCCTTTAAGATTCAACCTGGGAGCATAACATTGTGCTTTGAGTGTCAATGCTCTCAAGATGGAGTTATTTAACCATCATTTTAAGGCCATAATGCAACGTGTTCACTGCAAGATGCATCATGGAATCTACATAGTAATGACTTTCTTTCCATGTATTTGCATGTGTTGCATCTCATTACCATATATTGTGGGTTAACTTATTTATCACTGCATTAAGGCAAGAAACCCAGTGTGTGAGCCCTTTAAATCTCACTAAGGAGCTTTTGTACATATTGGAGTTCTTATTTTATGAAAGAACATAGCATCTATGTTGCCTTTACAAAATATACAAATCAAATATATTCATACCAATATAATCCAGAAAATACTCATTCTACAGACTTGTCAAGGCTGAGTAACGACCATCAGAAGAGAACATCAATTTCTTGCACCAACTGGCAAAATATCAACTCTAAAAATCATTTATCGGTCAATTTGTATGTGACTACAGACAAATGGACTTTCAATTTAATTTGCATATTGTAAATAAAGTGCTTCAAAAGATTTATCTTAATTCCACTTGAAGATATCATAATACCCAGTTTCCAGATGATCAGTGTCCTCCATTCTCAATTCTGACACAATGATGTTTTGGGAAACCATCTTGCATCAGGGGTTTGACATGCATTAGTTAAGTCCTTACTCCAACCATCACCAACATAAAATGTAACAACATACTTCTGTTCTTGATTGTCACTGCAATCTTTTCTTCATAATTACTATGGGGTCCAGAAGACCTGGTAGGAGGAAGAGTCTTGGGTAGGAGGAGGACAATGGTGGGAGCTTGCTCAGGTCAAGAGGGATTGGGTGGAACTTGAACCTGGAGTGGGGATGGGGATGACTGAAATGGAACTGCTGGGGTTGGGAGTCAGAGATGAGGGGAACCTCCAAGAAATTTACAAAGGGAACAGGAGTAGGAAAGAGGAAGGAAATATGGAATATTAGGAGCCAGAGAGGAGCGGAAAGCCACGGGAGCCAGAGGAACTGGCAGGAGCAAATGTCATAAGTACATAAGTACATGAGTAATGCCATACTGGGAAAAGACCAAGGGTCCATCGAGCCCAGCATCCTGTCCACAACAGCGGCCAATCCAGGCCAAGGGCACCTGGCAAGCTTCCCAAACGTACAAACATTCTATACATGTTATTCCTGGAATTGTGGATTTTTCCCAAGTCCATTTAGTAGCGGTTTATGGACTTGTCCTTTAGGAAACCGTCCAATCCCTTTTTAAACTCTGCTAAGCTAACTGCCTTCACCACGTTCTCCGGCAACAAATTCCAGAGTTTAATTATACGTTGGGTGAAGAAACATTTTCTCCAATTTGTTTTAAATTTACTACACTGTAGTTTCATCGCATGCTCCCTAGTCCTAGTATTTTTGGAAAGCGTGAACAGACACTTCACATCCACCTGTTCCACTCCACTCATTATTTTATATACCTCTATCATGTCTCCCCTCAGCCGTCTCTTCTCCAAGCTGAAAAGCCCTAGCCTCCTTAGTCTTTCTTCATATGGTAGTCGTCCCATCCCCGCTATCATTTTAGTCTCCCTTCGCAGCACCTTTTCCAATTCTACTATATCTTTCTTGAGATGCGGCGACCAGAATTGAACACAATACTCAAGGTGCGGTCTAATAGGAGGAGGCTGTTAAGTTTGGTAGAAAGGGGAGAAATAAGAGCACTAAGTGGGACTAGGAATGACCAGATGGAGTCCCTGGGGTTGGGTTTTCAGGGCGAGGACCTTCTGGGAAATTCCATGTCTATCTGTTGGATTAAAAAAACAAAGATCACTTTGCAGTTACTTAAATTGCACACCATTTAGACAGTGTCTTAAACTTCTAATTGTACACTGCTCTGGAAGAGCTTTCTATAAATACTCAAGCATAATTAAAATAAAATGTTCTCTTGGTTTTAAAATTGCCTTTGCTGTTTTTTTTAAAAAATTTTTGTAATTCTTTCAATTTTGTTTAAAAGGTTAGTAGAAGTTTGTTTACACCGGCCTATCGGTTAGTGTGGATCTGAAAAGTTGTTTAAGAACAGCCTGGGTTTAAAAAAAATATCTATGTACAAGACTATCTGATCCCAAAGCTGTTTATAAAGTAATATTTTTTTTTCCTTTCAATATGATTTTACTACCATTTCTCTTAGCTGTAAGAGAATTTCTGGAGGAAGCTTGACTGCTATCGCACACCAGTTAGTCTGAGGGTATGTTTGACTGCTTGGGTTACACCAGGTGTGCCCCATATCCCAATTCCTGCTTTTCTTACAGTATATTTCTTCCAAGGGCAGAGTCCAAATTTCCCTGAAACCTTGGTCAGTTATGTGAAGTGACAATCTGTGTTGAGTTGGTGGCTCAGTGGCTCTGCTATGCATTGATATGTAGAAGACTGCCATGCTATGTAGAGGAGTGGCTTAGTGGTTAGAGTGGTGGACTTTGGTCCTGGGGAACTGGGTTCAATTCCCACTGCAAGCACAAGCAGCTCCATGTGACTCTGGGCAAGTCACTTAACTCTCCATTACCCCAGGTACAAATAAGTACCTGTATATAATATGTAAGCTGCATTGAACCTGCTATGAGTAGGAAAGCGTGGGGTACAAATGTAAGGAAAAAAAATAAAAAAATGTTGTCCCCTAGATCTTCTGCACCCTGAGTTGGCTGGGGATGGGGATGGGGATGCTATACAACAGTGATTCTCAAACCTCTCCTTGGGGACCACCCAGCCTGTTGGGTTTTTATGATATCCCCAATGAATATGGATGTCGCTAACGTTTAGCGCCCTAAATATTAGTACATGCTAAAAATGTTAGCATGCCTTAGTAAAAGACTCCCTAAATTTGGGTGTGTGCCCAAGATGCGTGCGCAACTTAATTGATTAATGAGTCTTTCATTAGCAATAATTGGTTGCTAGCAGACAAATATTGCAGTTAATTGGCATCAATTAGGATTTCCTTGCGCATCTGACTGCAAACTATTGTATAAGGCTCGGCGCCTAACTTTTATAGCACATATCTGAAAAAGGGGTGTGGCCAGGGGTGTGTCGGGGTGCTCCAAAAAGTTACACGTGCAGTTACTGAATATCGCCTCAGCATGCCTAACTTGGGCACCAGCATTCACAGCTGTGGTTTAGCTACAGGGGGGGCTTGGGGGCCTGGCCCCCCCAAATTGGATCCAGGGCCCCTGATTTGGCTGGTGGGGTCCCCAATCCCTGCCAGCTGAAACCTTTCTCTGGAGCTGTTCTCTGCGCATTGCCTGCCCTGCTTCTCCTCACATTGTGTGCATGCCAAAGTATGTGGGGTTGCATTTGGGAGGCGGGACAAACTGTGCCCCCCCCCCCCCACTTTGGGCTCCGTTCCCCTCAAATGTTGAGGTATGGCTACGCCCATTCACACCACATTTCAGCAAAGGGCAGTGCCGAATCCGAGCTTAGGTGCGATTCTATAATGCATGTGCGTCTTTAATCCATCTTAAATACTAATAATAAGACCTTACACGACCTAGACATACTTGAAATCTTATCACTTGACTGATATTAATGAACTACTGCTACCACTTTAATCCTCATGTCGAATATGGTCTTTCCATAGCCGATGACCTAATGTATGTTACAACCCAATTTATTACCCAGTACCTTCATACATTACCATAATGTATACTCCCTTACCATGTATACGTATATGCACTTATACCTGTTCCATGTATGTTATGTTCCATGTATATTACCATGTAGGTATGCACCTGAACGCAATACCATTTGTAATTCTGTTACCCGGAAATGGCATCCGCCATTACGGCAAATGTAAGCCACATTGAGCCTGCAAATTGGTGGGAAAATGTGGGCTACAAATGCTACAAATAAAATAAAATAAAAATAGAATTGTGCTTAGCACCAATCTTTTCCCATGTCTGTTTTTGAGCACCATTTACTGAATCTCACCCTAAATGTCTAGAGAAGTCCAGACTTAAATGCCACTTCAGAACAGGAACAGGACTCCAGGGAACCTGCCTGTCTCTAACAATTGAAAACACAATACTGAATCATCGCCCCCCACTGGCAGGAACACAGTTGGAGGACTCCCGCTCAGCTTAGAGGGAGCAGTGCGAGTTGCAGATGAATTTTTAAAGATTCTTTTTCCTTTTGGAGATTTTGAGCCAGACAGCAGACTTACATTGTGCAGATCTCGAAATGAAACCCCCGTGTGTCTCTGCTGCCTGTTTGCTCCCCCACCCCTTGTGGCATCTTTGTGGCACTGGTAAGAGTGGCACGCTGTGAAATAGCATTAGTAATTTTACCTGTGGGAAGGGAGAAATGGTAGGCAATTTTCAACTGAGGACATTACCTGAGCAACTTTTTCGTTTTGAAAATCTGAGGATTGCCCTCGATATGTCTGCTTCTGCTGTCTTGTTATCAGAGACAAAATGCAATAACCACAGGTGAGCTGTCTGGTTTGTACCATGTGCCAAAACAATCATTCTCTGGCTTGTGTGTGTGTGTGTGTCTGTCTGTGGTATTAAGAGAGTGTGTGTGTGTGTCTCTGGTATTATCATGATTTAAATTTTCATGAACAAATAAACTGTTTCACAAGAAAGGGGGTAGGAGCTAAGGTTAAAAAAAAAAAAAAACAACAGTAATAAGCCAAGTAGGGAACTGTGACCAGCCTCGGACCTCTTTAGGACCCCTCTGGACCTGGTAACAGGCTGCTCTTCCTGTCTTAGGGAGAGCCCCCTGCGCAGGGCTAATTATCTTTACAAATTCATATCCAGAACCACTGGTTGCCTCATGGGATTAAGCACAGTATGCTTTGCAAATTGAAAATAAGATAACTGTTAGGAAGAGATACTTGCCCGTATGATTACAGCAACAAACAATGGCAAAACATTAATTTACATCTATTATAATGGAGAGACAAAGCCATGGGCTTTCTGCACATTTTCCAAGCTAGAGATGATATTGGAGAGAAACAGGTATGGAATATGAAACAGAGACGGCGTGCAGTCGGTAATGAGCAATGGCAGCATTAGTGGAAGGCAAATCATGTATCGTTGCATCTCTGTAAAGTGTTATGTATACATTTCAGCGCTATACAAATTCCTTAGGGTATCAGATTGAGATTATATAGAGAAAGTGGTATTAACCTGTATGCACTAAATCATAGGGAAAATCAAGTACAACAGCAACCCAGACATGACATGTTCTGGGATTTAAAAGAGTGTCTTTTTATTTTAATTTTTTTTTATCTGCAAGAAATGAATACGATATTTACAAATTGAAAATAGCTCTGTACGCTAAGATAACATTGTCTCGGTCATATTTTGCGGAAAGAGGCAAGTCACCACAGCTCACTTTCAATTAACCACCTAAATCATACCCTATAACAACAAAAAAAAAGCAGTCCCTTTTGCCTGTTAATAATAATCAAATGTAAAAGTTGGGCAAAAGCCTAAGAGTTTTGATTCATGTTGTTGAATGCAGACAATCTCTAATCTCAGCCCTTAGAGTTTATAATGTAATGTAACTGTCTGAAAATATGTTCCTCCTGTTGCAATTGGAGACGTTTTCCGAAATGAATGGAGATTCATTACAGATAACCCGTTTTTGATTAATTTTTATTTGGAGTTTCACTTTGGCATGCAAATGTAGACACCGACCCCAGGAAAGACACCACTGTGCCATTTTTACGCTGCTGCCATACTTCTTGCAGAAGGGGAGACTGTCAATTGTCAATTCACAGCAAAACATTTGGAGGGTTGGTTCGAGGATGCTTTGATGAATAGTAAGGAATGCGAGTCCATGGAATTTTTGGGCTCAGCTTCCCTGCGTACAATTTGATATCTACTGATCCTACAGTAGAATTTTGGAGGACTGGCTAGCCAACATCTATCTTGGCTCCTTGTCTGTAACTTTTAATACCATTTGAATGCAAAGTGATGCTAATATGTCTGTGGATGTTTTATTCTGTATATATTACAGCCAGATTTCAAAGGGGAGACATACCGTATAGGGATAATTCCATAGAGTATGTCCTAACATTTACAAGCATGTAAATGCTTAGAATAATGGTACAGAGAAGGTTGAAAAATGATAAAGGGGATGGGACAACTTCACTATGAAGAAAGGGGAAATGGAACTTGATATACCGCCTTTCTGAAGTTTTTGCAACTACATTCAAAGTGGTTTACATATATTTAGGTACTTATTTTGTACCAGGGGTAACGGAGGATTAAGTGACTTGCCCAGAGTCACAAGGAGCTGCAGTAGGAATTGAACTCAGCTCCCCAGGATCAATGTCCACTGCACTAACCAGTAGGCTACTCCTCCACTAGCTACATTCCATGTAGAAGCCTGCCTTTGCAGATCAGCAATGTGGTCACACAGGCTTCTGTTTCTGCGAGTCTGACGTCCTGCAGGGGTGTGTGGACATCAGAGAGGCATTAAAAAAAAGCAGAGATAGTCCAGAGAAAGAGAAGTTGCAAGTTCAACAACAAATAGATTTATTGAGAAGTGACCCAACTTGGCCAAGTTTCAGCACTCATGCCTTCGTCAAGGGTCAAAAACAAAATCCTTCATTGACACAGAAGTAGAGGACATTACGGGACCATAAGCTAACATATGCTGTGCCTTTAGCATCGCAGACGTATGTTACACTGTATCTCAAAAAAGATGTAGTGGAATTAGAAAAGGTTCAGAGAAGATCAACCAAAATGATAAAGGGGATGGAACTCCTCTTGTATGAGGAAAGGCTAAAGAGATTAGGGGAGATATGATTGAGGTCTACAAAATCCTGAGTGGTGTAGAACCAGTAGAAGTGAATTGATTTTTCACTCAATCAAAAATTACAAAGACTAGGGGACACTCAATGAAATTGCATGGAAATACTTTTAAAACAAATAGGAGGAATATTTTTTCACTCATCAAATAGTTAAGCTCTGGAACTCTTTGCTGGAGGATATGGTATCAGTGGTTAGTGTATCTGGGTTTAAAAAAGGTTTGGACAGATTCCTGAAGGGAAAGTCCAAAGTCTGCTATTCAGACAGACATGGGGAAGCAACTGCTTGCCTGTGATTGGTAGCATGGAATGTAGCTGCTAATTGGGTTTCTGCCAGGTACTTGTGATCTGACTTGACCACTGTTTGGAAAACAAGATACTGGGCTAGATGGACCATTGGTCTGACCCAATATGGCTACTCTTATGTTCTTACCATCTCTATGGTTACCCTAAGTGCCCACGCCTAAATTCTAGGCATCAAATATATTTTTGTTGTAATGATTTGTATTTTGGAAGGTGCTAAAAAGGATTAAATCTTGAAATAGGCAATACCACTGTTTGCATGGTAACCTTTGCTTGGCCATGTATCTTTTGGGGATAATTCTATAAAGTTGATGTTAAGTGCCCATTGTACATATAAATGTTTAGAATACCAGCATGTGGAGGTCACATATGTGTACATATATGCCAGGAATCTGTCTAGTCTATTAATATTTTTATATTTTACAGGTAGATGAATACATAGGCGGAGTCTGGGTGGGACTCACACTTATGTACTTAACTTATAGAATACTATAATTTGCACGTGTGTCTCTGGCAGTTAGACCTGAGCACTTCCATCAATTCTAAGGCTGGCATAGATGCTTGCACCTAACCACATACGTCTATATGGACTCAGTTACACTAGAATTCTATAAGAAAAAGTAGGTGACTGCTTTTCATAGAATATGCTGTAATCTAGGCACACAGAATATGCTGTAGGCACAGAGTTATAGAATTGATTCCTTTCCCCTCAATTATTGGAGCTAATTGAAATCAATTAATATTTACATATGTAAATTTTACGCACATCCTAGAAAAGGGGACACAGAAATGGAAGGATTATGAGTATTTCAGGGCAAAGTGTGGGTGTGGATTCCAGTTGCACATACAATTATAGGAGAAGAGGGTTCTGCGTATAAATTTAGGCACGAGCATTTGCACCACATTTTCATTGGTGCAAATGGATGTGACTAAATTTACACACAAACCTTGCACTTAAGCACTATTCTACAAACTGTGACTAACTTTAGGCGCAGCTTATTAAATAGCACTTAAGTGTATTTTTTGGCACTGATTTTTTTTTTTTTAGCTGCGATTTATAGAATTCACCCCTTTGTGCCCAGTGCTGCTGTTATGATCTGGTCCTACTTATGAGCAGTGTAGTAACAACAACCTGCTCTGTGAGCGTGGTGATACATTTGCACAACTGCAAAGTTTCAGTTCTGAAGGAAAACCCCTATCATAAGCTCATTCCTTTTCAGCACACATACAGACTCCCAAACAACAACAGCAACAACATGCCAGCTGTGTAGCATGAGTGGAGGAGTGGCCTAATGGTTAGTGTTGCGGGTTGCAGACCTGGGGAACTGGGTTCAATTCCCTGCTGCTGACTGATGGTCGGCAGTGGGTTGAGATCCTGGGGAACCAGGTTCAATTCCCTTTGCAGCTCCATGTGATCCTGGGCAGGTCATTTAACCCTCTGTTGCCCCAGGTACAACAGTAGTACAATGTACTACTAAGACTGTGAGCCCACTAGGGACAGACCCAGTACCTGTAAAATGAAAACTGTAAAGTGTTATATAAACACCTAAAATGAATGAATACATTGTACAACAAGACACTTAGGGATAGATGCAAGAAAGTGCATCAAAAATTAGGTGAGAAAACTATGGTCTCTAAGTGCCAATTCATTTAATTGAAAGCTTCCCATATGTAGATATAAATATCATGAAATAACAATTCAATATCACTAAACTCAGGGTGGTATTGTGGTATTTACACAATACCACCCTATCTCCTACTCCAAATATGAACTCTTTAATCTCATGATCTCTAATGTAATACCACTATATCTTTCACTCCGGAAATGGCGATCGCCATGACGGAACAATGTAAACCACATTGAGCCTGCAAATAGGTGGGAAAATGTGGGGTACAAATATAACAAATAAATAAACAAACAAATAAATAAATAAATTATCAAATAGAGTGTAAGTTGCCAAGTTTCATCTGTCTAACTTTAGGTGTGAGAACTTATGCCATGCTAAAAGCTGGTCTAAATGGTTGGGCCTACAGCTGGCACGTGCATGCATAAGAGGTGTTATTCTGTAACATACACGCACAACTGGAAGACATGCCCCTAATCTGCTCATATGTATGTCCCCTTCATAGTTGCATGCTATACCAATTGGGTAGTAAGAGCCATATTCTATATACGGTGCTTTAAAAATCTGTGTGGAAAATATTTCCGCCCAAGCGTATTCTATAAGCAGCACCTAGATTTAGGCACGGTACATAGAATACACTTAGTCAATATCCTAGTGCCTAAAATTACGCACATCCATTTACACCAACGAAAATGTGGCGTAAATCCTGGAATATAGATTTAAGCACAGCAAACCATATTCTATAACACCCACAAAACCCCCATTTCCCCACCCATAATCATGCTCCTTTTTTGCCTGCGCACATTAAAATTTAGGCGCAATGCTTTTCAGAATACGCTTAGGGAGTTGTGCGTGTAAATTCTAATTATCGTCAATTAGGGCTCGTTATTGCTTGTTAAGTCCTGTTAACAACGCTGATTGGCCTGTTAAGCCAATTAAGTTACACACGTTGTTATTGAATGCACTCGGATTTCAGCGTGGAATGCTAGGCGCTATATAGAATCCAGGGGTGAGGGGTTGATATTCAAAGCAATATAACCAGCCAGAAACAGCTCCTGGTCAGTTCATTCACTTGTTTGGGGGTAGCTTCTAATTTTCAGCTCCACTTAAGCAGTTAGTGCAGCTGAAAATGATCGGTTAGCGCTGAACTCTAAACCGGCTATTTTGGGGGTGTTCCGGGGCAGAGTCAGCATTGGTCATTTAAGTGCCAGTTAAACAGCATAATTAGGACCACATAAAAGTCAGTCCTATCTTTATGCAGTAACTCATAGCCAGTTAAGTGCTGTATATTGGACTGGAGGAGTAATCTAGTGGTTAGTGCAGTAGACTTTGATCCTTGGGAACTGGGTTCAATTCCCACTACAGTTCCTTGTGACTCTGGGCAAGTCACTTAATCCTTCATTGCCCCAGGTACAAATAAGTACTTGTATATACTACGTAAACTGCTTTGAATGTAGTTGCAAAAACCACAGAAAGGTGGTATATCAAGTCCTATTTCCCTTTCCCCATTTGAGGTTCTACATGGAATGTTTGCTACTATTTGAGATTCTAGATGGAATGTTGCTGCTATCTGAGATTCTCCATGGAATGTTGCTACTATTTGAGATTCTGCATGGAATGTTTCTATTGAGATTCTAGTAGAATGCTTCTAATGGAGGAGTAGCCTCGTGGTTAGTGCAGCGGACTTTGATCCTGGGGAACTGGGTTCAATTCCCACTGTAGCTCCTTGTGACCCTGGGCAAGTCATTTAGCTCTCAATTACCCCAGGTACAAATAAGTACCTGTATATACTATTTAAACTGCTTTGAATGTAGTTGCAAAAACCACAGAATGGCGGTATATCAAGTCCCATTTCCCTTTCCCCATTTGAGATTCTACATGGAATGTTACTAGTGGAGGAGTAGCCTAGTGGTTAGTGCATCAGACTTTGATCCTGGTGAAGTGGGTTTCACACCCTTCAGCTCCTTGTGAGTGTGGGCAAGTCACTTAACCCTCCATTGCCCCTAAGTACCTGTGTAAGCAGCTTTGAATGTAGTTGAAAAAAAAACACAGAAAGGTGGTATATCAAGTCCCCTTCCCTTTCCCTTAACCAACTATGCATTAGTTGGGCCTTGTTTGAATATCTAGGTTTAACCACTGGCAGCAGTTATGAAAATGCTGACAACCACCGACTGAATATTACCCCCAAAGTTTATAGAATAGTGCCTAAGCACTGTTACATGTGTAACTACAAATTAGTGCCAATTAGCATCAATTAACACACTTAAAGTTTATTATTAATACTTATGCCCAATTGGCATCTAATTTAACAAGTAATGGGTCCTTTTACAAAGCCAAGCTAAAAGGTGACTGGCTTTTCCACATGCTGCAGGCCACTTTTAGGATGGTGGTAAAATGGCTGCATTGTCATATTTTTCTGTAATGGGCACGCACTAATTTCCCAATTAGCGCAGGGCCATTATCACGGGAGCCCTTACCAACACCTATTTGTTGGCTCTAAGGGTTCCCACGCTAACCCCGTATGCCTAATGTGCCTCAGTAAAAGGACCCCTAAATTAGGTGAACAACTAGCACTATCCTATAACTTGCGTTCCCACAGTGGCGTACCAAGGGGTGGGGGGGTGGGGGCGGTCCGCCCCGGGTGCACGCCGCTGGGGGGGTGGGGTGCCGCGCGCCTGTCTGCTCTGCTTGTTCCGTGCTCCCTCTGTCCCGGAACAGGTTACTTCCTGTTCCGGGGCAGAGGGAGCATGGAATGAGCGAAGCAGACAGGCGCGCGGCACCCCCCAGCAGGTAAAAATGCACCCGGGGGGGGGTGTCCTTTCACCAGGGGGGGGGAGGTGGCCTTTCACCGGGGGGTGGGGGTCACGCTGCACCCGGGGGGGGGGGGGGTGTCCTTTCGCCGGGGTGGTGGGCGCGCTGCACCCAGGGGGGGGCGTATCGGCAATCCGCCCCGGGTGTCAGCCACCCTAGGAACGCCACTGCGTTCCCATTTGCTTACGCTAGTCGGAAATTTGGGCGCACAACTTTATAGAATCCAGGGTTACTGTACATTTTTTTACACCACTATGAAACATTAGATCAGACCTTCTTTTCACAGTTGAGGAGGGACTTCAGATGTATGTGCAAAAATTATGTATCTGACTGGCAAGCGTCCAATAAATGTCAGCAAGCAAAATGCTAATATTTATTTTATGCTAATGTATTTATTAGTTAACCCTCCATTGCCTCAGGTACCAACTTAGATTGTAAGCCCTCCAGGGAAATACCTAGTGTACCTGAATGTAACTCACTTTGAGCTATTAATAAAAAAAAGGCATGAGCGAAATGCAAATAAATTAAATAAATACATGTTTCTTGCCTAGACATTGCCTAATTAATAACTGCACAGGCTGCACTTCAGGTTGGTTTGTATGTGAAGATATACTACTGACCTTTCACATAGTTGCACAGCTACAACCTTTTCGCACCTGAGTAATGTCCCATGCGATAATCTCTTATGCATTTAGACTGATTTGTACCAACATTGCATTGTTACACTTGACTTAACCTCTTTTTTTAATTATGTAAAAAAAAAATCACATTAAGCCGAATCTAATTACTGCGATGTATATTAGAAGCAGGGCACCATCAAAATTTTATTTAAATTAATCAGGTTTTGATTTAAGATATTAAATTCAAATTAATCATGTAAAAATGGAAATGATCCTTGACGTGCTTCCAGCTGTGACTTCAGTCTGTTTTCTCGCGTGAGATCACTTGCGGGATGTCTTGGGGGGAACATTACAAAAATTCACTCCAGTGCGATTTCAATTAGGGTTTTTTTTAGCAGGACAGATGTAAAGAATATGCTATAATTAAGAAGGAGCTGATGACATGAGCTACAGATTTTTCATGGTAGAAAAAAAGAACTAGAACACTGGCCATGGAATCCAGTTTCAAACAGAATAAGGCTGACCACTCATCTGAGCAGTAATCAAAGGGTCAATTCACCCCTGGAGGTTTTTGACCTCCACAAGGCACACAGCAGTCAAATACAACTTTTTTTTCTCTCTCTAAAGGTCTGTATGTGGGTGTGTGGCTACCTTAGGGTAAATTTTTTTTAATTCTCAAAATGTGAATAAATGTATTTGGTAGAGCCCACCAATAAAGTCCATGATCAGACTAAGGTAAGCCTCTGCTCCTCATAGGTATTTAATAAAGTCCCCTTCTGTTTATGGAAATAGGCTTTTGATTATTATCTGCCCTATACACAGGTAAGATTGTTCATATGCTATCAACAAATTTTAGCAGAAATTTCCTGGGTGAGTTAGGTCAGGGACGAGATCTATATGCATGGTAATACAGCTGAGGATAATCTGAAAATATGCATCTATTTTGGCCAAGTAGCTTGTCATGGTGCCATAATCAAAGAAAAAGAGCACCTAATATTATGCTGAAATATTGTGTCCTACCTGATCTGATCTGGTATGAGCAGTCTGCAAGACAAGGGTAGAGCTAACAGCTTATCTGATGTTATCAACATAGGCTTCTGTTAAACCATGTTATTTTGCTGTTAACCCCAGTTATTAGTAATTAGGTTTCATTGCACAAAATGGGTCCTGTGCTGAAGTAATATGAGTTAGAAGCAGTGGTGTGCTGGTAAATGTTTAACAACAGGCTCTCTCCCCGGTCCCCCTCTGCGCTCCCCCCCCCCCCCCCAAATTGCAGAGCTGGCTATAGCCGGGGAGAGAGCCGGGGGGGGGGGGGGGAGGCAATCCATTCCTCCAGGAATAAAAAATTAAATGATCCCAGGTTCCAATCTAATTCATGTTTAATGTGCGATAAAATGCCAGAAATGCCATAAATAAATATAAACTTTTAATGTTGAGCACCTGATTCTCAAAGTGAACATATTCCAAACACTATAATGAAAATAAAATGATTTTTTTTCTACCTTTGTTGTCTGGTGACTGTTTTTCTGATCATGCTGGCCCAGTATCCGATTCTGCTGCTATCTGGCCTCTTAACTTCGTTTCCAGGGCTTCCTTTCCATTTATTTCTTTCCTTTCCTCCTTTCTTCTTCATTTCTGGTCCTCAGCTTCTGCCTATTTTCTTCATCCATGTGCAGTTTTTCTCCTCTCTTCCTTTCCCCTCAACTCATCTCCTTCCTCACTCTTCCCTCCCCTCCATCCATGTCCAGCATTTCTTCTCTCTCCCCTCCTCTCCCCTGCCCTCCATCCACCCATGTCCAGGGACCCTTCTCTCCCCTGCTCTGCATGCACCCATACCCAGTGACCCTCCTCTCCCCTGCCCTCCATGGGCCCCTGGGATCACTCTCTCTGCTATTTACTTCTACTTCCAAAAGCTCAAAGTCAATATTGAGCCTGCAGCAGTTAGCACTTTTTTTTTTTAATACTGACCATCGCAGGTAGAATTAACCCTAGACATTCAATTCTAGCAAGTGGGTCCCATCTGATATTCAGTCGGGACCTGTTAAGAGTATCTGGCTGGGTCCCACCGTCCCCCCTCCCCCAAGATTCCAATCTCCCTCTCTCCCACACCCAGAAACATCATGAAAACCGCTTCTAATCCCCCCTACCCTCCAAACGTCACAAAAATCCCTTCCAATTCCTCCACCCAACTCCCCCCCCCCAAACATAGACAGCATCCTCACTCTCACCCCATGTATGCTTCGGGTCTACCTGCCTTGTCCTTCTAATTCTTCGTGGCAGGCAGTCTTGCCTGCTCGCTGCCAACGCTGACTCTCCCCACTGCCGATTCGCATTTCAAAATGTCCGATGAGACTTCAGCAGAACTCTTGCGAGGCTGCCTCTGGAAGTCTCGGCGGCCATTTTTAAAGCACAAATCGGCAGCGGGGGAGAGTCAGTTGGCAGCAGGTAGGCAAGACTGCCTGCCCTGAAGAATTAGAAGAACAAGGAGTCAGTGAGGATCTGGAGGGAGGGAGGAGGGAGGGAGGAGAGCCAGAGCCGGCTCGCTATATTTAACAACCGGCTTGCAAGTCGGTAGAAAGATTAACAACCGGCTCTTGCGAGCCGGTGCGAGCCGGCTCCAGCACACCACTGGTTAGAAGTAAAATAACACATCTTAACAGTAGCCCACATTGATAAATTCCCCCACTCATGTGAAGAGTTTCAGTCTCTGGTAACCAAAGCTGATATTGTGATGTCATAATGCCTCATTCCACCAATGCCTAAGACTCAAACCTCAACAGTGATGTCACAATGGTTTGATTGCCCCATGCATGGCTCACGTGTATTACATATATCTGTGATGTTGATTTCTAGAGAGATTTCTTTTTTTTCTTTACGGGGTGGGGGTGGGGGTGGGGGGGTTGATTATGTTTCTGCATTTGGGTAAATGAAGTAGTAAGTAAGCTCTAACTCCTAGACTTGCGTTTCTTGGTGATAGTTCAGTCAGGTCTAAAATGTAATCAGGGGCCATACCAAACAATATTTTGAAAATGAGAGTGCTGGTTTTGAAAAATAGCCTGGCCTTGATTGGGAGCCAGTGTCGCCATTAATAACAGTGGAGTTACTCATTCATATTTTGACTTTTTGAATATCAGTCTTGCTGCCCTGTTTTGAAAGGTCTGCCGTGACTTCAGTATGTCTTCTTTGCAGCCTACATATGCAACATTGCAATAGTCTAGTTGGGACAATATCAACAATTTGTACTATAAGATGAAATGATTGTCTGGGGAAATAATCTCTAATCCTTCTCAGTTTCCATAGAATTTTGAAACTTTTTGATGTGACTGCTGAAATTTGATGTTCAAGACATAGATGTTTATCGAGCAGTGCCGATTACCACTGGGTAACCCCCTGTGGTATATATATTTTAATCCAGCAGCACCAGAAATGTCACACGCTGGAGGCGAAACTACTGCCAGTGGACATGTTGGGCCGGCGATAGCTCCGGGTTGCCACGCAAATTGTCGTGTGGCAACCCTTTAGTAACAGGGCACCTTTATGCGGTAACCCATTGCCAGTTAAGTGCTGAATATTGCACTTAGGCATTGGCATATGCCTACCGCATAATAAAAGAGAACTGCCATGGGATGCGCTGAGGCATCCTGCGGTAATTTGGCCATCAACATGTACTACTCCCGTACTAAAAAAAAAAATATATATATATATATATTTTTTTTTTTTTGGCATGAGAGATATGTCTGGGGCGGAGAGTAGGTGTGCCCTGCACTGATCAGGTAGCGTGGGTACATTACCGCTTACTGTCCGATTAGCACAGGAGTAGTGCGGGACCCCTTACCACCTGCTAAATAGGTACTGGTAAGGGCTCCCACGATAATGGCTACATGCTAATTGGGTCTTATAAACAAAGCATAAAGCACTAAAATGGATTCTGGCTTGAACAGGCAACCAGTGAAGAGTCTGCAACAAAGGTGTGACATGCTCATATTTGTTGTTTAAAAAGAATTAATTGGGCTGCGTAATTTTGAAGGAGATGAAGTCTAGCTAATGATTTGGCAGTCAGGCCCAGACAGAGTGAATTACAGTAGTCAATCTTTGAGAAAATAAGAGCCTGAACCAATTTCTGCAAATCATGGACAGAAAAATAAGAATGCACTTGACACAAAAATCTGAGACCGAGATAAGTGGTAGAGATACATTTCTTGATTGTGGGAGTCACTGTTTAAATTAGAATCCAACCAGATTCCTAGGCTCTTAACAGATTGCTGCAGAGAAATGTGTAACCTTCTAAGGAGGGATGGATTGATGGAAAAGGTGATTTTTTACCATTAATCCATGGCATAACTGTTTTTTTCTGTATTCAGTTTTAACCGGTTCTCAACCATCCATTTGGAGATTTGGGAAAAACAGTCCTGAATGTGCAAATACAAATCAGATAATGAAGAAATGATATGGACAATGATCTGAACTTCATCAGTATAGCTATAATAAGACAAATTCACAGATTTTATCAGCTTTCCCAGCAGGCTGAAATAAATATTAAACAATAGCAGAGATAATGAGGAGCCCTGAGAGACCCCACTGCCGGGAAGAAATATCCTGATTAACAGACACTTTATAATTTCAGTTTTTTAAAATAAAAAGATGAAAACCAATCAGAAACTCTGCCAGATATTCCAATTTGACTCAGCCTAAGCAGCAAGATACCACGATCTACCACGTCAAATGCAGCGGACAAATCCAATTGCATTAGTAAAGAAGCATAACCTTTGTCAACTAAAGATCTTAGCTAAGGTACAAGAGATAGAAGTGATTTTTTTCTGAATCCTGATTGGTGACTATCCAAATATCAAATGAGTCTATGTCCATGTTAACCAGTTAGCGTGCGGTAATGTCAGTGTGCAGTGGCGTTCCTGGCCTGGATGGCACCCGGGGCGGAGCGCCGATGCGCCCGCCCCCCGGGTGCAGCGCGCCCCCCCCCCTGCTAAATGACACCTTCGCCCCCCCCTCCGGTGAAATGACACTCCCCCCAGGTGCACGCCGCTGGGGGGGGGGTGTCACAGCGCGCGCCTGCTCCGAGTTCGCTAACCTTTGCTTCGCTGCAGCTCTCTCTGCCTCGGAACAGGACGTAACCTGTTCCGGGGCAGAGGGAACTGCAGCGAACGAGCGACAAAGTTTAGCGAACTCGGAGCAGGCCTGCGCCGCGGCACCCCCCCCAAGCGGCGTGCACCCGGGGCGGACTGCCCCCACCGCCCTCCCCTTGGTACGCCACTGTCAGTGTGCTAGCTGGTTAACGCTTCCATGCCCATTCTGCATCCTTGACACCAGGAGCATAGACAGACCTCAATTGGGGGGGCACATTTTGGTCCTATGCCCCCTTCGCTAGGGGCATAGCCAGACCTTGGCGGGAGGGGGGCCAGAGCCCAAGGTGGGGGGGCACTGTTTAGCTGACCCCCTGCCACTTTGTACCCCCCGCTGCCGCAACCGCCAACCCCTCTCCTGCCGCCGCAACCGCTGCCCGCCCTTTGCCCCGCCGCCGCCGCATCAGGTACCTTGTTTGCTGGCGGGGGTCCCCAATCCCCGCAAGACGAAGAGTCTTCTTCAGCGACGGTCAACTCCGGCGCCTTTGTGGTGTGATCATCTGTTTCTGATGCCTTACGTCCTGCACCGTGCATGTAGCCCCGTGCAGGACGTAAGGCATCAGAAACAGATGATCACACCACAAAGGCGCCGGAGTCGACCAGCGCTGAAGAAGACTCTTTGACTGGCGGGGATTGGGGACCTCTGCCAGCAAACAAGGTACCTGATGCGGCGGCGGGGCGAGCGGCGGCGGCGGGGGGGTCAAATGTAGAGGGGGCCAGGGTATAATCTGTGGGGGCCCATGCCCCCATGGCCCCACATAGCTACGCCCCTGCCCCTCGCATCATCAACGCTGCTGCAGGGTCCCCAACTCCTACCAGCTGAAGCATTTGTCCCACGCTGGTCTCACATTGCCTGCCCTGCTCTGTTCTCAGAAGAGCAGGTTAAGCAAAGCAGCGAGACCAGTACAAAACCAGTACCAGCCAATTTAGGGGGCCCAGGCCCCCCGTAGCTACACCACTGCCTGACACACCCCATCTGAAAATAAATATATAAATACTGCATGATTAGCATGCACAGATGGTAAAACTAAAGCAGAATGCTTTAGCGTGTCCTGTATTAAGCCATTTTTTTCTATGTTAGGTGCACGTTAACACCTAACGCAGTTTAGTAAAAAGGTCCCTAAATTCTTTCAGTTGGGTATCTGGTTGGGAGAGCTGAAGACGCAAGAGGATTCAGTGTTAGTGAGGGGTCTTGAAGCACAGCCCTGAGCTCAAGTGCTGTCGTGCCCTCATGTTTGGCTCTACCTCCCCTTCCCATACAACAGGAAGTCCAGCATTGGAGGTGAGTGGGGTATGGCAGCACTTGCACTGGCCTGTACTGGTGCTGAATCTTGTCCCCTCTTCGGCTCTGGGAGAGGGAGGGAGGGTGATGGAAGCACCAAGGCCTGGTAGGAGGAAGGGAAAGAAAGGGAGATGCAGGATGTTGGATACAGAGAGACATGGAGAGAACACGCTGAACGAGGAAGGGAGAAAGTCGAGAAGGGGAGATGATGCTGGACAGTGTGGGGAGGGGGTAGGGAAGGAAAGGGTGGAAACTGGATGATGTGATGGGGGAGGCAGTGCAAGGCTTTGAGGGGGCACACGGCTATAGATTTGCCTAGGAGACTGGAAACACTTGACTGGCCTTTTTCCCACCCCCTTGTTGTATAAATCTAGACTGCTTCCAGGCCTCCTCCTCGTCCTCACCAACTTAGCACTGGCAGTCGTCCAAGTTCCATCGGGGCCCCAGTAAGGATTTTTTCCCCCCCTATTTATTTCCATGCTATCCCGCTTTGGTCCTCAGGACTTGCAAGCAGTCCCATGGGTTGTGTTTCTTTTATACTAGTTTGCGGAAAGGTTGCTGAGTCATGAAGGAAAGAGGACTAGGCATGCTGTTTAGTTACCCGTTCTCTTTTTATTTTGGCTTCATGCTTTTTAATACGCAGATTTATTTATTTATTTACAGCAGAGGCGTAGCCAGACTTGCGTGGGAGGGGGGTCCACAGCTCGCGGGGAGGGGGCACATTTTAGCCCCCCCCCCGCCGCCGCCCCCTCCTGCCGCCATTGTCGCCCCCCCGTCTCTGCCGACCCCCCTCCCGCTGCGAACCCTCCCCCGCCGCCGCCTACCTTCCGTTTTGCTGGCGGGGGACCCCACTCCCCGCCAGCCGACGTCCTCTCCCATAGAACGCAGCGGCACTGTCTGGCAGAGAAAAGTCTTCTTCCTTGCATGCTGACGTCCTGCACGTACAACGTGCAGGACGTCAGCATGCAAGGAAGAAGACTTTTCTCTGCCAGTGCTGCTGCGTTCTATGGGAGAGGACGTCGGCTGGCGGGGAGTGGGGTCCCCCGCCAGCAAAATGGAAGGTAGGCGGGGGCGGGTTCGCCGGGAGGGGGGGTCCCCACTGAAATCTACGGGGGCCCAGGCCCCCTCAGGCCCCAAGTAGCTACGCCACTGATTTACAGCATTTATATCCCACAATTTCCCACCCATGGGCAGGCCCAATGTGGCTTACAACATCTACATAAAAACACAGCATGTCAGGGGTCAAACAATTAGTGTCCTAGAAGTATAATGGGGAAAAGGCAAAGCGAGGTAAAATAACAGAGAAAGAGCAGCGGTGAGTAATGTGACACCGGGGTAAGACAGATCAGAAGGTAGAGATGCCTGGCGGGAGTGGTGCGTACGCTTTGCCAAATAGAAAGGTCTTGAGGCGCTTTTTGAAAGTAGGGTGATCAGTAGTAAGTTTCACCAGTTCAGGCAGTTCATTCCAGAGATGAGCGTTAGAGTATGTGCAATCAGCACAGAGAAAACAGGAAAGAAAGACAATGCTGAAAAAGGCCTGAGAGTGCTGTTGGAGGGGGTGAACAATGCCCAATGCCTCCCTGTACCTGGATGCTCTTTGAGAATTTCCAGTCAGCCATGATGGACTGGGCGTGGCATTTTCCAAACTCCCACACTGGCCAGGATGAAGAGTATTCGATGCTTTTCATGTACCGATCCCATCCTACTGATGTTATTCCAAACCACTGAAAAATCACTGCCTAGCACAAGAATTGGTTGGTAGCTTGCATTTGATTTTTTCGACTATTTTGACTCCTACTTTTTTAAAATTAAATAAATACATTTTAACCAACGCATTTTTTTTTTTAAATAAAGAAATGGTTTTAACCAGAAAAACAACTAATCAGCGTCTTTAGTGTAAACCATTTATTTACAAACTATTAGCAAATCTCACAAAGGTTATTTTAGGAAACTATAAAGGAAAGGCTTCATTTAATATTGCTGTTTTCACTGCATATATCTTGTTTTTGTTGTTGTTGTTGTTTTTAATCAGATATAAAGGCTAAAAGAGGTCTGTGTCTTTAAACGCTGCGTAAGGGCAGAGTGCAACAGCTGTGACCATCTCCCTCTAACCTCCTGTTTTGCAAAGATCTTAATCCAGTTGGGCTGTTGCATTGGGAGCCCTCCGTGGCCACAGGTGAGGATCCTAGCCATCTTCAATACTCTGTAGGCCAATCAAGCTGGCCCTGCATGAGGTAAGATGGATAGTGTCTCTGTGTGCCCTCAGCTCCCTCTGAAATTTCAGCAGATCAATGTCAGTGTGGCTTTTAATTACCCCTCTGGTTCATCATTATTTCATGGGCTTTAATATACCCTGCAGGACAGCGTTGCAGTATACAGATAAACAACCGCCAAGCGCCATTCTCTCCAGAGGTACAGGCAAAAACTACTGAAGGGAACAGCAACCGCACACTTGTTTCTCTTTTCAAACTGACCTCAAGATTTCAGTGCATAGTATTTTTATCTCCAAAACATTTCTGTTGCGCATTGCCGTGCCTTGCAAAATATTGCATGTAGACTCCGAACCCGTCAATATTTTTTTCTCTTTATTTAACTGACATTTCTTGACATTATCAGCGGGAGTGGGTCAAAGTAGCCAGCATAGATATAAAACTCTCTCTGCATCATGACTGCTGCAGGTGTAACAGGGCTGCAGTAGGATTGCAAAGTGGTTACACTGTGTTTCTGGCAGGGGGAAGTTTGGGATTCATTTCTGTTTTTCTGCTCTGGATACTTAAGGTTGTAGGACTTGGGGTTCTTCTATCTCCCAAAGTCAACCTTTCCAACTTATGAGTTAGGATTCCTTTGAGCTGCTTTTGTCCTATCCCTGTGACTCTGAAGCAGTGATTTGCAAATTGCGGCTCATGATTGGTGGCTCACAGATCTGAGATTTGGAAATCATTTTGGGGAATGTTTGTGGGATTAACTGAAAAGTAGCAATCCCTTTGAAAACACATAACCCAGGCATGTGCAGAGCATTTGCAATGACATAAGAAATATCAACAACATTAACAAATGACAATGAGTAGAAGAAACACATTTTGCAAAGAGTGTGACCTCTTTCCTGATAATGCACGCAGGTGCATACATGTATGATGGTTAATGCGTGCATGCACTATCATGAAAGCATGTAAACTCTGACCAAACCAAACCAAAATGGACACTGCTGCAAGTATCTGGCAGAAACCCAAATCATGGCAACATTCCATGTAGAACCCCCAAGAACAGCAAGATTCCGGAATCCTAAAGAGTGACAAGATTCCATGCAGAAGCTCAGAGTAGCAACATTCCATACTACAAATCCCAGGGCAAGCAGTTGCTTCCCATGTCTGCCTCAGTAGCAGACTTTGGACTTTTCCTCCAGGAATTTGCCCAGATACACTAACCGCTGTTACCACATCCTCCGGCAAAGAGTTCCAGAGCTTAACTATTTGATGAGTGAAAAAAATATTTCCTCTTGTTTTAAAATTATTTGCATGTAACTTCCTCGAGTGTACCCTAGTCTTTGTACTTTTGGAATGAGTGAAAAATCGATTTACTTCTAATGGCCCATCTCTAATGCAATTATATAGATAAGAGTAGAGCGTGACCTGGAATTGCATACTGATTATAACTTTTCAGCGTTTTTAATTGCAATGATTGTAAACCACATTGGTCGTCTTAGGATGGGAATGCGTTACACAAGCACTTATGTCGGTCATAGAGCTGATAATTGCTTGTGCCTAATTATCACAGATATTCATATCTAAGTTACCTGTATAAGCGTGAGTCCATCCCAGCAGAGGTTGGGCTTTTATGTGTATACATTGGTGCCCACTTTATGGAATTCTCCCCACTGGGGGAAATCTTATAAAAGGCGCTCAAAATTTGATGCCAGAAAACATTGACGCTGAATGGTATTCTATAATGGTCATTCTGGGATCGGCGTTCTTTATAGAAAAGTGCATAGCGCCAGGATTCATGCTCAACTTTGGACGTGAAGAGTTACGCCTACTGAAACCATGTGTAAATCTGGCTTGCAAGTTGAGTGTGGATCCCCCAAATTCTGTAACACTGTGCACATTTTAAGGGAATGCTCTGGCCCACCCATACCCTTCCCATGGCCACTCCCCCCTTTGCAGAGCCACGTGAAAACACAGGCGCTATTCTATAAATGGGTGTGTACGTGTGTTTTTGTGTGGATATGTTGTTTCTGATCCGTTTCGGGGCCTTGCATCCATTAGAACGTTTTTTTTTTGGTGCTGAAATTAGAGCCTAATATTCAGCACCATATATAGAATACCCCCCACTGGGACTACTGTGTCATAAGTACATAAGTATTGCCATGTTGAGAAAGACCAAAGGTCCATCAAGCCCAGCATCTTGTTTCCGACAGTGGCCAATCCAGATCACAAATACCTGGCAAGATCCCAAAAAGTACAAAACATTTTATACTGCTTATCCCAGAAATAGTGGATTTTCCCCAAGTCCATTTAATAATGGTCTATGGACTTTTCCTTTAGGAAGCCATCCAAACCTTTTTTTAAACTCTGCTAAGCTAACCGCCTTTACCACATTCTCTTTTGCTTTTCCCATTGTGACACTAAAAGTGGTTGTATAGCACATTGCTTGGATTTTTACCTGTACAATGAAAAAAGTCTCTTCTTTTTGATGAGGTTTTCAACACTGAGGTGTCAGTGTTTTTTCACACATAAATGCTTGTGTACATGTGTAAAAGATGTCTTACAAATCACCCTCATATAAAAGCATGAGTGATGACAAAAAGACACCCGTGGTTATGCCGCCTGGGTGTTGACATGTTCAGGGGTGTAGTTTGGGTGGAGCAGGTGGAGTCGCAAATTATGCGCATTGTTCATAAAATATGTGCATACATTTACACCTACTCTCGAGCAAGTGTACTGTAAATGTCGGCGGGTTCATTATAGCTGCAATTTCTGTAGCTTTTTGTACTGGTATTTTATAAAAACACCTATGCGCCTTTGGGACTCATTTTCAAAAGAGAAAAACGTCCAAAAAGTGGCATAAATCAGCATTTCTCATAAAAACGTCCAAATTGGTATTTGGATTTGGGCGTTTCTAACACTTGGACATTTTTCAGCCATAATGGAACAAAACAAAACTGTCCAGGTCTAAAACTAAGTTGTTTTGAGCTAGACCTGTTTGTATAATGAATAAAGCACAAAAAGGTGCCCTAAATGATCAGATGACCACTGGAATCAGGGTTGACCTCCCTTTACTCTCCCCGTGGTCACTGACCCCCCTTCCACTCCCTAAAAATATGATTAAAAACATTACTTACCAGCCCTATGTGAGCCTCAGATGTAATACTCAGGTCCATTAGAGCAGTGTGCAGGTCCCTGGAGTAGTCTAGTGGTGGGTGCAGTGCACTGCAGATGGGTGGACCCTGGCCCATACCTCCCCCTACCTGCTTCACTTGTGGTGGAGACTGTGAGTCCTCCAAAACTCACCCAAACACTACTGTACGCACATAGAGCTGCCCCCTTCACCCATAAGGCCTATGATAGTGGTGTACAATTGGGGGTAGTGGGTTTTGGTGGGCTCAGCAGACAAGATAAGGGAGCAACAGTGAGATATGTACCTGGGAGCATTTATATGAAGTCCACATCAGTGCCCCCTACAGTGCCCCTTTGCTCTCCTGGGATGTCTGGGGGATCAATCTACTAAGAATGCAGGCTCCTCCTACATCCCAATGGCTTGATTTTGTGTGTTTTTCACTTTGACTTTTTTTTTTTTTTTTTTTTTTTTTCGAAAATGAAACAAAAAGGTAAGTGCACAGAGCACAAACACATCTAGCAAATTGCCATTTTTGGAGAAAAAAAAGTTGGTTTTCTGTTTTGAAAATGGCTATATTCCCCACTTGAATTTTGGACATTTTTAGCAAATTGTCCAAAGTTGGACTTAGATGTCACGTTGAAATGCCCCTCCATGTGACTTTATAAAATAGCCTCACCTAGGTGATCTACTATAAAAATCACCCTCTCTCATGCATTTCTTTTAAGGACTGTATTTCTTAAGGCTGGTTAAGGCAGAAGATTTTATTACATGGCCAGAGTTACTGGACAAAGGGAGCAGAGTTGTTAACCTTGGGTGAATCTCTTCATAAAGGGGTATGTTTACTAAACGGCGTTAGGATTTAGAGTTAACATGGATTTTAGCGTGTGTTAACTGCAAATCCAATGCTAGTCATCTGAGTGTATCTTTTTTGCAGGTCATGCACTAATGTATTTATTTATTTAGGTTTTGCGCACACCTTTTTCAGTAGCAGCTCAAGGTGAGTTACATTCAGGTACACTGGATATTTCTCTGTCCCAGGAGGGCTCACAACCTAAGTTTGTACCTGAGGCAATGGAGGGTTAAGTGACTTGCCCAAGATCACAAGGAGCAGCAGTGGGATTTGAACTGGTCACCTCTGGATTACAAGACTGGTGCTCTAACCACTAGGCCACTCCTCCATCGTTAGCACTTGTTAACTGGAAGATTTAATACAGGAGCACTTGGCGACTCATATGTAGAAAAATTCTCTAATGTGCAAGTTAACAGGCATATTATGCTTTAATGCTGTCATCTGTACCCCTGTTAGCATGCATTAAGGGTGTAACATCCTTTGGTAAGCATGCCCCAAAGGCAGTTAATAAATCCCAATAAATAAATAAATAAGATCAAAAATCATTACAATAGGCTATTTTATGAGGCATGAGAGAGGACAGCCAAGAATAATGTTTTGATCACTTCTGAAATACTTTGGACTACTTGAGTCATTTACAGTAGACTAGAAGAGCAGTTGACCATTACAAGCAAATTAAGAGTCTATTAGGTAGTCACGAAGACAGATTAGTAAACCTTCAGAATAGGTTTGTCCTTGACTTCCTTTCTGTTCCTCCCTCTTGGATTCAGAAGCATCCTCTCAGTCTTGCCTGACCCTCACTGACCCAGAGACCTCAATTCCCTCTTGATAGCCTGCCACAAAACCAGCTTCCCACTAGACTGTCCAAAATTGCTCTTTTGGTTAACGATATATACATTAGCCTGTAGCATCTTGGGAACCTGCAAAAATGGTCACTAAGGAAAACGTGGTGTTCTTTATGCAGAAATAACGTGGGCTTTAAGCTTTTAATTCAGAACCTATGCTTGCAAGGCTTTGGCCGTATTGTGGATACAACTCTGAGCTGAAAAACTGATTGCACGAAAAGAATCAAGAAATGTTTAAAATATATCTTCCCAGCATTTGCTGCTAAGGGCACAGAATAAGGTGGTGCATTCTGTAGTAATGTCTGAGGGGAAGACATTACGCACGAATATATCGGATAAAGCAGAAAGCCACCGAGAATGGATCGGAGACAGCTAAACCTTAGAGGGTTGTATTATGCAAACCATTCGCCACTGTCGTCAACATTGCACTATTGCAAATCTGTTTTGAAATCCCTCTTAAAGAACTGCCCCATTAAAGCACATATCCGTGTCAGAAGCTGATTTACAGGAAAGTCCAGCAAGACTTCACTAGATGCCCGTGCATATCAAGTTGTTACTCAGCTGACTGCGGAAAAAGAATAAAGCATCCATCTCCTTCTCCCGTTGTTACCTGTAAATGTTTTAGAATACACATAGGTCCTGCTAATCCCATTGCCCGCAACATTTGTAGTTATTGTTAGAAGCCAAAAATGACAGAGATATTAGCTTTAACTGATGAGGGTGTATATGAGGGAAATGTGCAGGAAGGAGGAAGAGGAGACACTTTATTTATTTACTGCATTTGTATCCCACATTTTCCCCACCGTATGGCAGGTTCAATGTGGCTTAAATATTGCTAAAAGGCGGGTAGAAAATTTAGATTTGTAGAAGTACAATAAACGCTTAGGTTGATATATTAGCATATTGAGAGAGAGGTTAATATTATTGTTTTCCATTTCTGAACTTTTCGTGATGTATGGTGGTGTGGTATTAGGCAGATTCCGGGGGGGGGGGGGGGGGGGAGAGACTCCTTGAAAAGAGATGTTTTCAGGTTTTTTTCTGAATTGTAGGTAGTTTTCTGTGAGTTTCAGGTCTTTGGGTAGTGAGTTCCAAAGTTGTGGGCCTATAAAGGAAAGGCTGATGGCATGTGAAGATTTGTATTTTATAACTTTGCAATTGGGGTGGTGAAGGGTTAGGTAGGTTCTTGCAGTGGCGTTCCTAGGGGGGCTGACACCCGGGGCGGATCGCCGATGCGCCCCACCCCCAGAACAGCGCGACGCCCCTCCCGGCGAAAGAACCCCCAATCCCCCAGAGAAAGAACCCCCCCCGGGTGCACGCCGCTGGGGAGGGGGGGGGGGGTGCCGCGCGCCTGCCGGCTCTTCGTTTTCATATTCCCTCTGCCCCGGAACAGGAAGTAACCTGTTCCGGGGCAAAGGGAGCATGAAAATGAAGAGCCGACAGGCGCACGGCACCCCCCAGTGGTGTGCACCCGGGGCGGGCCGCCCCCACTGCCCCCCCTTTGGTACTACTACTACTACTATTTAACATTTCTAGAGCGCTACAAAGTGTACGCAGCGCTGTACAAACACAGAAGAAAGACAGTCCCTGCTCAAAGAGCTTACAATCTAATAGACAAAAAGTAAAGCATTTAAATTCTCTTGTGACTGGTACGCCACTGGGTTCTTGCTGTTCTAGTCACGTTTCTTACTGGTATCTAGCTTAGGAGAAATTAAGCCAATTACTGCCACCCGTTACTCTAATCCTAAAGTAGCAATCTTCCGTATTTCAGCTAGTAATGCAGTGGCGTAGCAAGGGCGGGGCGGTGGGGGCGGTCCGTCCCGGGTACACGCTGCTGGAGGGTGCAGAGAGCAGCCGTGCACCTGTCGGCTCCGCTGGTTCCCTGCTCCCTCTGCCCCGGAACATCCTGTTCCGGGGCAGAGGGAGCAGGGAGCCAGCGGAGCCGAAAGGCGCGCGGCTGCTCTCTGCACCCTCCAGCAGCCAAGAACGCACCGGGGGGGGGGGGGGGGGCTTGATGTGCCGGGGGGTGTCATTGTGCCGGGGGAGGGGCCTGATGCGCCAGGGAGGGGGTGTTATTCCGCCGGGGGGGGGGGTGTCATGTTGCACCCTGGGGGGACGGATGCCGCTGCACCTGGGGGTGGGGGTGTGCAGCGGCGATCCACCCCGGGTGGCAGCCGACCTAGGATCGCCACTGTAGTAATGTCCTGAAAATACATGGAAGTAGGGATATACATTTGTTAATATACATTCGGTTCAGTACTGCTCCTTAAGAAGCTGTAGAACTTACAAAGGGACTTTTTTTTTTAAGTAAAACACTTTGGGGCCGATATTCAGACTAACTTTTGTGGTCTGAATATCGGCCCCAAATTGTTTTAGAAAAAAAAAAAGGCTTAGCACCAACCGCGGCTAACTCCCGTGGTCGGTGCTAAGCCTGGATATTAAAGCACTTTCCAGTAACCAGCATTGAATATCCAGTTTATTTTTGGCCGGTTGAAAGAGAGTCGGCTATGTCAATATTCAGACTTAGACGGTTATCTTTAAACCGGCCAAAGGCATACTAGGTTTTCATGTAGCCAAATATGGCCGCAAAACCCGGTTTAAAAACCAGCAGATAGCCAGTTACATCGGCCGATATAACCGGCTATCCTAACCGGGGATATTCGGCGGAGGATGACCGGTTATCCCCGCTAAATATCAGCAGATAGCCGGTTGAGCGCTATTTAACTGGTCAGCATCCATTCTGACCGGTTAAATAGCGCTGAATATAGGGAGGAGGGTTTATAATCTGGTCTTAACGCACTTTTAATACATGAGGTTTTTTTGCCACACTAAGCTCAGATTTAACATGGCAGTGTTTAGGGCTTTTTAAATATAATTATTTCCTTCGCAGGTCCTACCCAGGCAGTAAACAAATGTTTAGAAAGTTTTACAATTGATCCATATTCAATTACCTGTTATTGTTTGCTGAGTTCATTTTTTTTCTGTTCACTGGTCGATTTCTGTGACAATAAACCTTTTTCAGTTTATTGACTCTGCTGTCCTGGACTGACTAAGAATCCTGGTGTTTGTGTGTTTGGTCTGTGGGTGCTTTCTGGGAACTGTGGGACCCCTGGAGTGTGGCCCAGTGTCCTAGAAATCACCGGGGAATAACCTGAGAGTGGGAGACAAGCCCAGAGGCAAGCGGGACACAGTCAGTGGGAGGAGGGTGCTAGTATAGAGCATGTGCCCAAGTGCAGTGGCCGCAGGGTTAACCCCAGACGGGTGCTAGGTGTTTCATGACAGACCTTGCCCTTCTTTTTTGTGGCAGCATGGTGGCATTGTCAGGCTCAGTGCATGAAGTGAGGGCCACCATCCATTTGAGTGGTTCAGACTTTTTTTTAAACCTGTAACCTCCAGACACAGAGCACAGTTAATAAGTGCTGCAGTAACTTTTTTTGGTAGTGTTAGAAGATTAACCGCATACTGATGGCGACTGATAGCAGCCCTCAGACACCGGATATGCCTCATCTAAAACAAGAGTGGCTGGATGACCTCATTGAGGAGGAGCAGCATGACCTGCCTGTGCAGAGTTCTCCTGGGGGGAGACCAGACTCCTTGTGGGCAGAGGTCCATGAGTTGGCAGGGCTGGATGCCACATGCACTGAGATCTGGCAGATCTACATGGTAGGGTGACAGCGGCTGGGCCGCTGGCTGATCTGCAAGGCTTCGTTCTGTTTCTGTGAGTCTGACGACAATGTGCAGGACGTCAGACTCACAGAAACAGAACGAAGCCTTGCGCCGGAAGAAGAGGACCTCGGCTGGCGGGGGTAGGGGTCCCCCGCCATCAAAGGTAGGCAACGGCGGGGGAGGGTTGCAGGCGGGAGGGGGGGGGTCGAGAGGGTTGTCGGCAGGGGGGGTCAAAGTTGTTGGTGGCGGCGGTGGAGGGGGGGGCGCTAAAATGTGCCCCCTCACCTCGGGCTCTGGACCTCCTCCTGCTAAAGTCTGGCTACGCCCCTGTTATAAAATACTGTTCAGTGCCGGGGATTTTTGGCACCGAAATTGTGAGTGCCTTTTATTTAATTCCCCCTATAAGGCATAGGTGCCCGGTATAAGAGGCTTGGGGAGGCTAAGCCTCCCCAGCCACAAGCCCCAAGCATCTCTCTCTCTCTCTCTCTCATTCCCCCGCCTCCCCCCCCCGATACACCGTTTACCCCTCGCACTCCCTCCCTGCAGTGCAGTCCCTATAATTAGCGTCTCTATCCCTCTCACTCCATCCAATGTGATTTAGATCGCCCATCGCTGCCGGTAGCGGTACTCCAACCTTATTACAGCTTGCTTCGGGGCTTCGTTCTCGGCCTGACGGCACGACGTGTCCCACCTCCTCTGACCAGCCTTCCTTATGATGCGTCCAGCCCTCGCGGAAGCAGGAAGGCTGGTCAGAGGAGGCGGGGCACGTCATGCCGTCAGGCCGAGAACGAAGCCCCGAAGCAAGCTGTAATAAGGGTGGAGTGCCGCTACCGGCTACCTGCCGTCTGAGAAAGAAGAGTGGTGGTTTTTTTCTATCATGTAACCCTAGCTTGGAGTTTTTCTATTCGTGCTGGGACAAACTGTAGTGCTACTTCTCCACTCTCGTGGCTGCTTACTGAGGGGTGGTGGTGGTAGGGAGCTTTGGTTCGCACGCCAACTGTCCATCTGTGTTCCTACCGCACGTGCGTGCTCCTCAAGCATCCGCTGCTGACAGAGGAATGGCAGCATGAACTTTATAGTGGTCAGGCGAGTTCCGTTGCTGTTAGTTATTGTTGCTTTGGATTAAAATCCTTTTTTTTTTTTACTGGCCCGTGTCCTCCCGAAAGCTTACTAATTAATTTTCTCAGGACATTTTTCAGCTCTGTTCTCTTTTATGGAGCCTTTTGAAGAAGACTACAAAGTCCTGATTTGTTAAAGCTTCTCATAGATGCAGAGATTTTCTTTCTCTAAAAATGTTCTAGAAAGAATCAGGAGTTTGCATACAACAAGGGGATCATAATACCACAATTCTCATGTAGAGCCACAAAACACCCTTTTAGGGTGGATAGTATGCCTCTATGTTACTATCCACCCTAAAAGGGTGTTTTGTGGCTCTACATGAGAATTGTGGTATTATGATCCCTTGTTTCATATTGTTGACGGTCTGCATTTTCCATATGGGTGGTATATTGGTGTATTAGGTTCTGCCCAGTGTAATATTTATGGTACAGTAAGGTTCTGAGTGTGTTTTTGCACAAAGTTGTGCATAGTGTTTTGCAGTTGAGCGATTGTGCTTAGAAGATGCTTTGAGCAACCACTTTATTCTTTGACATATGATACATATCTAATATCTAAATTTAATAAAAGGTATTGTGATTATTTTATTTTTACTTTTTTTTCTGTGTGTTGTCAGACAATTATGGAGGTAAACCCCGTCCCTGGCCCCATCCCTAACCCCACCCCCTTTAGCCTCCTCAAACAGTAGGGCCACTGACCGCCTATGCTATAAGGTGTATATAAATGCCACCACCCCAGGTTATAGAATTGCCCTTATAGAGGGTAATAAGGCATTAACATTTATGTGCTAGTCACACATGTGAATGTTCTGAATACTTACAAATACTTGTGTACATTCTGGATACATGCCCATACATTATTCTGTAAATCCGTGTGAATTTCCATAAGACTAGATTCGAAAAACAGTGTTGAAAGTCGGGCACCAGGATGGTCTGCGCTCTGCGTGGAGCACGCTTTATTGAATACTAGCTTAGCGCACATTCCACAGCTAACTTTGGGTATAAGCACTAACGCCTACCAAAGACTCCCAACTGATCGCAGTTAGGCGCTCAAATCTGGGCATTCTATAATGTTGCGCCTAATTTCAGGGAACCCCCCCCCCCCCGACGCAGCCATGGCCATGCCCCCTTTGTAGTTGCGTGCTATGAAATTTAAGCACATGGATAACTCCTAATTACTGCCTAGTATTTGTTAACTCCATTAACTGATTGTTAGCGCTTAATTGACTAATTCGTTTGCACGTGGATCTGGGCTCCGTGCCCAAATTTAGGTGACCAGAATCCAGGGGATAATGGCTCTTTTACCACTGGGCATGCATATGGGTGGAATCTGGGAGGAGTGCAGACAAGGCACTCAATTACACATGTAACTTGAAGAATATTATAAGTTACGTATCACTGGTGTTTCAAGCGCACACTTGCCAGCTCTGTGGCTAGCGATATGTGGATATTTCACCTATTAAGCTAGTGTTCTATTTTCTTTTATACAACAGGAGGCCGATATTCAAACCATGGAAGGAGCCCAGCTAACTCTCGCGGTCAGCGGTCAGCTTGGATATTCAATGCCGGGCTGTTTCCAGTGACCGGCATTGAATATCCAATTTATTTTTAGCCAGTTCAAAGTGAACCGGCTAAGCCGATATTCAAAGATAGCCGGCTAACTTTAAACCGATGTGGCTGCTTACAATAGCTGGATATGAATTGAATATTCGGAGATAGCCGACTATATCACGCGATATAGCCAGTTATCTCCTAGGCACTATCTGAGAATATTCAGCAGGGGATAATCGGTTATCCCCTGCTGTATATCGACGGTTAGCAGAAGTGCTGTTTAATCGGCCAGGTGTCTTTCCTGGCTAGTTAAATGGTTTTGAATATCAGGGGCAGGTGCTTATATATAGGTGAACTGTAATACAATTACCACCATATTGTATAAATATAAGTGGATTCAGTGAATAGTGCCCAAATATAGGAATCGAAAAAATCATCGCCTACCATTATTCTATAAAGGGTGCTCCAGGCAGGGCCGCTGAGAGACAGAGCCTGACCCAGGGCAGGGCCACCATTGCCGGGCCTCCCAACACTTGGGATGCAGACACCACTGCTGCCCCACACTCACTCTCGGGCTACCACCAGATCCCGGCTCCAGGCCCCCCTTGGAAGCCATGGAGGAGTAGACGCACTGACGTGGGGGGCCCCCGCCCCCTATGTCAGTGTGCTTGCTGCTCCCTGGCCTCCAAGGGGGGCCTGATGCCATGCTCTGTCTCTCACTCCTCCAGTGTGCCAGAACTGGTTCCTGATAGAAGCAGGAGAGAGATAGACCACGGGGTCTGGTGCTGGACCCTCCTTGGAGGCCAGGCCTATGGAATTTTGCCCCCCTTGCCCCCTCTCGGTGGCCCTGGCTCAAGGATGATCACTCTTTATAGAATAGCATTGGGTGCCGAATTCCACACCCAACTTTGGGCGTGAGGATTTCTACTAATTGAGAGCAGGTGGAAATCCTAGTGCGCATGTTGGGTGCACCCAGGATATTCTATACTATTGTGGACAATTTTACGGAATACCCCTAACCCACCCATGCCCTCCCATGGGAATGCTCCTTTGCAGTTGCGCGTGGATACACTTAAGTGTATTTCCACACTAATCTGTCATTTCAGCCCCTTTTTGGTACCTTGTATCTGTTGGAATGCACTTAAATTTGAGCACAGAATTATCAACTAATTGTAGGCACCATTTATTGAATACCAAGTGTCTTTAAACTGGGGCAATTTTATATGAACCTACAAGAGCCTGCAAAATGGATTACCTATTGGAGGAGTGGCCTAGTGGTTAGAGCACCAGTCTGGCTTGACATCAAGAAGTAGCTGGTTCAAATCCCACTGCTGCTTGTGATCTTGGGCAAGTCACTTAACCCTCCGTTGCCTCAGGTACAAACTTAGATTGTGAGCCCCCCAGGGACAAGGAAATACCAAGTGTACCTGAACATAACTCACCTTGACCTATTACTGAAAAAGGTGTGAGCAAAATCCAAATTAAATAATAATATTTGCTTAATTCACTTATTATTCCCAAAATGACTAATGCATCCAAAAATGATTTCATTAGGACTAAAAAAAAAAACAAACATGCTGATGGATTCATTTTGCAAATGTGGGTCTCCTGTAATTAAACACCATTGCCCATCTGGTCTTCTCCTTAAACCTAGAGATAAAGCTTATAATGGCTGAATTGGAATCTCTTGGAACATTTGAAACAAAGGCGAGCTGATAACAAGACCAGCCTGATTCTTCAGCCCTTCTTGTTTTCTTGTTTTTATTTTCTTTGATTTATTCAGAGTTCCCTCTGAGTTTCCTCCAGGATTGCTCACAGCAGTGATCTGGGGGGTTGACCTTTAACCAGGACAGTCCTGGGGAGCTGGCAACCCCACCAGCAGCTCTGCATTGTATGAATTATAATTGCATTGCAAATTAAGCTGAGTAGAAAAAAGATGGAATGAGTGTAAAGAGGAAAAAAACCCCACAACTTTAAATTCTCGATGGCCTATTAGTTGAAGGGAACCCAGAGCAATACAACACAGAGCAAAATCTGACCTGTTCCCTTTGATGCAGGCTTCTTATTGTTGAAAAGTATTATAGCATTGTAGTTTTTCAGGTGCATCTATTGAGAACGAGTTTAAAAAGGGTAGATTTTTAGCCAGAGGTGAAGTATTTTTTTAGTAATCATTGGTGTTATTCCTGAATATTTAATACTGGGCTATGGCCGGGCACTGACATTGAATATCTGGGTTTATATAGCCAGCTATCTCTTATGCGGTTAAGGGCAATATTCAGCACTTAAATTCCTAAGCGACATATTATATAGATAGGACTGATTATTATGCAGTGTGCTATGGCTGCTTAACTTAGGCCCAGTGGTGTAGTCATGGGGGTGGTCCTTGGGTATCTGGGCCCCCCAACTTTGGGTTCGGGCCTCCAAGGTCTGCTGGTTTGACTGGCGGGGGTCCCCAGTCCCCACCAGCAGAAGATTTCCCGTAGCAATATTCTGCCTGTCTTGGTTTCCCCCGCCCACACGCATGTTTCGCGCATGGTCAATTTCACTATAACCGAGCATGCATGTCAGGGCAGGCAAGCGGGGCAGGCAGCGCAGGGTCAAATATTGCTGCCAGAAGGATTCTGCTGGTGGGGGTTGGGGTCCTCTGCTAGACCTGGTATGTGGGGTTGCGGCGAGTGTTGAGAGTGGCGGGAAGGTGGGGCAAAATGTGCCCCCCCCCCCACACACACACAATAGATTCCATAGGGTCACTCTCCTACTCATTTATCATAACTGGCTTCCCATTTCCTCTCATATCCAGTTTAAGATCCTTAATTGTTACCCCTTCCTGTCTTTCTTTGCTAATCCAACGTTACACCCCTTTTAGAATTCTTTGTTCCCTTAATGATCTGTGCCTTAGACTTCCATCTTTACAACAAGCGCGCTATCAAACCAGGGGCGTAGACACAGCAGATTTTGGGTGGGCCTAGGCTAGAAGTGGGTGGGCACCAAATGTTCTCTCCCCCACCCTCACACCCAAAAAATATCTCAGCTGGTGGGAAAATGCTTCTCTCCAGTCTCCACCTTGGTGGTCTGCAGCAGGCATGCGCTGAAAACTGAGCATGCCAAGGTGCCAGTATTGTGGAGAGCAGCATTTTCATTACCATGTGCTACTGTTGGATGGGCCTGAGCCCTAAGTGGGTGGGTCCCGGCCCACCCAGGCCCATGTGGCTATGCCACTGTATCAAACCACCAGATCTAGGGCTTTTTTTTCTAAATAGCCCCTTCCTTACAGAATTCCTTCCTTCCTTCCATCCTTACTTATGTTTGGAGCCATCCTGTTTAAGATTTCAAACTGGTCTCCAGCCTTATTTGTTTGAGAAGGCCTTTAATAGTCGCATTGATGGATCGGTTCCTCCTGGAATTCATTGAAAGTGCAAATCATTCTGCTGAGATTTTTTTTTTCCTTTCTTTCTCGCTCTCTCATAACATTTTAGGTAGACTTCTTTCGTTACTGCTCTAGCTGTTTGCTTTTTCTAGGTCTGTTCTTTTAACTGATGCCTGGCGTTCTTTTTTTGTACTATTATTTTTTTAATTTTGTTTTTTTTTGTAAACTGCGCTGTTATTGCTTGTAAGAAGAGCAGTATAGCAAATAACGTTAACCATAAACCACTTCAGTGCCACGAAAGCACTGGCACTTGGTGTGCCCACTTGTGGCACCTGTATCTTCATGTTAAGTTATAGAATTGCCCTCAAATGTTTTAAGGAGGCAGAGGATGTAAGAGGGAGAATGAGTGGGAAGGACGGAGGGAAGGGGGAGAGGGGAGAGGAAAGGGAATGCAAGGGAAGAGGGGGAAGGAGGGAAGAGTGAGTGTAAAGAGATAGAGTGCAAGGGGGAAGAGAGAGGGGACATTAGAAGGGGGGGTGTAAGAGGGATGGGGGATTGGAAGATAGTGTGGAGGGGGGCAGGTTCAGGCAGAGTACAGGAGGGTAGGGCAAAGTTTGGAGGAGTGGCCTAGTGGTTAGGGTGTTGGACTTTGGTCCTGGGGAACTAAGGAACTGAGTTCGATTCCCACTTCAGGCACAGGCAGCTCCTTGTGACTCTGGGCAAGTCACTTAACCCTCCATTGCCCCATGTAAGCCGCATTGAGCCTGCCATGAGTGGGAAAGCTCGGGGGTACAAATGTAACAAAAATAAAATAGATACTATTGGAGATTCTACATGGAATGTTGCTACTATTGGAGATTCTACATGGAATGTTGCTACTAACGGAGATTCTAAATGGAATGTTGCTATTCCACTAGCAACATTCCATGTAGCAGGCTGTGCAGGCTTCTGTTTCTGTGAGTCTGACGTCCTGCACGTACGTGCAGGACGTCAGACTCACAGAAGCAGAAGCCTGCGCGGCCACATTGGTGTGACTCTGGGCAAGTCACTTAACCCTCCATTGCCCCATGTAAGCCGCATTGAGCCTGCCATGAGTGGGAAAGCACGGGGTACAAATGTAACAAAAATAAAATAGATACTATTGGATATTCTACATGGAATGTTGCTACTATTGGAGATTCTACATGGAATGTTGCTATTCCACTAGCAACATTCCATGTAGCAGGCTGCGCAGGCTTCTGTTTCTGTGAGTCTGACGTCCTGCACATACGTGCAGGACGTCAGACTCACAGAAGCAGAAGCCTGCGCGGCCACATTGGTGTGACTCTGGGCAAGTCACTTAACCCTCCATTGCCCCATGTAAGCCGCATTGAGCCTGCCATGAGTGGGAAAGCGCGGGGTACAAATGTAATAAAAATAAAATAAAGTTAATAGGAGGAAGGGGAGAGAACACCCATACACCTACAGAAAGAAACCCACTGCCTGATACATACCCATCATACAATCTCAGGCCTCCAAATGAAATCCAGACATCTAAACACCCCCGGATATCTCACAGACATAGTCCTACACATAAACACCTACACTCTTTTCATAGACCCAACACATCTACACACACGTAGACATTGCAGTTCCAAGCAGGACTATCAGGAGCTGTCACATAGGGACCCCCTTATAGACACCTATACACATTTGCATAAGACTTTTGAACACCCAAAAGTCCTACTTCCTGACTTGCCAGCAATGGTGAAAAAGTCTGACACAGTGGTGCAGGCAGTAGCGGTCTGGGCCGGCAGTGGTGCACTTCCTTTTGCAGGCAGTGCCTGGGTCAGCTATGATCTCCCCAGGACCACTGCCGCCCTACAGAAGGGAGGTGCAGCACTACCAGTCCAGGCTGCCATCACTCACAGCACTGTGCCAGACATTTTCACTGCTGCTGGCAAGTTAGGAAGCAGACCACCGCCACCTGTAGCACTGTGCCTTCGTCAACCCAGGGCCAGATGCACTAAACAATCGTTAGAGCCCTTCCCTTACCGATTCCCTTAGCGAATCGGTAAGGAACGGGCATGCATTAAGGAAAGGGCATGCAAATGAGCTGCTCGTTGAAGCTCACTTGCATTCTCTATTCCATCGTTAAACAGTCGGCCAATCGGCCGGTCGAGTATGCGCAGAGCAGCCAAGCGTTATGCTGTCTGCTCTGCGCATGCCAAATACGCCTCCCTGTGCCGCCCGAAGACGCCGCGCTGCTCACCCCCTCCGATGCGGCTCGATCCAGAGGACAGTGCAGTTGAGGACGCCCATCCAAAAAAAAAAAAGTCTATTTTGGCCGTCATTCCCCCCTTGCAATAATAAAAACGTCTTTTTTGGCAGTGCTTCACTCAGCTGAGAGATCAGGAAGTCTCTGAGCCAATCACAGATTTTTAGATGTGGTCTGTTTGGATGCCCAAAAGCCTTGCACCAATACAGTGGTGCCCAGAAGTCACAAGGCAACATCCAAACAGTGGTGCCCAAAAGTCACACTCCCCCCCCCCCACCCTCAGTTACTTCACACACCTTAAACAGTTCTCCAGACCCTTCCTCCCACACAGTCTCTACAATCCAATCAAGACCCATTTTGCAGTGCCGCTCACAGAGGTACCTCAGCCTGTGAACATAGGAAGGGGCAACAGCACATCATTATATCACACTGTATTGAAGTCATTGTTGTTATTTTTTTTCTGTTTACACAATACATTTGGTTGATTATTTGTTCCACCTGAGGGCTGGATTTACTAAGCCACTCTAATACATTAACACACACTTTTGCTATTTAACTTGCATTATTAGTAAATAGGTCCCACCGACACTAATGGGTCCTACATTAAATATAACACATTAAAGTGCCAATAATGCTTGTTACTACACTAACAAAAGTTAATACATTTAGACCTGAGCATTTTGATTCAGGAACACTATCCGATAAAATTATTTATATGAAGACCTATTTTGCTTTTAAGCAATTTTGATTATAATCTGTGCAACACATGTTTGAGCACTGTTAATCAGGGTATAACATGTTAGAAGAACTTTCCCTGATTTTTGGGGGGGTCCAGTCATATTATCCCAAGGGTTATCAGCCTAATGGTTACCTTTTATCTAGCTATTAGGTAGTTGTACAGTTGGTTTGATTGAAAATTCTCCCAGTTTAGTTGAAAATGCATTGTGTACTCATATGGAATGGATTTGAGATGCCATTGAAGGAAAATTCAGTGTATTGTGTATTACCAGTGTTTTGTCATGTCACAGTTTACAAGTAGTACATTCTCGACATCACACAGGTCAACAGCATGATAGTCTTACAGGAGAGCTGTGCGTAGCAAAGCTCAATTCATATCCAGCAATATTACAGACAGGCAGAATCATCTGCTCTTTAGAATAATAAGTACATTTGGTTCTCAAGGTTCTTCAATACTCATAACAGGTTTCTATTTCTTGTGCCAACTCAGGGACCCTTTTACAAATCGGCAGTAAGAACAATGCGGGGTTACCGCTTGCTGAAAAGAAAGTAGTACTAGGCTACCGCGGCAGCCCGGGCGGTAGTTCCCACCCCGAGCGTGCCGTCGTATCCGGCGCCGCAAAAATATTTTTATTTTTGTAGCGCCGGTGTGCACCTGGTGGTAATCTGCCCGGTTACCGCTGAGTTAGTGCGGGAGCCCTTACTGCCACCTCAATGGGTGGCGGTAAGGGCTTCCCCACCTAAATGGCCACTTGACAAGTGCTTCACTTGCCGCATGGCCATTTCCTGAAGAAAAGAAAGACCTGCTTTTTACCTGCTGCGGTAAAAGGGAGCCTCGGTGCGCGTCAAAAAACATGCGCCGATGCCAGCGCAGGCCCCCTTTTTTTCCTGCAGCTTGGTAAAAGAGGCTGTCAGAGCGATCCATTAATATGTGGATATAAACTCTCTCCATTCACTTTTTTATGCCTATATCAACTTGGGTTATGATTACTCTTTCTGCTTCCTCCTTCCCCTACATCAGTCCACAATCCTGGAATGTTCTGCCAAGGCAGCTTAAGGAGCTCATCGACCATCAACAGTTCAAGAAGTCCTTAAAAACCTTCTTATTCGCCAAGGCTTATTCCCCTGGCTCCTCCATTGTTTGACCTCTCTCACATGTTGGCTCTTCACCCCCCCTGTCATTTACCCATGTCATTCCGTGTTCCTTCCCCTCCTGTCACATTCTGTTTCTGTGCTGTGTTGCATTGTATCCTTCTGATGTATCAATATCTGCCGAAATGTGATGAATGCAGGTAAATTGGCTGCATCTGCAGAGCCTTTTCTAAAGTTCCCTTCGAATTGAGCATATTCCAGCCTGGATGTCTCTATTCCAATCTCTCCGGATTCTATATAAATTGCCCGACTATGGGCACCTAGGGCAGATGTATGTGCACAAATTATTTATTTATTTAGATTTTGCTCACACCTTTTTCAGTAGTAGCTCAAAGTGAGTTACATTCAGGTACACTGGATATTTCTCTGTCCCAGGAGGGCTCACAATCTAAGTTTGTACCTGAGGCAATGGGAGTTATGTGACTTGCCCAAGATCACAAGGAGCAGCAGCAGGATTTGAACCGGCCACCTCTGGATTACAAGACCAGTGCTCTAACCACTAGGCCACTCCTCCACTCAGCAACATTCCATGTAGAATTATCAATAATAGCAACATTCCATGTAGAATCTCAAATACTAGCAACGGAATCTCAAATAGTAGCAACGTTCAGTGTTCCACTGCACTAACCGCTAGGCTACTACTCCACTAGCAACATTCCATGTAGAAGCCTGCCCTTGCAGATCAGCTGCGCAGGCTTCTGTTTCTGTGAGTCTGACGTCCTGCACATATGTGCAGGACGTCAGACTCACAGAAACAGAAGCCTGCGCAGCTGTGTTACATAAGTACATAAGTAGTGCCATACTGGGAAAAACCAAAGGTCCATCTAGCCCAGCATCCTGTCACCGACAGTGGCCAATCCAGGTCAAGGGCACCTGGCACGCTCCCCAAACGTAAAAACATTCCAGACAAGTTATACCTAAAAATGCGGAATTTTTCCAAGTCCATTTAATAGCGGTCTATGGACTTGTCCTTTAGGAATCTATCTAACCCCTTTTTAAACTCCGTGAAGCTAACCGCCCGTACCACGTTCTCCGGCAACGAATTCCAGAGTCTAATTACACGTTGGGTGAAGAAAAATTTTCTCCGATTCGTTTTAAATTTACCACACTGTAGCTTCAACTCATGCCCTCTAGTCCTAGTATTTTTGGATAGCGTGAACAGTCGCTTCACATCCACCCGATCCATTCCACTCATTATTTTATACACTTCTATCATATCTGATCTGCAAGGGCAGGCTTCTACATGGAATGTTGCTAGTGGAATAGCAAAATTCCATGTAGAATCTCAAATAATTTATTTGGATTTTGCTCACACCTTTTTCAGTAGTAGCGCAAGGTGAGTTACATTCAGGTACACTGGATATTTCTCCATCCCAGGAAGCCTCACAATCTAAGTTTGTACCTGAGGCAATGGGGGTTAAGTGACTTGCCCAAGATCACAAGGAGCAACAGTGGGATTTGAACCAGCCACCTCTGGATTACAAGACTGGTACTCTAACCACTAGGCCACCCTACCACCGAGATAGTGTAAGCGACCGGTGGTAGTTTCAAAGTCAGCGTACGCTGTTTCTTGCAGTGTTCCTGGTGATAATCAGCAGCACGGCCACATTGACGCATGTTGCTTGATTACTGTATGACTAGCGTGTGAGCCCTTACCACCAAGTAAACAGGTGGTGGTAAGGGCTCAGGTAGTAAATAGCCGTGCGCTAATTTTAATATTAGTAGATGGCCATTTATTGCTCCATTAAAAAAAGGCCTTTTTACCCGCTGTGATCTCATTGGCAGCGTATAGGAATATGGCACTTAAAGACTTTATTGATCAGAGAAACCAAGCCTGGGAATCTTTCTCGGATATGAAAGCTGAATTTTCATTATCTGACTCTCAATTCTATCAATGGCTGCAGGTTAGCTCTATGTTGAAAAAAAGTAACTTTCAAATTCAGCATAGGCCTCAAGCCCCAGAGCTTGTTGATATAAATTTGCGGCTTCAGCACACAGGCCATGCTGCCTCCCATATATATAAAGCAATGCTAAGTAAATTTCCTCTCAAATGTACAGGTCTGTGACTACCCTCATTACCTCTCTACCCTCATTTCCCCTTACATTCCCACCCGAAACCTCCGCTCACAGGACAAATCCCTCCTCTCAGTACCCGTCTCCACCACCGCCAACTCCAGGCTCCGCCCATTCTGCCTCACCTCACCCTATGCTTGGAATAAACTTCCTGAGCCCTTACGCCAAGCCCCCTCCCTACCCATCTTCAAACCCTTGCTCAAAGCCCACCTCTTCAATGTTGCTTTCGGCACCTAACCTTTATACCTTTCAGGACATCTAGACTGCCCCAATTTGACTGCCCCTACTTGACTGACTGTACATTTGTCCTTTAGATTGTAAGCTCTTTGAGAAGGGACTGTCCTTCTATGTTAAATTGTACAGCGCTGCGTAACCCTAGTAGCGCTTTAGAAATGTTAAATAGTAGTAAATAGTAAATGTTGGGAGGAAGATATCCAGCAACCTATCTCAGATAAGGCATGGAAACAGATGTGGGGTTCCCTATTTAACTGTTCCAGATCTTCATCAACGTTACGATCTTTGTACTTCTTTATGCATAGATCTTTGTGGACGCCTCTTAAATTGCATGTAATAGATTCTTCCAATTCCAACTTGTGTTGGTCTTGACGTTCTCAACAAGGCAATCTTAAACATCTTATATTTGATTGTATATGTATCCAAAGATATTGGAAAGATATATGGAGGGGCATAATGGAACAGAAACGCCTATCTCCATGGGCGTTAATCTCCGAGAACGGGTCCGTGAAGGGGCGGACCGAACCGTATTATCGATAAAAAATAGACGCCCATGTTTTATTCGCCAATGTGTGAGCTGGGCGTTTTTGCTTTTCAGCGATAATGGAAAGGGAAAGTGCCCAGCTCAAAAACGAATAAATCCAAGGCATTTGTTCGTGGGAGGGGCCAGGATTCGTAGTGCACTGGTCCCCCTCACATGCCAGGACACCAACCGGGCACCCTAGGGGGCACTTTTACAAAAACAAATAAACAGGTAAAAGAGCTCCCAGGTGCATAGCACCCTTCCATTGTGTGTTGAGCCCCCCAAATCCCCCTCAAAACCCACTGCCCACAAGTCTACACCATTACTATAGCCCTAAGGGGTGAAGAGGGGCACCTACATGTGGGTACAGTGGGTTTGGGGGGGTTGGACGACTAATAAGCATTAAGCAGCACAATTGTAACAGGTAGGGGGGATGGGCCTGGGTCCACCTGCCTGACGTCCACTGCACCCCCTAACAACTGCTCCAGGGACCTGCATACTGCTGCCTGGGAGGAGGGTATGACATTTGAGGGTGAAAATAAAAAGTTGTGAAACATCATTTTTTTTGTGGTGGGAGGGGGTTAGTGACCACTGGGGGAGTCAGGGGAGGTCATCCCCGATTCCCTCTGGGGGTAATCTGGTCATTCAGGGCACTTTTTGGGGCCTTATTCGTGAAAAAACAGGGTCCAGGAAAAGTGCCCTAAATTCTAGCTACAAACGCATCCATTATCGGCGAAGGGCGCCCATCTCTGTTCGGGTGATAACCACGCCCCAGTTCCGCCTTCGACATGCCTTCGACACGCCCCCGTCCACTTTGTCCGCATCCGCGACGGAGTGCAGTTGAAAGCGTCCCAAATTCGGCTTTTGATTATACCGCGTTATTCGTTTTTGTGAGATAAACGCCCATCTCCCGATTTAGGTCGGAACTTGGGCGTTTTTCTCGTTCGATTATAAGCTGGATGGTCATTTATAGTGGATATTTTTCATCTTGCTGATTCAATAACTTACAAATATGTGATACTTAAAAGCCATTGCTTAAAAAATATATCAACATCTACTGAATGCAACATTATTAATACTATGATTTCCTTAGCTTTGAAAGTAATTTTTTTTCGCATTGGAAGACCTTATATCAGGTCACCTACCATGAATGGTGGAGTTTACTGCTTCAAGCGTATAAGTATGAAACATATCTTGCTAAAAAAATCACTTTCTTTTGCCTTGCATGAGAAAAAGTGGCTTCCACTTGAATCTTATTTTAACAATGTCTAGTGTAAAATGTTAAGGAATCTTATTTTAACAATGTCTAGTGTAAAATGTTAAGTATATTCAGCTGATGCATCTTGTGTAACATAGTAACATAGTAGATGACGGCAGAAAAAGACCTGCACGGTCCATCCAGTCTGCCCAAGAAGATAAATTCATATGTGCTACTTTTTTATTTGTACTGTCCTCTTCAGTGCACAGACCGTATAAGTCTGGCCAGCCCTATCCCTGCCTCCCAACCACCAACCCCGCCTCCCAACCACCAGCTCTGGCACAGACCCTATAAGTCTGCCCAGCACTATCCCTGCCTCCCACCACCGGCTCTGGCACAGACCGTATAAGTCTGCCCAGCACTATCCCCGCCTCCCAACCACCAGCTCTGGCACAGACCCTATAAGTCTGCCCAGCACTATCCCTGCCTCCCACCACCGGCTCTGGCACAGACCGTATAAGTCTTCCCAGCACTATCCCCGCCGCCCAACCACCAGCCCCGGCGCAGACCATATAAGTCTGCCCAACACTAGTCCTGCCTCCCAACCACCAGCCCCAGCACAGACCGTATATGTCTGCCCAGCACTAGCCCCGCCTCCCAACCACCAGCTCTGCCACCCATTGGCTTATGCATTCAATGTATTTTGTTGTATATCCTCCTCCCCTCCACTTCCCTTAATCTACTTTGTACAGTGTTTCTTGTTATATGGCTGATAATTCTTGTCCTATCTTTGTATTGAAAATCAATAAAAAGATTAAAACTAAACAAATTGGCCCAGTGCACGCCAATTTCACGCACCCCAATAAGGCAGGCCACTTTTTCCGCAGCTTAGTGAAAGGGTTCTGAATGTTTAGCACCACAAGATAATTTCAAAAAGGAACTTGGCACACAAAAGGGTAAGGGTAGAGCCGAAAAGTGTAATATTTATTCTATTTATTGGGATTTATTAACCGCCTTTACAAAGAGATTCACCAAAGGCAGTGAATGTACAGCAGGTACTGCTTACATTTTTGCTAACAATGACAACAGTGAAATAATCCAACATAGGTAATATTAATTTACATTAAAAGCTTGCCTGAATAACAATGTCTTAATGGTTATTTTCAATTTATGAGCGGAAGTTTCTAGTCGGACTTCCAGAGGAAAGAAGTTCCACAGTTGCAACAGAACCAAAAGCTGTTTGTTCTGTTTCATCTAGCCGTAATTGCTTATGTGGTGGAACTTTCAATAGACTGGCTCGGGATGATCGCACAGATTGCTGAGGCTGGTAAGGTATAAGCAAGCTACGAAGGGACGCTGGGATCTCGGTATAGAAAGCTTGATGAGCAATGAGGTAAGGTTCTCTAGCACACACGTTTTTAGCTGTACCGAGATGGGGTGTTCTCAAGGTGCATAGAGATGTAATGTCTTTCAAAAATGGTTTGCTCCACTAAACCACAAAGCCCGATTATGAGGGGCGGTTTTATAATCATCAGAACTGATGGGAAAGCATGCATATGCTTCTCTCTCCACAGATGTGCTTGGATTTTGAAAACAAGAATTCATATACTCTTGCTCTCAATATTACCCCAAGAAAATGCTGTGCAAATGTTTTCACCTGCTATTTGGTGCGTGCAGCTTTTCCGTGAAAGATTACTTGCACATGCTTGATTTTTCCGTAGTATGTTTGCAAATGCAAACTCCTCTGTACCCTGCACACTGAAAGGCATCTGTTCATTGTGGGTAAACATAACAAATGCAAGCTGGGCATATATCTTTTTACCGACATAGCAGGCAATTTTGTAAATGCATATTTCTAGGGATGTACAATCACGTGAAGCAAAGGAGGAAAAAGGAAGAACCAAGAAAAATCCCATGTGTGAATGTAGTCAGCAGACAAAAGTGGGAAGTTGGAGAAGGCTTGAGAAAGATCAGGGAGGAAAGATGGTCACCAATGAAAACCCACTTTATTGCTGATACATGCAAAAATATGCAAGGCCCGACAAAGGCACTGTGTTTCGGCACTAAGTGCCTGCCTCAGGGGTCTGTAGAGCATGAAACATAATATAAAATGAGATATGAAACATAAGAGTATAAAAATATAAAACAATTTGAAATACATACAATTAGATAAATGCACATATAAAATGATGATCCAAGAGGGATATTGTTGAACATGTGTATGGATAATATGTACATAAAAATATACATTTATATAATTACATAAACATAAATTTAAATGTCATAATATCTTCATAAAAAGCTGTATAAAAAAATTTATCATAAGGACTTCAAAAAAATTTTATATACCTTTTTTATTGTGTAGACCTCAATTATATCTCCCCTCATCTGTCTCTTTTCCAAGCTGAAGAGTTCCATCCCCTTTATCATTTTGGTTGCTCTTCTTTGAACCTGTTCTAATTCTTCTATATCTTTTTTGAGACTGGACTGAATGCAATACTCAAGGTGAGGTCACAATCTCATGAAGAATCAACAAAACGTGAACAGATGCATAAGAGACAGGTGGATGTGAAGCGTCTGTTCACGCTTTCCAAAAACACTAGGACTAGGGGGCATGCGATGAAACTACAGTGTAGTAAATTTAAAACAAATCAGAGAAAATATTTCTTCACCCAACGCATAATTAAACTCTGGAATTCGTTGCCGGAGAACGTGGTGAAGGCGGTTAGCTTAGCAGAGTTTAAAAAGGGGATAGCCGGTTTCCTAAAGGACAAGTCCATAAACCACTACTAAATGGGAACAATCCACAATTCCAGGAATAACATGTATAGAATGTTTGTACGTTTGGGAAGCTTGCCAGGTGCCCTTGGCCTGGATTGGCCGGTTAGCGCTGTGCGACAGAAAATAAAAAATATTTTCCGACGTGCGTATCGGACGCGTGTAAAAATTAGAATTACCACCCGGGGCAGGTGTTAGTTCTAATTTGACGTGCCTTGTACATGCACAGGCGTCTACGCGCCCTAGTAAAAGGGCCCCTCAGTGAAATGAACTGAAAAAATACCCCAAAAGCAGGAAGTGAGCTACACAGGACCAAAAATCTATTGCCTGTGTACATTCCCCTTCTTTGTGACCGCCCTGACACCTGGGTAAGACAGTGCACGGGATGTTATTTTGCTCCACTTCTCATGTGCTAGCTGTGTGGCCAAACAGAAAAGTGTTGTTTTCCAATATTCTCAACTCCGTTCCTCACACAGGATCTGTACAATACAATAATCAGAATGCAATCATAAAAACTAAGGAATTTTTCTCTCTGCCTTTTCCCCGCTGGAGCTAACACTTGAACTCAGAACATGTAAGTTTGCAGATGATTCTGGAAAATCAGGTAAAGCCCTGGAGAGGCAGGCTCCACAATACCTGTTTTCTCATTCATCTGAAGCAGATAAAAAAAACACCCACCTTAAACCCACCCTCCACGCTTCAGCTGCGACACATACTCCAATAAACCGTTTGCATTCCATCTGGCGCACACTGGCTCTGAAGACACTTGCCTGTCAGTCTCTCCTGCCGCATTAAAAATCTGTCATTACTATTGTATTGCTGCCTGACTCCTGAGATTTCACTGACTGCTTTACTGCTCCTTCCCTCTCATTTTTTTTTCCCTGCTAGAACCGAGAAGCAGAAATAAAGGTTTGTTGTTGAAACATGGCCGCAAGGAAAGCAGGAGGCACACATCTGTCAAGGTATTACCTTTCTTCAACCAGGGATTAAGGTGTTTTACTGCTTTTGCTGCCGAGCAGTCACACTGAATAAATTGTCTCCGTGCAACATAAAAAAAAATGAATACATACATTTTGAACCATGCTCCGTTCTTAGGAGCCAAACCTGATAATTATGCAATGGCACCGATGTAAAGGGGGAAAGGATTTATAATAAAAATTATGAAGTTTAATTCTTAAGTTTGCATTAGTTAAATGATCATCAGGACAATAAGAATTTTAACTTTGGAAGTTTATTTTCTGTATTCTGTCTTGAATGCTTAGATCCGTGTTTTGGATTGCTATAGATGTAAAATCACTAGCATAGAGGGGGAAATTCTAAAACGGTGCCTATGTGGTGTCTATTCTATAAAGGAAAATAGGTGTCTACTTTCTTTACAAAATACTAGCCTAATGAGGTATATAGTGCCCTGAAAAGTCAAAACAGTAACTGTTGAGAAGGTGAATATGAGAAAAGGTCATTAAAGTGATTTCTTTAAATAAATCCCCATGATGTAATTAATACAGTACTGTGTTCTCATTTTAACATCTCCCATATCTGGTCGATATTAAAAACTGTTTAAAAGGCCAGGAATAGCTCATGGCCTGTTAAATAACGTTTTAGGGACCCTTTTACTAATCCGCATAGGCGCCTACGTGTGCCAAACACATGTCAAATTGAAGTTATTGCTCAGTTACCGCATTGCCCTTGCGGTAATTTCAATTTTGGCGTGCATCCGCTATGCGTGTCCAAAAAATATTTGTTATTTTCTAGTGCGCGTAACGGACGTGCGCCAAGTGGCATTTGACGTGAATAGGTCATTATCGCCCGGCTTCTTTACCGCTAGGTCAATGGCTGGCAGTAAGGTCTCAGACCCAAAATGGACGCGCGGCTGTTAGTAATATGTAACCTGTCATTAAAATCATCTGTAGTACCTGAAGATTGGAGGGTGGCTAATGTAACGCCGATTTTTAAAAAGAGTTCTAGGGGTGAATCGGGAAATTACAGACTGGCAAACCTGACGTCAGTGCTGGATAAAATAGTGGAAAATCTTATAAAGAATAAAATTACAAAACACATAAATAAACACGGTTTAATGGGACAGAATAAGCATGGCTTCAGCCAAGGGAAGTCTTGCCTAACCAATTTGCTTCATTTCTTTGAAGGCATGGATAAATATGTGGATAAAGGTGAGATAGTTGATGTAGTGTATCTAGATTTTCAGAAATCTTTTGACAAAGTTCCTCATGAGAGACTCTTGAGAAAATGAAAGAGTCATGGGATAGGAGGCAAAGTTTTGGTGTGGATTAGGAATTGGTTATTGGACAGAAAACAGAGGGTGGGGTTAAATGGTTATTTCTCTCAATGGAGGAGGGTGAACAGTGGAGTTCTGCAGGGATCTGTACTGGGACTGGTGCTGTTTAACATATTTATAAATGATATGAAAATCGGAATGATGAGTGAGGTGATTATATTTGCAGATGATACGAAACTATTCAAGGTTTAGTGAAGGGAAGTCTTGCCTCACCAATCTAATGCATTTTTTTGAGGGGGTAAGCAAACATGTGGACAATGGGGAGCCGGTTGACATTGTATATCTGGATTTTCAGAAGGCGTTTGACAAAGTGCCGCACGAAAGACTCCTGAAGAAATTGCAGAGTCATGGAATCGGAGGTAGGGTACTATTATGGATTAAGAACTGGTTGAAAGATAGGAAGCAGAGAGTAGGATTGCGTGGCCAGTATTCTCAGTGGAGGAGGGTAGTTAGTGGGGTCCCGCAGGGGTCTGTGCTGGGTCCGTTGCTTTTTAATGTATTTATAAATGACCTAGAGATGGGAATAACTAGTGAGGTAATTAAATTCGCCGATGACACAAAATTATTCAGGGTCGTCAAGTCGCAGGAGGAATGTGAACGATTACAGGAGGACCTTGCGAGACTGGGAGAATGGGCGTGCAAGTGGCAGATGAAGTTCAATGTTGACAAGTGCAAAGTGATGCATGTGGGTAAGAGGAACCCGAATTATAGCTACGTCTTGCAAGGTTCCGCGTTAGGAGTTACGGATCAAGAAAGGGATCTGGGTGTCGTCGTCGATGATACGCTGAAACCTTCTGCTCAGTGTGCTGCTGCGGCTAGGAAAGCGAATAGAATGTTGGGTGTTATTAGGAAGGGTATGGAGTCCAGGTGTGCGGATGTTATAATGCCGTTGTATCGCTCCATGGTGCGACCGCACCTGGAGTATTGTGTTCAGTACTGGTCTCCGTATCTCAAAAAGATATAGTAGAATTGGAAAAGGTACAGCGAAGGGCGACGAAAATGATAGTGGGGATGGGACGACTTTCCTATGAAGAGAGGCTGAGAAGGCTAGGGCTTTTCAGCTTGGAGAAGAGACGGCTGAGGGGAGATATGATAGAAGTGTATAAAATAATGAGTGGAATGGATCGGGTGGATGTGAAGCGACTGTTCACGCTATCCAAAAATACTAGGACTAGAGGGCATGAGTTGAAGCTACAGTGTGGTAAATTTAAAACGAATCGGAGAAAAATTTTTCTTCACCCAACGTGTAATTAGACTCTGGAATTCGTTGCCGGAGAACGTGGTACGGGCGGTTAGCTTGACGGAGTTTAAAAAGGGGTTAGATAGATTCCTAAAGGACAAGTCCATAGACCCGCTATTAAATGGACTTGGAAAAATTCCGCATTTTTAGGTATAACTTGTCTGGAATGTTTTTACGTTTGGGGAGCGTGCCAGGTGCCCTTGACCTGGATTGGCCACTGTCGGTGACAGGATGCTGGGCTAGATGGACCTTTGGTCTTTCCCAGTATGGCACTACTTATGTACTTATGTACTTAAGGTTGTTAAAATACATGCAGTCTGTGAAAAATTGCAGTAGGACCTTAGGAAATTGGAAGACTGGGCATCCAAATGGCAGACGAAATTTAATGTGGACAAATTCAAAGTGATGCGCCTTGGAAAGAATAATCTGAATCATAGTTACCTGATGTTAAGCTCCACCTTGGGGGTCAGCACTCAAGATAATATGCTGAAATCTTCAGCTCAGTGTGCAGCGGCGGCCAAAAATGCAAACAGGATGCTAGGAATTAATAGGAAAGGGATGGTGAATAAGATCGAAAATACTATAATGTCTCTGTCTCTTATGACAGCCATTTTCCTCTGTTTGCTGGAGCGATTTCAGTGATGAATGCCTCTTCCCTGAAGAAGATTTTCGAAACCTGGCCATGTTGGCAGAGATTTGGTCTGGGAGAAACATCGCTGCTGCAAGTTAATCAAAAAGCTAAGTAGTATAAATTACTGGTTGTATACGAACTATTGGATGAAGTTGGATTATTGTTTTAAGAAGAATAATATTATGAACTGTATGGCACTATTGATAGAGAACGAAGATTATGATTTTGGAAAATGAATTGCACCATTTATAGAAAACAAAGTATGAAAAAAAAAGAGTGATAAAATTGAAAAGAAACGGGTTGATCAATGAAAAAGTGGTTGTTACCACTATAAGATTGGGGATCTCCCCAGATGGTGGAGTGGATGAATTATTCTGATGATCCCCGGTTAAGGAAGATGTGTAATTATTAGTAAATAAGATTGCTGTTACGGACATGATTTGTAAATCTATGAAACTGAAGAGTGTTTGGGATAGATTTTGAATTCTTGATTAGGTGGATCCCCACACTACAAGATAAGGGTATTTTGAAATTGATTGAGCATGTACTGTTCAGCATATATGAAATTAAATATAATGAAATGAGACTCAATGAATGAAAATGCACATCCTTAGTGAAGAGCAGCCCAATGCATCTTGACATGGGGATGGGCAGGGGAGTTGTCCAACCAGCAAGGTAGGACAGGTGTACCCTGTACCCGGGCCATCTTTCTCCCAGTAATGATCCTGCAAGGAGCCTTCACCTTACCATGGAGGGTTAACCTCTGGGAGATTACGAACCATTCAGGTTTTCTATATTCAATCTCTGGCCTCTTGTCTGAGAGACTGTTAAACAGAATGCCAATTATTGTCAGTTGTGGTCGGGCTTTGTAGCCACATATGGAACCTGCCCACTGGGAACTCGATGAGAGTCCAGCAATTGATTTCACAAAAATTATCTATTAACCACCAAGTTGTAAATAAAAGTGTCTTTGTTTTTTTTTTTTTAGGGGGGGGGGGGTTGGAATTTTTTTTGAATAATTAGCCAGCCATCAGACAACAATGTAACTCAAAAATATACTTATTGGGAAAACAAACTGAAATATCGTCAATGCTACCAACCCCTGTCAGTTTGTATAAAGTACCTACACCCCCCCCCCCCCCCCCCAGTTACATCAAGAATATCATTCTTAAACATAATGAGCCTCAAAGCTTTCCAGTGAGGGCATTCAGTTTTGAATACTGGTATTATTACCTTGTTCACCTCAACTGCCTTTGAAGCAAGTTCATATCACTGACTTATATAAAAACAAGGTGATAAAAAAATAACCAATGCAAAAAAAAAAACTCCTTAAGGAGAAAAAGCATTGATTAAAAAAAAAAAAAACCCTTGTTAAAAATCCCTGAAAAACTATAACTGTACAAGAAAATGTTAAGATACTAAACAATGGCGATACTAAATCTTAACAAAAAACAATTAAGCAAGCCTGCATGAAAAACACATCAGTAAAGGTGCACCAATTAGTACTTATTCGACTTTTGAATATCGTCTGGAATTTTTCAACATAGAGCCCTCCTGTTCCTGCCCAATACACTGCTTCTTAAACTTAAAGCTAGATAATCTTTATTTATTTATTTTATTGCATTTGTATCCCACATTTTCCCACCTATTTGCGGGCTCAGTGTGGCTTACAATACATTGTGAATGATGGAAATACAATGTGTTACAGTACAATTATGGGTTACATTATGAGGAGTTATGGGAAGACAAAGTCAAGTCAAAACAACATTTGGAGCGTAGAAACTATGGAATGTTACAATGGGGAAAAGATAGGGCGATAGAACAATAGCACGAAAACCTTAAGGTGTAGCAATTTTATATGTGGGTGGAGTATTCGGGGTAAGAGAATTTAGAAGAAAGGGTATTGATGCATTTCTGTTAGTGTGTATGGACTTCATGTGTTTTGCTCCTTGCAATACATTTTCTCAAAGAGATAAGTCTTTAATCGTTTGCGGAAGTCGGTTAGTTCGTAGATCGTTTTCAGGTTGCGTGGTAGTGTGTTCCAGAGTTGCGTGCTCATATAAGAGAAGGTTGATGCGTGCAGTACTTTGTATTTTATGCCTTTGCAGTTAGGGAAGTGGAGATTGAGGAAAGTTCGGGATGATCTTCAACAAGAGTGCGTTGTTTCGCTGGAGCTCGGTTTGGGCGTCTATGAGGTACACCATTGCTGGGTGGGCCTGAGCCCAAAGTGGGTGGGCCCAGGCCCATCCAGGCCCACCCGTGGCTACGCCCCTGGACCTTTATCATATCTCCTCTCAGTCATCTTTTCTCCAAGCTAAAGATCCCAAGCCGCTTTAGCTTTTCCTCATAGGGAAGTTGTCCAATCCCCTTTATCATTTTTGTCACCCTTCTCTGTACCTTTTCTAATTCCACTACATCTTTTTTGAGATGCGGTGACTAGAATTGCACACAGTATTCAAGGTGCGGTCGCACCTTAGAACAATAAAAGTGCATTACAACATCCTCATTTTTGTTTTCCATTCCTTTCCTAATAATTTATAACATTCTATTTGCTTTATTTACTGCCACAGCACACTGAGCAGAGGGTTTCAATGTGTCATCAACAATGACACCTAAATCCTTTTCCTGGTCAGTGACTCCTAACGTGGAACCTTGCATCACGCAGCTGTAGTTTGGGTTCCTCTTTCCCACATCTACCCCTTGGTGTTTATGCTTACACCTGGATATTCACTGCTGGGTTGTACCTGGATACCCGCCCTGAATATTCAGTTAGAAAACAGCCATGGCAGTTATCTGAATAATACTGCTGATATTCAGCTGTATGAACCTGTTTGGATAGTTATCTGGGTACCAGTGCTGAATATCGACAGTACCAGCTAATATCTGCCTCTGCCCTGCACCTCCTGGTAATATCCAGATTGCGCTAGATCGATCTGCAAAACATTTTTTTGACATAGAGGGAGATCAAACGGGGGCACCCATCTCTAAGGACGGCCCCATAAAGGGGCGGGGCTACCTGTATTATTGAAACAAGATGGACGTCCATCTTTCGTTTCGATAATACGGTCAGGGACACCCAAATCATGAAATTAGGTTGACCTTAGAGATGGTCGTCCCCGTTTTTCGCTGATAATGGAAAGCGAGGACGCTTTTGATTATGCCGATTTGGGCGACTTTAGGAGAAGGACGCCCATCTCCCGATTTGTGTCGGAAGATGGGCACCCTTCTCCTTCGAAAATAAGCAGGGTAATTACCCTAATTCTATATAAAGGTGCTCAAAATTGCATGTGCAAATATGGGCACATACCCAACTTGAATGCCAATTTAATTGATTAACGAGCCAATTAGTGCCAATAATTGGGCACTAATAATAAATTATGGGTGCTAATTGGTATTAATTAAAATTTGCGCACACATCTTTAGGCGCTGGGATCCATGCATAAATTTTACATGCACATCCGAAAAAAGGGTGTGACCATGGGAGGAATGGGTGGATCAGGGGTGTTCCTGGAATTTGCGCAGTTTCATAGAATAAGGGAGATCCGAGCAAGAATGTACATCAGGTTTTACTTGCTGTAAATCCTCACACCCGACACTAATTTTTATCAGTGCCCAAATTTGGGCACTATAGAACTGAGTCTTATATGAATAATGCTCAGTGCGTTTTTTCTAGCAAAAAAGGTGCTGGTACTCAAATACCAGGCCACCCTTCAGGGTTGAGGTGATCATTGAGGGACCCACTCTACAATAGCCAGGCCCCTGCAACCAGTCACAGAATCTATGACAAAGCGGAATTGGTGTGTAGAGCCTGAGCTCTTTCATGAAATCTTGGGGACCATGGGCCAATTTTAGCAGACAATGTTAAAGGTGTCAGTACTCAGTACCCCCAAGTACTAGGGTTACCATATGTCCGGATTTACCCGACATGTCCTCTTTTTGAGGGCATGTCCGGGCAACCGGGCGAGTTTTGCCAATCTGCCCGTTTGTCCAGATTTCTGGACAAACAGGCAGGCTGGCAGGCCTACGGCCCGTCCGCCAGCTTGCCCTTTTGTCCAAAAATCCGGACAAACGGGCAGATTGCTAGCCTCCCCACTCCTTACTTACTAGTGCCCTGGTGGTCTAGTGGCCTCTTCTGCCTTCGGGGCAGGAAAGAGCCCCCTATTTCCTGCCGGGAGCACTGCCCTGCATGCATCCTTCCTGTTCCTGATCCTCGGCGCCGATTCAAAATTGCCACTGAGAGTTGAAGTGACCTCACGAGACTTCAACTCTCGGCGGCCATTTTGACTCGGAGCCGAGGATCAGCAACAGGAAGGGTGCATGCAGGGCAGCGCTCCGGGCAGGAAAGAGGGGGCTCTTTCCTTCCCAAAGAGGTCACTAGACCACCAGGGCAGTAGTAAGGTAAGGGGAGGGGGGTGACGGGGAGGGGGGGTGATGGTGTATGCGACAGGGGGGAGGGGAAAATGTGACAGGGGCGGAGTGAGGGGTGATAGGGGGTGGAGCGAGGGTGTGACAGGGGGTGGGGTGGGTGTGAAAGGGGCAGGGGCGGGGTGTGTGGTGGGGGCGGGGCATGTGTCCTCCTTTTGGGGGGACAAAATATGGTAACCCTACCTTGGACTGACTTAGAGGCCCTTTTAATAAAACTGTGCTAAAAGGGGCCTTGCACTATGATTAACACGTGGGTTTCCCTGTGCACTGAGGCCACTATTAGCGTGGCTGTAAAATGGTCACATTTACATTTTTCATATTAATAGGTGCTAATTTCCAAAATGAGCACGTGGCCATTAGTTCATGAGCCCTTACCGACACCTAGTTAGTAGATGGAAAGGGCTCACATGCTAACCATGTACTAAGGGCCAGATTCTATATATGGCACCTAAAAAGTCTGCGCAATAAACATTTTCGCTTAGATGTATTCTATAAGCGGTGCCTAAATTTGAGCATGGTATATAGAATACGCCTAGATGGAATTCAATTCGTGCATCTATTTATACCAATGAAAATGTTGCATAAATACCTGCATGTAGATTTACATTGCACTAAACCATATTCTGTAACAACGCACGTAAATTTTGGAACGCCCATGAACTGCCCGTTTCCCCGTCTATAACAATGCTCACTTTTTGCCTGTGCACATTAGAATGTAGGTGCAGTGCATTACAGAATACACTTAGGGGTCCTTTTACTAAGGCACACCTAAAATTCTGGCATTTTGGCACCTAATTAACACTGCTTGCAAATTTTCAGAATGCCCCTCCCCTGGCTACACTGCCCTCTGAGCGGAGCAGATGTGTGTGCAAATCCAAATGAGTGCCAATGAAGCACACTTATTGATAGTTAAGGCCCATTCATTCGTATTGATAGCTTGTTAACTAATTTAGTTCTGCATCTTGGATCTGGTCTGAAGTTTTTGGCTCCATGTATAGAATCCAAGGATACATGACTTGTTCCCATGAGGAAAATATAGCCAAATGAAAACGATCGAAATGAACATTTCTGGAAAAAGACAAGGAGAAACAACATAGAAAAATATAGGGGGGGGGGGGGGTGAAGTCTAGTGGAGGAGTGGCCTAGTGGTTAGAGCACCAGTCTTGCAATCCAGAGGTGGCCAGTTTAAATCCCACTGCTGGTCCTTATGACCTTGGGCAAGTCACTTAACCCTCCATTGCCTCAGGTACAAACTTAGATTGTGAGCCCTCCTGGTGCAGAGAAATATCCAGAGTACCTGAATGTAACTCACCTGGAGCTACTACTGAAAAAGGTGTGAGCAAAATCCAGATAAATTATTTGAGATTCTATTGCTACTATCTGAGATTTTACATGGAATGTTTCTACTATTGGAGATTCTAGATGGAACGTTGCTACTATTGAGATTCTATTGCTACTATTTGAGATTCTACATGGACTGTTCCTATTCCACTAGCAACATTCTATGTAGAAGCCTGCCCTTGCAGGACGTCAGACTCACAGAAACAGAAGCCTGCACGGCTGATCTGCAAGGGCAGGCTTCTACATGGAATGTTGCTAGTGGAGGAGTAGCCTAGTGGTTAGTGCAGTGGAACACTGAACGTTGCTATTTGAGATTGTACATGGAATGTTGCTATTATTGGTGATTCTAGATGGAATGTTGCTGAGTGGAGGAGTGGTCTAGTGGTTAGAGCACTGGTCTTGCAATCCAGAGGTGGCCGTTTCAAATCCCACTGCTGCTCCTTGTGATCTTGGGCAAGTCACTTAACCCTCCATTGCCTCAGGTACAAACTTAGATTGTGAGCCCTCCTGAGACAGAGAAATATCCAGAGTACCTGAAATGTAACACACCTTGAGCTACTATTGAAAAAGGTGTGAGCAAAATCTAAATAATTTAAAGTGACCTACATGTGCCTTGGACACACACAGGTCAGTTTTTCAGCATGACTGGAAAAAAGACCTTTTTGTAGCTGAAAATGGACGTGCGGCAAAATTAAAACCAGTACGCGTCCATTTCAGCTGAGACCTTACCGCCACCCATTGACTTGTGATAAGTTCTCACAGGCTAACCGGGTGCTAAATGGCCAGCACACATAAACTGCTGCCACCGGGTAGGCGCTACGCATGTTTTTGATGCGCGTCAAAAAATGGAATTACCACCAGGGGCATGTGGTAGCTGGGTGGTAGTATCAATTTGGTGCGCATTGGAGGCACATAGGCGCCTACGCGCCTTTGTAAAAGGGCCCGCTAGGGATTTGTGCACGTAATTTCTTTTTACCAATTAGTGCACATTATTGCATGTTAAGTGCTTGTTAAACCAATTAAGTTATATGCATTGTTATAGAATCCGCTTGGATTTTGGCGCACATCTCTAGGCACGCTGTATAAAATCCGCAGGTAAGAGGTTGGTATGTGGCAATATAGATGCGTTAACCAATTATTGCTGGGCAGGTCTACTCTCTATTCTCCAATACACCCCCGGTGCTAAAAACTACACAAGGAAAACAGGTTGTAGATGCCTGAACTACCGTTGGGCGCCTTAGCGGTCCCGTGGTACTGCCTTTTGGCACACGGGAAGCATGCATCAGGGTTACTGTTGCTTAGTGAAACGGCCCCTAAATGCTATTCCAGATTCACAGACATTGTCCTAGAAATTCAAAATGGGGCAATAGTTAAAAGGACTCCACTTTTGTCACTGCTAAGCAACGAAATGTAAGATTCACAAAAGAGTTTAACAGAAATTTTAAAAAAAACCCTCAGAACTACCACAATTACTGCAGAAGAGGACTATCATGTTTATTTTAAAGATTTGCACCCAGTACAGTATTTTAAAAAAGTATATGCTGTCGTACTAACATAATTTCCATTGGCCTAGGTCTGTTTCGTGAGCACAACGTGAGATCTACTGAGTAGAATATGGTTTCGCCTCAATGAAGTATTTGGAAGAAAGCAGAATTCAAGAGGAGATACATGCACGCCGAAAGGCAAAGTAAGTAAGAAAATTCATCATAGCAGAATCTCCTTTCTACACTACAAATATATCCTGTAGAAATGCACAATACAACATCAAATGCTCGATGTCTCTAATTTTCGACATAAAAGACAGTAAACACTGCCTCTGAATATCAAATCATATTCATGCTTGACTGATCTCAATTTTTCAAATTCCTAAACTCATACCAAGTCTATCAGCATGCTCTCATACACCCCGGCACTGTAGAATTTTTATAATGTATGTCCTAACCGCTTAATTGATTGATTGGCCTACTGCAGCTTTCTGAGGCACCAAATTATCTTTAATAGTCGGAGTCAGGCACGGGTAGGCAATCGGGGGGGTCCCTTGGCGTCCGATTTGCTCTTAACTGGAAAGTCATTACCACTAATACATGTAGATTGTGTGAAGAAAATTATGTGTAATGAAATGAGGGAAAAATTAGTGGAGTGTTATGGGCGGAAAGCAGATGTTACGGAGGAATTATACTAGCAGAGATAATCACCTTCGCTAGCATGTGTGTGCTAGGGGTGTTAACTCAGGGAGAGAGAGTTAGTGAGAGAGTTAAATAAATACACTGATTTATACTGGATTCACTTCTTTATAACTCCCGTGAATGATATGATGCCATCCTGACATCGTCTCTATATCTGATGATTGACATTGCTTTTCTTATTTTTTAGTTTTTTGCATATTAACTGCAGTTGGAAGAGAGCCAAAGTCAAACTGCAGGATAGTCTGTTTTGCTTCTAGTTATTATTGAGGCAATACTCTTAGAAGGTAAGCTTCGTGGAAGGTCAGTCGTCCTACAAACCAACAAATGTCATGGTGAGAGGCAGATTCAGTATTGCAATTGTAACTAGTGTCACAGGCTCTGTAAATATATAGCAATATTATCGTAGTGTGCATTGACAATTGAACCAAACATTAGTCTCATTTGGTAAAGAAGAAAATGAAGCTTGTTATTCTTAATAGTTTCACATTCTGGTATAATGTTACTTAATATATGAACTAAGAAGTTTCATATTATAAGTACATAAGTAATAAGTAACGCCACACTGGGAAAAGACCAAAGGTCCATCGAGCCCAGCATCCTGTCCACGACAGCGGCCAATCCAGGCCAAGGGCACCTGGCGACAGTGCCATACTGAGGGCTAATGGCACCCGGGGCGGGTCGCCGCTGCGCACCCCCCCTGGTGCAGCACGGCTGCGACCCCCCCCCCCCTCTGCGGCGCGGCGCACCCCCCGGAGCGCAACCCCCCCGGAACGCATTCCTACCTGTGGGAGGGCCGATCCGCCCAGAGTGCACGTCCTCGGAGCTGCGTCGGCCCCGCAACAGGAAGTAACCTGTCCGGGGCAGAGAGAGCAGGGAACAGCGGGGCCGGCACCCCCCGAGCGCGTGCACCTGGGGCGGAACCGCCCCTCCCGCCCCCCCTTCCTACGCCACTGCCTGCTCCCAAACGTACAAACATTCTATACATGTTATTTCGGAATTGTGGATTTTTCCCAAATCCATTTAGTAGTGGTTTATGGACTTGTGCTTTAGGAAACCATCTAATTCCTTTTTAAAACTCTGCTAAGCTAACCGCCTTCACCACGTTCTCCGGCAACGAATTCCAGAGTTTAATTATGCGTTGGGTGAAGAAAACTTTTCTCTGATTTGTTTTAAATTTACTACACTGTAGTTTCATCGCATGCCCCCTAGTCCATTGGTCCATGTGTTCTTGTTTCCTATAATAAACAATTTGGATCACTTGTAAGTACCCTGTATATTCTAATAGGATTATGACCCACATTATTGATGCATGGCCCCTAATTATATTTGAGGGCAGTGGTTAAGTGAGGTTTCTGAAGCACGCCCTCTAGTATCATCAGTGGACACACGTTAACAGCATGCGTCGTGGTCCCATTAGAATCTGTTGGGTACTTCTGACTCAATATGGTGTTTCTTAGGTTCATATATTATTGTACATTGAACTGTATCACAGCTGTATCTAAGTGGTTCATAAGAACCCATTGATGCTGAATATACTACTTGGGCTTAAAAGAAACCCCAATAGGGAGAGATATATAATCAAATATCAAAAGGTGAAATCAATCCCTCTGTATCAATGATAACAATATGAAGGAACTAAGGAGCAGCTAAATTTTAAAGGCCAAGAAAGTATAGGGGAGGATCAGTATAGACACAGAAGCAAGCCACTGGCGTCCCTGATGAAGGAACTATGGAAACAGGTTGCTCTGTCGGATGAAGAGAAATAGCAGTATAGCGAACCAACAATCAAGGTAAGTTTATTAGCTGATTATTTATTTACTAGTGCTGTATTACATGGACAGATAAAGAGGAGTGTTATTTTGACTCCTTGTCTTTCCATTCCCTAATTGAAACTTAGCAGTTTGCAATGATCATGGGCAATATTGGATTGGTTTGAAAACATTGATAGTAACATAGTAGATGACGGCAGAAAAAGATCTGTACGGTCCATCTAGTCTGCCCACGATAAACTCATATGTGTATACCTTACCTTGATTTGTACATGTCTTTTTCAGGGCACAGGCGACCGTATCAGTCTGTCCAGCAGTATTTCCCGCCTCCAACCACCAGTCCCGCCCCCATCACGGCTCCGCACAGACCCCGTATAAGTCTGCCCTCCCCTATCCTAGCCTCTCAACCACCACCCCTCTTCACCCCGCCACCAATTTCAGCTAAGCTTCTGTGGATCCATACATAGTCGGACATTGGGGAGCAGGCATGTGTTTGTTGCTTGGGAAAAAAAGTATAAAAATAACATGTAGAAAGTCTTGGCAACCATTTTGAAACCCGTCGGCACCGCCCGCAGCACAGAAGAGCAACGCGTAGATGGAGGAGCAGCAGAGGTCAGAAAGAGTAGGATTCTACCTGCCCCCGCAGCAGCAGAGGCCACTACACCACCAGGTCGGCCTTCAGGGATCAAAGTAGGTGTTCTTGGGAGGATTTTGTGCGGGAGAGGGGATTGTAGTATGCGGGAGGGGGATGGCAGCATTACTATGGTGGCAGCGACGGTGGTGGTGTTGGGGGGGGGGGGCTTTGGCACAGTGTAAGTCATCAGAAGGACAAAATATAAGAAAACCAATGGACTGCATTAGAGGCTTATAATCCATTTGGTAATGTTTAAGCAAATGAGAGATCTGCAGGAAAGAAAATATTTATTTTATTATTTTGACTTCTGAAAACCATTTGTCCCTGAAACATGTTCAAAACAGATTAATCCATTTGTACAAAAAAAAACCCCAGAATAATCCATTTGTACAAAACAGATGAGTTGAAGATGTGATTCCATGTGCCCCAATGAAAGGAGAGTTTAATTTTACTTCCAATCTTTCTAACACCAGGCTTCCCAAGGCAGATTACAACAGTTAAGATGAACCCGTCAGTAAAAGGATATCCTCACTGAAATCTGGCCATATTTATTTATTTATTTGTTTGTTACATTTATATCTCACATTTTCCCACCTATTTGCAGGCTCAATGTGGCTTACATTGTACCGTGAAGGCGTTTGCCACTCCGGTAGAGAAACAAATACATTGAAGTTATAGTCGAATAAAGTTCATATGTTACAGACACATTGGGAATCGTAGAGAAGGAGAGTTATATAGTGTTCATACAAGCTTTAGTTACATTGTGTAGCAGGGAACAGGCACTTAAGTTGGGTTGAGAGGGTATGCCTTATTGAACAGGTTGGTCTTTAGTGATTTCTGGAAGTTGAAGTGGTCATATGGTTGTTTTCACAGCTTTTGGTAATGTATTCCACAGTTGTGTACATATGTAGGGAGAAGCTGGATGCATAGTTGATTTGTATTTGAGTCCTTACAGATTGGGTAGTGGAGATTTAAGTATGTATGTGTTGATACGACTGTGTTTCTGTTGGTAGGTCTATGAGGTCGGGTCATGTATCCCGGGGCTTCGCCATAAATAATTTTATGGACCAGGGTGCAGATCTTGAAAGCAATACGTTCTTTGATTGAGGGCCAGTGCAATTTTCTTGGAGGGGTTTGGCGCTTTCGAATCACGTTTTTCCAAATATGTGTCTGGCTGCTCTGTTTGAGCGGTCCTGAAGTTTTTTATGAGCTGTTCTTTGCATCCCGCATAGATTCCATTGCAGTAGTCAGCATGGCTTAGTACCATTGATTGTATCAGGTTGCGGAATGTTTCCCTCGGGAAGAATGGTTTCACGCTTTTGAGTTTCCACATTGAGTGGAACATTTCTTGGTTCTGGAGTTCACTTGGCTTTTGAGTGTAAGGTCATTGTGACCCCGAGGATTTTCAGGTTATCTGAGATAGGGAGAGTGTGCTCTGGGGGTATTTAAATTAGTGGGTTTGTGGTTGTTGTTGCTGGGATGAGAGGATGAGACAATGTGCTTTTTTCTGTGTTGAGTTTTAGTTGGAAAGCATTTGCCCATGAGGGCATGGTATTCCATGCTGGAGATTGATTTCGTTGGTGATTTCTGTCAGGTCATGTTTGAAAGGAATGTATATTGTAATGTCAACTGCATAGACAATGGGTTGAAACCTTGGGTGGGATAGAGACTTGCTAATGGGGTCATCATAAGTTGAAGAGGATTGGTGATAGTGGTGATCCTTGAGGTACTCCGCAATCTGCTTTCCACGGGGGTGATATGTTGAGTTAGGTTTCACTTGGTATGTTCTGGTGCATAGGAACCCTTCATCCAACTAAGTATGTTTCCACCAATCCCGAAGTAGTCTAGGAGTCTTAGTAGTATATTATGGTTTACCATGTCGAAGCTCAAACGAGTGAACCGTTTTTCCGAGGGAAATATTTCGCAACCTGGTACAATCCATGGTACTAAGCCATCTAGATTACTGTAATGGAATTTATGCGGGATGTAAAGAACAAATCATAAAGAAACTCCAAACTGCTCAAAACACAGCAGCCAGATTTATATTCAGAAAAACAAGATTCGAAAGCGCCAAACCTCTACGTGAAAAACTACACTGGCTCCCAATAAAGAATGTATTGCGTTCAAAATCTGCACCCTGGTTCACAAAATCATCTATGGCAATGCCCGGGATACATGACAGAACCTCATAGACCTACCAACCAGAAACACAACAAGATCAACACGAACATACCTAAATCTCCACACCCAAGCTGCAAAGGACTCAGGATACAAATCAACCTATGCATCCAGCTTCTCTTATATAAGCACGCAACTATGGAACACGCTACCATAGCCGTGAAAACAACATACGACCACCTAAACTTCCGGAAACTCCTAAAGACTAACCTGTTCGAAAAGGCATACCCTAATGATCCAACCTAAATGCCTTAACCCCGCAACACAACAATATAAAAGTTCATACTGGACATAACCCAACTCTTCCTTTTTATGCCCCTAATGTGTCTATAACACTGTTCAGTACTCAACCATAACCTCACCACGTATTGTCCCTACCAGTATTGGTGATTGCCTCTACTGCACGTAAGCCACATTGAGCCTGCCAATAGGTGGGAAAATGTGGGATACAAATGTAACAAACAATAAATAAATAAATAACTAAAATAAGCTATGTAGAAACTATTTGAATAGTTATTCTTTAGTTAGTGGAAGGGGACAATCCCTTGGAGGAGACCACTGCATTCCACTTGGTCTCTAATTAACTTACTTTACTTTACAGTACTTATAGTCTGCAATCACCCTACTGCAGTTCTATGCAGACTCACAAATTTTAAGAGCTGGAACATATTAGGACTTAACATCACTGATTTTAAAATACATCAAAAATAAAACCAAAACTGCATTCCAGTAAGCAACAATTTGAAAATAAAAAAAATTCTTCACTCTCTTTGAAACTGAAATTAAGGACACATCCTAGAATGATGCAATGAACCCCTTGAGGGTGTGTGGGGGTGGTGCTGGGTGTGTGTGTGTGTGGGGGGGGGGGGGGGGGGGTGGTTTCTCCTTCTGCATGCTTTTACTTGGTTCAGCTATAATCTTCCATCCTCTGCCCAGAATCCCAGAGAGTCTATAGGCCAAATAGAGGGGCCATTTTACTAAGGCACGTAATGCCTATGCACGTCCAAAACACGTCAAATTGGAATTACAGCCCAGCTACCGCATGCCTCGGGTGGTAATTCCATTTTTGACGTTTGTCAAAATCACATAATAGAAAATATTTTCTATTTTCTAACATGTGGCGCTTACCCGGCAATAATCGGCAGTTTACCGCGTGGCTGACGCTTAACCGCCCGGTTAGCGCGTGAGACCTTACCGCTAAATCAATGGGTGGGCAGTAAGGTCTCAGGCCGAAAATGGCTTTTAAATTTTGCCGCGCGTCCATTTTCGGCCCCCCAAAATATATTTTTTCCAGGCGCGCTGAAAATGGACTTGCGCGCATCCAAACACGCGCCTACATTAACACAGGACACTTTTCGGCACGGCTAGTAAAGGGCCCCAGAGTGAATTATCTTGAGTAGGAACAACAAAGAAACAAGAGCTGTTTGACCCTCCTATGCTGAGACATTTTGACTTAATCACAAATCCCAACACCCCTATGAATACAATAAACGTATACGTTCAGGGAGGTTGTGGAGTTCAGCATCAAGAACATTTGCTGACTTCTGTTTTTTTCAAGGCGCTTTGAATGTGGTTCTGCCAGGTATGAGAATTCCTTACCTAGCAGCATGAAGACAAATATGGGTTTGAGATTTTCCTACATTGTGATCTCATAGAGAGAGGATTTATTGTATAGGACTATTGCTACATTTAAGATGTGTTATGTTATGTTATTTGTATAAGTGATTTGTTCACAGTGTATTCAATTAAGTTTTATGTGTTTCCCACACTGCTTGTTGTGAAGGAAAGATCAGTTAAGGGCCTTGGTTTGCAGTGTGAGGACCTGACGAATGAAAACACTTGTCCACCCTCTTTAGCAACCGATTTCTGGTTAGCTGCATGGGTGAGTTCTATTTCTGAGGGTCTTTTGATAATTTGGTAATTATATGACTTAGATGATTACACTGTGTATTATTTCAGAGAATTCTTTGTGATTGACTTTATTGCCCTGGTTTGTCTAGGTGTGAAACTTTTCCGCCGACGAGAATGGTATGGATTTGCGTTCCAAGACGTATGAGCAGAGAGACTTGCTGACCTGAACATGTATACCCTGGAGGAAAGGAGGAACAGGGGTGATATGATACAGACGTTCAAATACTTGAAAGGTATTAATTCGCAAAAAATCTTTTCCGGAGATGGGAAGGCGGTAGAACGAGGAGACATGAAATGAGATTGAAGGGTGGGCAGACTCAAAAAAGATGTCAGGAAGTATTTCTTCACGGAGAGTGGGTGGGATGCTTGGAATGCCCTCACCGCGGGAGGGTGGTGGAGATGAAAAAGGGTAACGGAATTCAAACATGTGTGGGATATGCATAAAGGAATCTATGCAGTAGGAATGGATCCTCAGAAGCTTAGCCAAAATTGGTGGCGGAGCAGGTGGTGGAAGAGAGGTTGGTGGTTGGGAGGCGAGGATAGTGGAGGGCAGACTTATACGGTCTGTGCCAGAGCCAGTGATGGGAGGCGGGACTGGTGGTTGGGAGGCAGGAAATACTGCTGGGCAGACTTGTACGGTCTGTGCCCTGAAAAGGCAGCTACAAATCAAGTAAGGTATACACATATGAGTTTATCTGTTGGGCAGACTGGATGGACTATGCAGGTCTTTTCTGCCATCATCTACTATGTTACTATGTTTGTTCACTAGGCATCTTCCAAGTCCCATGGCTAGGGTTACCATATGTCTGGATTTACCTGGACAATGTCCCTCTTTTTGAGGACGTCCTGGCAACTGGGTGGGTTTTGCCAATCTGCCCATTTGTCCAGATTCTGGACAAATGGCAGATTGCTAGCCTCCCCTCCCCTTACTTACTACTGCCCTGGTGGTCTAGTGACCTCTTCCGCCTTCGGGGCAGGAAAGAGCCCCCTCTTTCCTGCCCGGAGCGCTGCCCTGCATGCATCCTTCCTGTTCCTCATCTCGGCGCCGATTCAAAATGGCCGCCGAGAGTTGCCGTGACCTTGCGAGACCTGCAACTCTCGGTGGCCATTTTGAATCAGCGCCGAGATGAGGAACAGGAAGGATGCATGCAGGGCATCGCTCCAGGCAGGAAAGAGGGGGCTCTTTCCTGCCCTGAAGAGGTCACTAGACCACCAGGGCAGTAGTAAGGTAAGGGGAGGGGGGGTGACGGGGTGTGTGACAGGGGGGAGGTGAAAATGTGACAGGGCGGAGCGAGGGTGTGAAAGGGGGTGGGGTGGGGTGTGAAAGGGGGGGGCTGGGACAGGGTGTGAAAGGAGGCGGGCATGTGTCCTCCTTTTGGGGGGACAAAATATGGTAACTCTACCCATGGCTGATGATGTCACCATTAATTTGAGACCAGCATCATTTTCTTGCCATTTTGCTGTTTGATTTCAGTAAGAGAGAAGCATGTGTTAGGAAGATGTAAGCATTAGATAGAAAGAGGTAAAAATTATCAGGTGCTGGAGAGAGAGAGAGAACGAGCAGGTACAGAAGGACTAGGCACTGATGGAGTTTGTGTGCCAGAGGAAAGTCAGGTTCTGTTGTGCAGAGCAGATTCCATACTAAAAGCTTAACAGAAAATAGGGTTAGGCAAGGTTACCTTAGTGCACCCTAAGTTTTAGTAAAAGGGCTGTTTAATTGTTTAAATTAGACTCAAACAAAATGACTCCATATTTATTAAATTCCTCTTTTGTGTCAAGAGACACAAAACTGTGAAATCACCACTTGGGCCAGCACGAAAAATCAAACAATTTATGCACCACTTGCTAGAAAGCTCAGAGATGATGATTAAGGATGTGTGAAACTGACCAGACAGAACCATAAGTACATACGTAATGCCACACTGGGAAAGACCAAGGGTCCATCGAGCCCAGCATCCTGTCCACGACAGCGGCCAATCCAGACCAAGGGCACCTGGCAAGCTTCCCAAACGTACATACATTCTATACATGTTATTCCTGGAATTGTGGCTTTTTCCCCAAGTCCATTTAGTAGCGGTTTATGGACTTGTCCTTTAGGAAACTGTCTAACCCCTTTTTAAACTCTGCCAAGCTAACCGCCTTCACCACGTTCTCCGGCAACAAATTCCAGAGTTTAATTACGCGTTGGGTGAAGAAACATTTTCTCCGATTTGTTTTAAATTTACTACACTGTAGTTTCATCGCATGCCCCCTAGTCCTAGTAGTTTTGAAAAGCGTGAACAGACGCTTCACATCCACCTGTTCCACTCCACTCATTATTTTATATACCTCTATCATGTCTCCCTTCAGCCGTCTCTTCTCCAAGCTGAAATCCACAGCAGCTTTCACTGAACCATGTTTTGAAGCATGGCATGCTGCCGAATTGGCTACGAATTTTGTCAGAACCAAGTCAAACTTATGGTAGATTCGGAAGCAGAAATCAAATAAATTGTATTGCTGAGCAGGGCAAAACTGTGAACCAGTATGACAAAATAGAAGCAAAACAATCTGCAGGGTTGCCAGGTTGAAAAAAATTTCCCCACACAAACGAGCCCAAAACCCGCCCAGAACCCACACAAAGTTAAACCCCCCCCCCCGACATCATCAACCCCCCGCCCCCAACGTACCCCCGATGTAATCAACCCCACCCCCGACATAGCGCCGACGTCACTAACCCCGCCCCGATGTCTCTAACCCCGCCCCTGATGTAGCCCCCAACATCACTAACCCGCCCCCAATGTCACTAACCCCGCCCCCAATGTCACTAACCCCGCCCCTGACATCGTTAACCCAGCCTCTGCGGGGCTTCTATAGGACCAAATTGGACCAATAGAAGCCCCAGAAAACCGCCCAATCCCCGCAACGCGGCTTTTTAAAAGCCGCCCAATTTCCTGCAGCCGGCAAAAATTGCCCACAACGTGCCGCAGAAAGCCGCCCCGCAGACCTGGCAACCTTGCTGCAGACTCAACAGAAGCAACCACACAAAGCAGAGGCAGTCCAGAGAAGGAGCAGACTCAGGATACTCCACAAACAAATGTATTGATCATTGACCCAGTACATCGGGCTGTAAATTTAATTGAAATTAAGTTAATTTGAGTACTTCTATCCTGCTAAACCAAAAGAGTTCAAAGTGGATTACAAAGAAAATAGCTAAAGTCAGTCAATAAAATCAGTAAAACACCATTCAGTTCGCAATCTTGAAAAACATTTTAAGCACATCAAAATTATAAATAAAATTACAATTTTATTCCAGGTTTATTATGGGTCCTTTTTACCTTAAGCTGTGCTAAAGGCCCGCTAACGTTTTTAGCGCGTGCTAAAAATGCAAGTGCACCTAAGTAAACAGGACCCTATAAGTTCTGATATACCACAGAGGAGAAGCTTCTGTTTGCATTAATCATTAATAAATACAAAATCTAGCTTTCATATCCAACTAACCTGAGCCAGTCAGTCAGAATTTCACACAACCCTAATCATGATCTGTAGAGCTGCACCGCAGCTTGCATTTACTAAATGATATGTGCGACCTATTATTATTTCTTTCTTTTTTTTCAAGAAAGAAAATATAATTTATTTTTTTTCATTTCTATTGTAGCATCAGTTTGCTAATTTTACTGCGTCAAAAACTAAAATATATTTCAGTGAAAAAGAATCTCGGTGATTATGGGCAGAATGATAGATCTTACAAAGTGCATTGGTTTGAGTGCTCGTAACAAAACTCTTACATCTAGCCTTCTATTGCATTAGGGTATTGCTCTGATCTTCCCCTTCTTCTAGTCTAGTGAACAGAAAGAGGCTGCCATGCTGCTATCAACTGCACAAGTGCCTGCCTGCATGCATATTTATATATTTTAAATTGCCAAATGGAAAGCACACTATCAGCCCCATTTTAGATTGGACTTAGAAATCAGAATTGATACGTTCAGGTCGGGATCACTGTTCCTCTCTAAGCTGAGGAATCCTCTGTCTACAATCCTGCCGGGGGGGGGGGGGGGGGGGGGGGGAGGTGCTGTTTCACTATCACATTTTCAATAGTGAAGGACAGACAAGTTCTGCAGGACTTCAGGAAATCTATCTGCCCCTAGTGACTGAAATCACAATATTGAAGCAGCACCCCCTATTGGTAGCAGTGCAATTGGAGGACTCCCGCTCAGCTTAGAGGGAACAATGGTTGGGATGTGTCCAGTTCCAGTCGTATTTTACTAAAAGATCTGCTTTTATGTGATCAAGAGCCTTTTCTAAAGTGCATGCAATCAATTCACATGAATGTCCTGGTTACGTGAGGTGGAAGCAACCACTTTACTATGGTCAACATCCAAAATGGAGGCAACATGGTAACTGGCCATTTTCTCCTTGTGTGAGGAGGTATGCAAGTTATATTGAATTGGACCTCTTCCCTGAAGCAGTAACAAAACTTGGCCATGTCTGTGGAGGTTCTCATTGTACTGGAAACTGTTGGAAGTTAATTTTATTTCCATTTTGCTCACACCTTTTTCAGTAGTAGCTCAAGGTGAGTTACATTCAGGCAGGGGCGTATCTGAACTGCGGCGGTAGGGGGGGGGCCAGGGCCAGAGTGAGGGGGCACATTATAGCCCCCCCCCCGCCACCGCCGCCGCCATTGCTGATCCCCCTCCCCCCAGCCGCTGCCATTGCCAATCTCCGTTGTTGTCGCCTACCTTCGCCGGCGGGGGACCCCAACCCCCGCCAGCCGAGGTCCGCGTCCTCCTGCCGCTGCCGGCAAAAGAATTCCGTCAGCTGGCGGGGGACCCCCAACCGCCGCCAGCCAAGCCGAGGTCCTTTCATTTCTTCTTCCAGTAAAGCTGGCGCCGAAAGTTTCTTCTGAGTCTGACGTCGCTGCACGTTGTACGTGCAGGACGTCAGACTCAGAAACAGAATTCTGTTTCTGAGTCTGACGTCCTGCACGTACAACGTGCAGCGACGTCAGACTCAGAAGAAATTTTCGGCGCCAGCTTTACTGGAAGAAGAAATGAAAGGACCTCGGCTTGGCTGGCGGGGGTTGGGGGTCCCCCGTCAGCTGACGGAATTCTTTTAACGGCAGCCGGCAGCGGCAGGAGGACGCTGACCTCGGCTGGCGGGGGTGGGGGTCCCCCGCCAGTGAAGGTAGGCGACAACAACGGAGGGGGAGGGTTGGCAGCGGTAGGGGGGTCCAGGGCGAAATCTGCGTGGGCCCAGACCCCTGAGGCCCCACGCAGATACGCCCCTGCATTCAGGTACACTGGGTATTTCTTTGTCCCAGGAGGGCTCACAATCTAAGTTTATACCTGAGGCAATGGAGGGTTAAGTGACTTGCCCAAGATCACAAGGAGCAGCAGTGGGATATGAACTGGCCACCTCTGGATTGCAAGACCCATGCTCTAACCACTAGGTCACTCCTTCATTCTAAGTGGTGCTAGGTCACAAATAGTTTTATATATTTATACTGTTCTAAAAAAAGTAAAAAAAAAAAAAAAAGTTAAAATACTGGATCGATGAAGATTTGCACAACAGTGCCTAAAATGTTTGAATAGCAAGGCTGTTGCTGTGAACTCTGATGATCCTGATATCGTTACATGAAAATCAATGAAAATACTTTAGTATCTTAAAGTGATATTGACACTGCTATTTGAGTTATGTTCAGTGGCGTACCGAGGGTGGGGCAGTGGAGGGGGGGGGGTCCACCGTGGGTGCACACTGCAGGGGGAGGGTGCACGGAGCAGCCGTGCGGCTGTCGGCTCTGCCGGTTCCCTGCTTCCTCTGATGTTACTTCCTGTTTCGGGGCAGAGGAAACAGGGAACCGGCAGAGCCGACAGCCGTGCGGCTGCTCCCAGCACCCCAGCAGGTAAGAGCAATGCATGGGGGGGGGGTGCTTGGAGGTGATGCGCCGGGGGGGGGGGGGGGGTGCATAGCGGCGATCTGCCCAGGGTGGCAGCTGACCATGGAACACTACCGGTTATGTTCAAGTAGAAGCTGCTAGGAAGTTACCATTGTAATATTTACATTCAGCCAGCGGCGGTCAGTGTTTTTATGTCCATTACTGGATGTACTCCCAGATATTCAAAGCCGGGCCATGTCTGGGAACTGACATTGAATATCGGGTTGTAGGTTGGCTCCTAAACTTATGTAGTTAAGTGCAATATTCAGTCCTTAACCACATAAGATTAACTACATATGATAGGACTGCTTTTCATATGGCCAAATTTATGCGGTTAAGCGTATAGGTACCAACTCTGTCCACAAATTAGCCGCTTTCAGCACACGCGCTAACCACAAATTCTCAGCTGCACTAGCCAGTTAAGTGCCATTGTATGTTTGCAGTTAGCCATGGACAAGTGACTTAAATGGCCAGGATAGTTTTTGTTAATTGATGGGAAATTTTTGGAAAAAAATTGTTTTCTTGTGATTTCTGGCATCATTACCTATGCAAAATGTTGTTGTAGCTTTCACCTGTCTGCAAAAAATTGTCAACTCTAAGCACAGCCCGTATTGACAGAGCAGGCAAGTAACAGCAGTGCACTAGGATATCTCTAGATAACATTAGCACAGGCTGCTTCTGTATTGGAGCCCTCTGCAGTAATAGAGCACTTCTTAAAATGTTTTTCTCTACCTAATTGTCAAAAGCTGTATAATATCTGTTTCTTCCCCTCTGAGTATTGTTTTTCCAATAAGGAAGCAACAGAACTGCACTGCAAATACAAGCAGAGGAGTCGAGGATGCAAAGCAATCATGCAAAATGACTTTCACATCAGTTTGATAAGCAGCTGAAATTTAATAACTACATCTCTCCTATGGTGCTGGATGAAAGTTTAATACTTTTTTTTTTCTTTGCTTTTGGTTCTTTCTGCAGCAGGGTGTTTACAGAATTCTAACTTCCCCTTTTATTGTCACAGAACTAAGAGGTGCTCACTGCACTGGATTGATCAGAGCCTTTGGATGGTAGACCAGTGGGAAGCCCAGTTCAGACATGAGGAGTCTGTCCCTGATCATATGCAAAATTAAGGGAGGGAGACTCAAGAGCTTTAGCAAGACATGCCATAGAAAATGCACATATCCTGATAATACTAAGAAGAAACAGGATTAATCCTTTTAGATGTTAACAGAAGTCTCATGAGTTCCAGATTCTAAGGATAAGAAAGAAAATTCTAGAAGTCAATTGTTTGCTTTCTCCATAAAGATAATGTAAAGTGACAAAGTCTTATACCGGTTTCGTAGCTTGGCCTCCCTGGTATATCTGTTGCCCCCTTTTTGTTGGAGCAGAAAAGGATCTGCCAACTTGAGAGCTTGTTCTAAAATGTATGCGGGAAAGCACGTGTATGTGGTAGGGGCGTAGCCAGACCTCGCGGTGGGAGGGGGCCAGAGCTCGAGGTGGGGGGGCACATTTTGGTCTGCCACCCCTCGCCACCTCGCCGCCCCCCTCCACCCACTGCCGCAGCAAATACCTTGGTTGGCGGGGGTCCCCAACCCCCACCACCTGAAGCCTTGTCCAGTGCCGGTCTCCGGCGCCTCCGTGTTGCCTGACCTGCTCTGTCTTCCCCTCACATCCTGCATGCTCCTTTTAGTGAAATAGAGCCTGCTTAGTTTCAGTAAAAGGAGCGTGCCGGACGTGAGGGGAAGACAGAGCAGGACAGACAACACAGAGGTGCTGAAGACCGGCGCTGGACAACACTTCAGCTGGTGGGGGATGGGGACCCCCAGCAGGCAACGCAGAGGCGCAGGAGACCGGCGCTGGACAACACTTCAGCTGGTGGAGGATGGGGACCCCCACCAGCAAAACCAGGGACCCAGAAGAAATTTTTTTTGGGGGGGCCCAGGCCCCCGTGGCCCTATCTAGCTATGCCACTGGTATGTGGCCGACATGCTGCACAAGCATCCGATTTACAATTGTAAACATGGAAAACACAGCTACTTACATGTGTGTCTGCTATTTTGCAAACCCGTGACTGCTGCTTTTAGATCTAGAGGCTGGAATTGTCATCTAATTTTGAGGGGTAAATAAATAATTGAGGATTAAGGATGATACCCTTTATCCTTCCAGTAAATGACTGGCTGAATCAAGAGCACTTTTGAAAAACATGTACTTGTGAAAGAGGTGTAATTCCTTACGTGCAAATTTTCACACATGCACGTGTAATCCCGTTGTGAAACAGGGAATACACATGGGGACTGTAGTCCTAACCAAATTCCACCCTCATCTCACCTGAACTATGCCCCTTATAATCTACATGTAATACAGATACGCACATGTAAACACTAAGCCTCAGTAAAAAGTGGCCTGCAGCAGAGTAGGTACGTGTATTAGGCGCAAGCCATGCCAGTTTTTACTGCAACTTCAAAAAAAGGGATTTTTTTTTAAAGTGACGGGAACAGGACATGCGGTAAAACTGAAACCAGCACGCATCTAAAAACGGCCTGATCCCGTAACGCCACCCATTGATCTAGCAGAAAGGGCTCACACGTTAAACACGTGGTGACTGGTCAGCGCACGACAACTACCAATTACCGCAGTAAACTGCGCGCATGGGAGGAAATAAAAGAATTCATCCAAGCGTTACGGGCACACACCAAATTTGAAATTTCCACCAGGGGGCATGCTGGCCTAGAGGTAGTCTCATTTGGCCACACGTTGAGCGCGCGTAGAGCCTACCGCGGCTTAGTAAAAGGGCCCCTGACTTTTTAAAATCAGATTTTAGATGTGTATGTTATATACATGTGTAAATTCAATCCTGAATAGGGCCTTGACATATTTATTCTATTTTACTATATGGCTATTGTATTATTTTTAGCTATAAAATGATTGGGGTTACACTTTGTTCAGGGACAGCAATCTATGAATGCATCATACCTTAACCTAACATTCTCATTTGCATTCTTAGGGCCCTGTTTACTAAGCTGCACTATAGGGTGGGCTAATGCTAGAGACACACATAGGAGTATATGGATGTTTCTAGCATTAGCGTGTGCTAATTTTTAGCATGCGCTAAAAACACTAGCACACCTTAGTAAACAGGGCCTTTAAGGTCCTATTTACTAAGCTGCACTAAGCAGTTTGGGGGTAATTTTAGAAGGAGGTGCCTAATTTTAGGCAGCAAAAAGACATAAATGGAGGTATTTTAGTCACTTATGGGGGTAATAGTCAGCTGAAAAAAAGAGAGAAGAGTGGGGGGGAAATAGGCTCTTTCCAATCAATAGGGGAGACGTATATTATAATAAAATGTAATATTTATTATAACAGGTTTGACTCAACACAGCTGTGTTTCGACACCGTAGCACCTTCTTCAGGAGTCTTCCAACAGTATATCGAATACTTAAAAGATTGATACTCCAAGAAAAACCAAATCCAAAGAACGTTCAGTTCCTTCTGGGTCCCAAGACATCCCTCAGGTGGCCCCCACCTTTAAATCAGTCACCCAGCAGCCCACCGAGTCAGCCAATAGCACACTCAGCAGTCCAAAATCAACATGCTGCAGCAAATCAGTCGCACCATACTCTTCAAAGACAATAGCAGTGCAACGTATAGCGAGCGTAGTTGTAGTTACAGGTCCAAAGAGCAGATATTCAGTGCTGGTCAATGTTCAGACTCTGGTGTTGAATATTCAGTTACAGCGGCCAGCCAGAAGTTAACCCCTTATTAGCCAATATTCACATCATTGCGTAAATAGCTCTGTGGATAAATTCAGAGCAGCCTCTTGCAGTTCTAAATGTATCCACTTACTTAACCGATTAGTGGTCTGAATATCTCCGCTAACCGGTTAAATACCAGCTCCACCCATTCTGTACAGATCAACCCAGTTAAATATCAGCTCCACTAATCATACAATGCAGGAAAGCTAATGCTGGTATTCAGGGGTACAGTAAAGTGCCACTGAATATCAGTGGATTGGCAGTTACAAGCGGTTTAACTGGCTCTCTTGCCTGATTAAATCACGTTGAATGCTGCAGTTAAGTGCAATATTCATTCCTTAACCACATAAGATGAACTGCAAATGTAGGGGTGTACAATTCAGAATTTTTCATTTTCTATCTCTTCCCATATTATTTCCAGAAATTTTTCTTTTCTTTTTTTTTTTGTTTGCATTTTTTCATTAGTTGAGCAAAATGTTAAAGAGTGTGCACTCTCTTTTGGAAAGTACACAAACTGTTTTGAAAAAAATGCACTCTTTCAAAAGAATGTGCACTCCTTCAAAAATGTGCACGCCTCCAAAAGAATGTGCACGCCTCCAAAAGAATGTGCACTCCTTCAAAAATGTGCACTGTTCCACAAGAATGTGCACTCCTCCAAAGGAATGTACACTTTTTGAAAAGAATGAACATTTTTTGCTAAGTGCGCACTCTTGACCGTGGGCAAGTCACTTAACCCTCCATTGCCCCAGGTACAAAATAAGTACCTGTATATATGTAAACCGCTTTGAATGTAGTTGCAAAATAGTATATCAAGTCCCATCCCCCCCCCCTTTCTGAAAGAATGCACATTTCTTTTCTGATAGTGTGAACGCATGCAAGCATTATTTGCACATACGCAATGGTTCACACATACGTGCACTTTTGGGAAAAGAGTGCGTGCGCTCCGGGAATGGGCAATTGGTACAACAATTGTGTGGTATTAATGTGAGGATGCATAAACATAGATCAGGATGAGATCTGGTGGACCTTTGATATTGGTGAAAAAATGTTCACTAATCCATTAAAGCATTAAACTTAGGGAAAGGACAGGACAGGATAGAGATTTAGGGGCCCTTTTATTAAAGTGTGTTAAGCACATAGCGCCAGATACAGGAGGAAATGGTGCCCAAAGTTAGGCACCGTTAAGATCTGCACTAACCATGTGTTCTATAAAGGTCGCTTAGCGCTATGTGATCTTTATAGAATAACTAGTAAAAAAGGCCCATTTCTGACACAAATGAAACGGACGCTAGCAAGGTTTTCCTCGGAGTGTGTATGTTTGAGAGAGTGTATGTGAGAGTGACTGTGTGAGAGAGAGAGTGAATGTGCGAGTGTGTGTGTGTGTGAGAGAGAGAGAGTGAGTCTGGGTGCAAGTGTGTCTGTGAGAGAGAGAGTGTGTGTGTGAGAATGAGAGTGTGTGCAAGTGCGTATGTGAGACACAGTGTGAGAGAGAGAGTGTGTGTTTCACACAGATACAGTGTGTGCGAGAGAGAAAGTGTGTGTGAGACACAGACTCTCTTTGAGACTGAGTGTATGAGAGTGTGTGAGTGACTGTGTGACACATAGAAAGTGAATGTGATACAGTGTGAGACATAGAGTGTGTGAGAGACAGTGTGTGAGAGTGAGAGAGAAAGACATTGACTGTGAGAGAGAGAGAGAGAGTTTGTGTGTAACAGAGATACCTCCCCCTCTCTCTCTGGTGTCTGAGCGTTACTGTGCAGGATGCTGAGCTCTGGCTGTGCTTCAAGGAACTGACCAATCCTATTTAATAGAATGTACCTCCAACATTCTGAAGCCGAGAAACCTCGTGTGGTTGGTCACTTCTGCTTGTGACTAACCCGGAAGTACGTGATGTCAATTCAGGAGATGGATACAGAGAGCAGGAATGCCTCAGCCATGCAGTCAGCTTCAGAATGTTGGAGGTGCGTTTTATTATATAGGATGCTTAGAGTGAATTAGGCATGAGGACTTGGCATGAGGACTTATTCCTGCTGAAACCTTGCCTAAATCCTCATGCCCAACTGATGGCAGCTGGGAATGCAAATCCAAGTATTCTATAACATCATGCCTAATTCCTGGGAATGCCCTTGACTTGTCTATGCCCCTCCCTTGACCACACCCCCTTTTGAGTTGTGCTCTATAAAATGTAGGCACGGGTGTTATAGAATAGTGTCTGCACCAAATGCACATGCAAATCCAAATCGATGCCAATTCACTCCTATTATTGATTGTTCACGCATTGTAACCTCATTAATTTGTGCACGCATCTGCCCTGCACGGTCAAATTCGCATGCCCTACATTAAGCGAACTGTTTGGAATCCAGGGGTTAACATGAAAATTGGTGCATGTTAACAGCTACTGCCCAAATGCACTCAATGTTTTTGCATTATTTTTACAATTAGCATGTGCTAATTTGTGTTTAATAGCATTTTGTATCCGGTGCATAACCGATAGGGCAAGAGTAGAGAATGGGGAGGTTATTGTAATTAGCGCATGGCAACTACAGCATGATAACTGACAACTTTACGGTGAGTGACACAAATAAGAGGTGCTAGGTGCATCCACACTAATTGCGACAAGGGTGCCACAAGCTAGTGGATATTTTAACATGCAACCTGCAAACACAGTGCTTTGTCACACCTCCATAAATAGGTGCCGTGTTACATTTGCAGTTACCACGCATTAATTTCTTATGTTATGGTGTGGTAGCTGCAAAATTTAACGTATTTTAGAAAAGGACCCCTTAGTCATGGTTGGAATAACAGAAGAAGGACCTGTGGAACAGCTGTGCTGGATTCACTGTGTTTGAAATATTCCCAGCTGGCAAAGCAAGGCAAGAGAGCATAATTGAAAAGGATCATGGTAGATGCCATGCACCTCCTTCCCTAATCAGAGACAGCATCAGCCTGTGAATGAGAAAGAAATATTAGCGGTAGCAGACTAAGAAACATCAAGAAAGAGAAGAAAAAGGAGGAAGAACTGTTCTCCAAGACCAAGAGCCTCAGGTCATGCTTAAGTAGAAATAAGTAATAGTGATGTATGATTTGTTATTATTGTATGTATTGCTTAACCGAGCTTAACCGAGATTGGATAGCAGAGCCGGTAGTGGGAGGCGGGACTGGAGGTTGGGAGGCAGGGATAGCGCTGGGCAGACTTATACGGTCTGTGCCAGAGCCGGTGGTGGGAGGCGGGGATAGTGCTGGGCAGACTTATACGGTCTGTGCCAGAGCCAGTGGTGGGAGGCGGGACTGGAGGTTGGGAGGCAGGGATAGCGCTGGGCAGACTTATACAGTCTGTGCCAGAGCCGGTGGTGGGAAGCGGGGATAGTGCTGGGCAGACTTATACGGTCTGTGCCAGAGCCGGTGGTGGGAGGCGGAGATAGCGCTGAGCAGACTTATACGGTCTGTGCCAGAGCCGGTGGTGGGAAGCGGGGATAGTGCTGGGCAGACTTATACGGTCTGTGCCAGAGCCGGTGGTGGGAGGCGGAGATAGCGCTGAGCAGACTTATACGGTCTGTGCCAGAGCCGGTGGTTGGGAGGCGGGGCTAGTGCTGGGCAGACTTATACGGTCTGTGCCCTGAAGAGCACAGGTACAAATCAAAGTAGGGTATACACAAAAGTAGCACACATGAGTTGTCTTGTTGGGCAGACTGGATGGACCGTGCAGGTCTTTTTCTGCTGTCATCTACTATGTTACTATGTTACAAGACTGAAAGCTGTTGAAGTGGTCTACATTCATAAACTATAGGTATTTTTTCTGTCCCTGGAGGTCGAACAATCTGATTCTGTATCTGAGGCTATGGATGTTTAAGTGACATGGCCAAGCCCTTGAGGAACTGCAGTGAGATTTGAAGTAAACTTCCCTGGTTCTCAGCCCACTGCTCTAACCATTAGGTCCACTTCTCTGAGTTGTTGAAATCCTAGCCCAGTGATTCAAACACCTGACTATATTTCATGGATCATTTTGCAGAATTTATAGGAATATGTTTTGCCAAAGAGGAAGAACATCACCTCTTCAGCAAAGCCAACCAAATAATGTCTTCTGGGAGTAACAGAACAGATATGTGGTAGGCATTTGGAAAGTCACTCATTTGGAAAAGTCAACTTTTTAGAAACGTGAACTGATGGATTGCTTGAAGTTAGAAGAACCTGGTAGAGGAGTTATTTCAGCACTGAGTGAGGTTCTCTACAGGCACACTGACAGCACTGTGCTTGATAGCAGGAATATGGTAGAGGAGAAGGTCATGGTGGTGGAGAAGGAAGAGGAGGTAGAAGGTCAGCAGGAAGAAGGAAGCTTGAGTGTATCAACAGAGAATGGGTTTGTTCCATGCTAATGATTTAGCTGTATTAAGAAATCTGTCTCTTCCCGCTTGCTTCTAGATTTTATAAACCCAGATCTTTAGGATTTATTTATTTATTTTTCCAGGTACTTGATATACCACATGTGATTCAAACATGGTTACTGCGTGGTTTACAATAGTAAAATCAAATCTAGAGGGATGAGACAAAAGGGAAGGGTAGACAACATTTTGCAGATTTAGCCAAAGGCCTTTATGAACAGAAATGTCTTAAGCAGGTTCTTGGACTAAGGATAAGAGGTTTCTAAATGAAGGGAAGAAGGAAGCAAAATCCAGAGAGAAGGACCTAGGAAACTGAAAGATGACACACAATATCGTAAAGCAAAATGGTGGAAGAGGAGGCACAAGAAGCCAGAGGAGCAAAGACCGTGGGCTGAGCTGTAAGGGAGAAGAATCAAGTGTACATAAGAGGGGGCATTGATGAGCCATGACTTCAAGACTAAGCAAAGAATTTTGAATTTAGTCTGAGAGGAGACAGAGAGCCAGTGTTCGGAATTTATAAGCAGTGTTACATGGTCAAATCTGTGAGCGGAGTGATGGAGGTTTTCAGTGGTTGATTGGATAATTTGATTGACGCTATGTTGGCATAAGCTGTGCCACTACTGAAAGTCTAGCCAGGATTTCTTATTGGAAATACTAATCATAAAAGAGGTGAAAGGGATGTGGTACTGGAATCGGATATTTTTTGTCATGGACCCTATGTGCTGCTGAGAGAAATTCAACTGGAGCCAGAGGTGAAGAGCTTTAGGTGGTTCCCTGTTTAGGAAGAGAAAAATGGGAATAGACCTCATCTCTAAAACTCTTAAAAGATATGCTAAATCCAACTGCAAACTAGACATATGTCCAAACAGCCTCATGAAATCCGCTCCCCAGAAATTCATAATAGACCTAAGAAACCACATAAACTACATGCTACAAAATGGACTCTTCCCAAAAGAAAAAGGAAAAATCTTGCTCACCCCTATTCCTAAAGATACAAAGAAAAACACGAGCGAAATAACCAACTACAGGCCAATAGCATCTATACCACTAATAACCAAGTTAACTGAAGGTATGGTAACTAAACAACTCACAAACTACCTAGATAAACACTCAATACTGCATGACGCCCAATCAGGATTCCGATCGAATCATAGCACAGAAACAGTATTAATCACCCTTATGACCAAATTCAAACAAATCATCGCAACTGGCAACAATATACTCCTCCTACAATTTGACATGTCAAGCGCCTTCGACATGGTAGATCATGGAATCCTGCTACACATACTCGAACATTTTGGCATAGGAGGAAATGTCCTGAACTGGTTCAAGGGGTTCTTAACCCTACGTTCGTATCAAGTCACATCTAATTCAACCACGTCCAAGGCATGGACACCTGTATGTGGAGTCCCACAAGGATCACCTCTTTCACCAACCATTTTCAACCTAATGATGATCCCTTTAGCAAAACTCTTATCAAACCATAAGCTCAACCCGTATATATACGCCGATGATGTAACAATATACATCCCATTCAAACAAGACACCAAAGAAATCTCCAGCGAAATCAATCAAAGTCTACACGTCATGAACACATGGACAGACGCATTCCGCCTGAAATTAAACGCAGAAAAAACCCGATGCCTGATACTCACCTCCCAATACAACACAAATGAATTCAGCACTATAAACACACCAACCCTAAACCTCCCAGTCTCAGAAACACTAAAAATCCTTGGAGTCACCATCGACCGCCACCTAACACTCGAAACCCATGCAAACAATACAACCAAGAAGATGTTCTACGGCATGTGGAAATTTAAAAGGATAAGACCATTCTTCCCAAGATTCGTCTTCCGCAGCCTAGTGCAATCCCTCGTCCTCAGCCACCTGGATTACTGCAACTCACTATACGCGGGCTGCAAAGAGCAAATAATGAGGAAACTTCAAACAGCCCAGAACACAGCAGCCAGGCTCATCCTCGGAAAACCAAGATACGAAAGGGCGAAACCACTACGAGAGAAATTACATTGGCTTCCACTTAAGGAACGCGTTACTTTCAAAGTTTGCACACTAGTCCATAAGATCATCTACGGCGAAGCCCCAGCGTACATGTCTGATCTAATAGACCTACCACCCAGAAACGCTAAAAGGTCATCCCGAACATACCTCAACCTCCACTTCCCCACTTGCAAGGGCCTGAAATACAAGACGCTACATGCGTCAACCTTTTCCCACATGAGCACGCAGGCCTGGAATACACTACCGCGCAACCTAAGAATGATTAACGAACAAGCTTCCTTCCGAAAACTACTGAAGACGTACCTGTTTGAACAAACTTACGGAAAGAACCAAAACACATAGAGTCCATACTCACTGTTCATCAATGCAACATACATCTACTTCAGATCCCTCATCCTGTAATCAATTGTCCCACTGTCTCCTCCCAATGTTTCTATGTTGATGTCCCATTGTTATATTCCTAATGATAATCGAATGTCTCACACAACTCTGCACAATGTATTCCATATTCAAGTTGTTACAAATGTATTTCTACTATTCATATCTTATTGTAAGCCACACTGAGCCCGCAAAGAGGTGGGAAAATGTGGGTTACAAATGCAATAAATAAATAAATAAATAAATAAATGACTAGATGGTTGTAGTTGGTAGGAATAGGAGGGATTTATGTTATGTTTATTGTTGTATTTTAATGATATTTTATAATGCGTGTTTCTGGATATTATGTAAGTGCTTTTTGTAAACCACTGTGAACAAATTTGTATTGGAGTGGTGGTGTATATATTTTTAAAGAAAGATAAAATTCAGCCTTACCCTGAACCTTACCCTACGCCCCAGCTCACAGTGGGGTGAATTATTAGGAGGAAACCAATGTTACCCATCAATGAATGAGTAGATAAATTCACCACTTTTATTTTTTGGGAAGTTAAAACAAAGTCATCATATTAGATTTGTCTGTTTTCTTCTTTTTAAAAGTGTTTCCCCTTGTTTTACTTGGTAAAATAAATGGGTCAGTTTCCATGTATAATGAACATTTAAATATTGTTAAGCCCAAACACTACAATGTCAGGAGTGCCACCCTATTTCACGAACTTGCAGAAAAAAGACTGCAAGAAAATGTGGCTTTCTTCACTACATATTTTTAAAAACTGTGATAAAGTAAAAGGAATCTGCATGATTCTTCTTTAACCCCAATGCAGATCATCCTATATAATAATTCTCACCTCCAACGTTCTATGCTTGGGACCGTGGCTCCCTGGCTGCAGGTGGACTGCGAGGCAGACACGCACGGACGTCAATGACGTCAAAACAGCTGATTCCAAGGCAAGGAGAGGAGTAGGGAAACACGCGCAGCTGGCACCCCCCCCCCCCCCCACGCTATGGCCCCCTCGAAACCCACCCCCTCCTGCGAACCTGTCGATCCCCCCCCTGGAACGCCGAAAACTGCCGCCACCGCCGCCGCCATTGTTGTGCTACCTTCCCTTCCCGTAGGTTCTTCAATCATCTTCTTAGAAAGTTTAACTCCGTGCGTCTGACGTCAGACGCACGGAGTTAAACTTTCTAAGAAGATGATTGAACAACCTACGGGAAGGGAAGGTAGCACAACAACGGCGGCGGTGGCGGCGGTTTTCACTGGCACGGGGGGGGGAACGACAGGTTCGCGGAAGGGGGGGTTCGAGGGGGTCGTAGCACGGGGGGGGGGGGAGAATTGCCTGCCTAAGGCCCGTTTCCTTGCCTACAGAAACAGGCCTTTTTTACTAGTATAATATAATATGATATATTATATTTACTTTATATATCTAGTGATATCTAGTGAGTTGTTTGCTTGTAAAAAAATGAAGTATAAAAAAGATTATTGCCAAAATTGTGTAAACTCACTTATTTTATTAATAGTAATTAGATACATAAAGCATAATGACAGAAATGGAACATCAGAGCTACGTTTCTGATGGAATCACAGTCAGAAATTTATTGTAAAAAAAGGGTAAGACAGATGTTTTGTCCTCGTAACCAGGGGCGTATCTGCGTGGGGCCACGGGGGCCTGGGCCCCCGCAGATTTCGCCCTGGACCCCCCTACTGCCGTCAACCCTCCCCCACCATCGCCTGCTGCTGCTTTAAAAAATATGCCTTCAGCTGGCGGGGGACCCCAACCCCCGCCAGCCGAGCCGAGGTCTTTCAAGTTCTTCTTCATCCTCTGTGTCCGACCATGCTGTTCAAAGGAGCTCCAGTTTCGGAGTCTGACGTCGCTGCACGTTGTACATGCAGGACGTTCTGCACATACAACGTGCAGCGACGTCAGACTCCGGGATTCAGCAGCTCCTTTGAACAACATGGTCGGATACGGAGGACGAAGAAGAACTAGGAAATCCGACTGCAACGTTTGCATTTCAACGCAGAAGGACGGGAGGGGGTGGAGCGGAGAAAGAAAGAGCTGAAATCTTTTTTTTTTCTTTTGCTTTCGCGTTGCACAATGTTTAGACAACTTCGCCTTCAGTTGTCTATGACTGTTGATGAGACTTGTTTAGGATGGTGGGCAGACTGGAGAGCATAGGGTAAGATTGGACTGATGTATCTTTACATTTTTCTTGCATGAATGAGTGTCTCCTTCCTATCAGACAATGGAGTTCCTTTCTATGGTCAATCTTGTTTTCTGAGAATGTTTTAATTGATGTTTACTTGTTTTTAATATTTAATTTTTTTAATTCCGTGAACCAGGGGCGTATCTGAAGTTCGGCGGCGGGGGGGGGGGGGGGGTATAATGTGCCCCCTCACTCTGGCTCTGGCCCCCCCTACCGCCGAACTTCAGATACGCCCCAGCTCGTAACAATAAATAATTGATATAGATATAAAGAGTAATAAATAAAACCCACCTAAAACATGCAACAACCCCCCCCCCCAAAAAAAAATTTAGTGTGTCTTGATGGTGGTCACGTGACCTTAACCAGCATGGACGCGTAGGGCTACTTCTCTCGCCAGCTTTAGTGTTAAAGGATTCATAGCAGCCAGCGTTTTATCTCTATTTCGCCCCAGCCTTAGAGCTTTTGATGTCTGAACGGATGGCGTCTAAAACAAATAGAAATGATGGCTCCTTCCCTCCCCATCCAGCCTCCAAATGGAGCAAATCGGATTTCTCCGCTCCTGACAAAGCCCTCCAGACGCCACTGCCTCATGAAAAAGCAGAATCTCATGCTGAAGATATCAAAACGTTGCATGCTACGATGCAACAAAACCTCACTACTGCTGCTGAAATCACGTCGGAGCATCTCTACTCAGCTCGTTCAGTTTTTAATGCCTGCATTGAATTCCTGGGGGATCACATGTCAGCCCACGATGCTCTTCAGCAAGAGACGTCACGTAAACTGAATAAAATTGACCTACTACTACTACTACTACTTAACATTTCTAGAGCGCTACTAGGGTTACGCAGCGCTGTACAGTTTAACAAAGAGAGACAGTCCCTGCTCAAAGAGCTTACAATCTAATAGACAAGTGAACGGTCGGTCCGATAGGGGCAGTCAAATTGGGGCAGTCTGGATTCACTGAACGGTAAGGGTTAGGTGCCGAACGCAGCATTGAAGAGGTGGGCTTTAAGCAAAGACTTGAAGACGGGCAGGGAGGGGGCTTGGCGTAAGGGTTCAGGAAGGTTGTTCCAAGCATAGGGTGAGGCCAGGCAGAATGAGCGGAGCCTGGAGTTGGCGGTGTGGAGAAGGGTACTGAGAGGAGGGATTTATCCTGTGAACGGAGGTTACGGGCGGGAACGTAAGGGGAGATGATGCAACGGGACCTGATGCAATGGGAGATTGAGGACCTCTCCAATCGCCTGAGAAGAAACAACATCCGGGTACTGGGGATTCCTGAGCAGTCCGAGGGTAATGACATAGCTCAATTTTTAAAAGCACTCTTCATAAAAATTGCGGCGCTTCCAACTGACTCCATTATTGATATAGAACATGCTCACCGCATTGCACTGCGACCTATTCCTGGGTAAAACTACCCCCGCCCAATAATTGTCAAGTTTTTGCGTTATGACCAGATGATGTTGATTCTAAATGCTGTTAGATCTAAATCACCTGTGTTTCATGGAGGGGCAAAACTTCTGCTGGTCCCTGACTTCTCTAAAGCCACTGCTAAAAAGCTAAAACTTTTCTTGTCAATACGCCCTAAGTTGAAGGCTCTGGGAGCTCAATATGGTCTTCTGTACCCTGCAACCATGCGTGTAACTCTTCAAAATAGCACTAAGCACTACAATGACCCTGCCGACTTGCAGAAATTTCTTGATAGCAACTCTCGTTCTACAAACTGATATTTTGAAGTTGAGTCTTGTTCTCATGGCTGCTATGTGAATGTTTTTCCAACTAATAGAAGATTTTATGCTGGCTTAAGCCCTTTTTGCTGTCTGTACTGGATTCATGTGCCCCTTAATGGGCTATCTTTTTTTTTTTTTGTTCTCTTTTCTCCTCATTGGAGCATGTTTTCCTTTTCTAATTGTTTTTGTCTATTGATGGCCCAATAGGAGTGGCCTAGTGGTTAGGGTGGTGGACTTTGGTCCTGGGGAACTGAGGAACTGAGTTCGATTCCCACTTCAGGCACAGGCAGCTCCTTGTGACTCTGGGCAAGTCACTTAACCCTCTATTGCCACATTGAGCCTGCTATGAGTGGGAAAGTGTGGGGTGCAAATGTAACAAAAATAAAATAGATACTATTGGAGATTCTACATGGAATGTTGCTATTCCACTAGCAACATTCCATGTAGAAGGCTGCGCAGGCTTCTGTTTCTGTGAGTCTGACATCCTGACTCGCAGAAGCCTGCGTGGCCACATACATTGGTGATCTGCAAGGGCCGACTTCTACATGGAATGTTGGAATAGCAACATTCCATGTAGAATCTCAAATAGTAGCAACAGTGGAGGAGTGGCCTAGTGGTTAGGGTGGTGGACTTTGGTCCTAAGGAACTGAGTTCAATTCCTGGCACGGGCAGCTCCTTGTGACTCTGGGCAAGTCACTTAACCCTCCATTGCCTACTGCATTGAGCCTGCCATGAATGGGAAAGTGCGGGGTACAAAAATAAATTATATCATTCTGGTTTTTCTTTCCTTTTTTGGAGGACTTTAATCTTGTTTGTTATCTCCTTTTTTCTTTTCATGCATATGCTTTTTGGGCTGGCACAACATGGCTTGCTTCATATCTCAACTGCCTCTGTGATGTTATTGCAAATTCTCACCCTTAATATAAAAGGAATCTCAATCCCATTAAAAGAAAGAAGCTTATAATAAATCTGAAAAAAAATCGGATATCTGTTTTTTTTACAAGAAACCCATCTGGATGCACAAGAAAGCTATAAGCTTTTGGGTAAATGGTTTGACCAATGTTATGTCAGCCCTGCAAAAGGCAGGAAAAATGGCGTCATTACCCTCCTTAGAAAGTCCTTGCCTTTCCAGTTAGTCTCTCATTCTGATGATACTGAAGGCAGATGGTATCGGTTAGAATGAATCCTTGAAGGCAATCCCATAATATTAATCAATATTTATGCTCCTAATTCTGATGATCCCAATTTTTTTTTCATAAAGTTAATACGTCTGGTCTGAATGCTCTCGTCTGCCACACTATCATTGGAGGTGATTTCAATTTTCCAATTGATCCCTATTTGGATAGGTCTTCAAAGTGCAGGCCTGCTAAGCTCAAAGTGAGGAACACGATAAATGAACTCATGCATTCCAATGGATGGTCTGATCTTTGGAGATTACTTCTTCCAGCATCCAGAGATTATTCTTTCTTCTCAGCCCCTCATTGCACATACTTAAGATTAGACTATTTGGATACCAAGGATTTGATCCCTATGTTATCTTCTGCTAAGATTCACGTAATATCGATTTCTGATCATGCAGCAATATCTTGTGACTTCAATTGGTCTCCTACTAAAGCCTAATCCTCCCACTGGAGACCTAACACCACTCTGTTGTCGGATGCCCTATTTCTTCAACACATTTCTCAAAAATCTACGGACTTTTTTGATAATAATAAAGACTCTGTACCTTCTTTTGTAACAGTTTGGGAAGCATGTAAATCCTGGTTGAGAGGTGAGATAATCAGTTACTCGTCTCATCTTCGTAAGACTAATAATGCTAAAATCTCTAATCTTGAAAAGGAAATCCACCAGCTTGAAGTCACTTTATATACATCCTCGTCTAAATCTATACTTCAAAAGCTCAGGTCGCTTAAAATGCAGCATAATTCACTGCTGTCAAACATCTCTAATGCAATCACTTTCAAGCAAAATGCTGTATACTATTCGGAAGCTAACAAAGCTGGTAAATTGCTTGCATCTTATCTTAAAGGCAAAAGAATAAAACAGCATATAGCTGCTGTTCGGTCACCCACGGGTTCCTCTCTGACCTCTCTTTTTCGTAAATCTTGAGGCTTTTGAGTCTTTCTTCAAGTCACTGTATTGTTCAGAAGCTGTAGCTCAAGATTTTGAAATCACCAATTTCCTTTCGTCATTGCATCTGCCTCATCTCTCGGAGCACCACATTAACCAACTTAATCATCCTATTTCTCATGATGAGATTGTTTCTGCAATCAAAAAGCTACCTTTAGCTAAAGCGCCAGGTCTAGATGGTCTACCTGCAGAGTTCTACAAGTCCTTAGCATCCTCCATATCAGCTCATCTATTGTTGTACTTCCAAGCTTTACTTGAGTCGTCCTCTTCAGGCCGATTCCTGGATGCTAACATTGTAGTATTGCCTAAGCCTACTAGAGACTGCACTCTTGTACAGAACTATAGACCAATCTCACTCTTAAATACATGCTATAAAATTTATGCAAAACTTCTATGCTGTAGACTTGAGAACATCATCCACTCGCTCATACACAGAGACGAGGCTGGCTTCATTAAGTTTAGATATGGTGCTGATAATACTAGGTTATTATGTCATGTTATCTACTTTGCCCGGTCATAGGACTGTCCTATACTATCTGTCTCTCTAGATGCTGAAAAAGCCTTTGACTGGGTAGAGTGGAAATACCTGTTTATTGTCCTTAGACAATTTGGACTTCCTGAACCTTTCGTCTGCATGCTGCAGTTATTATACTCATCACCTTCTGCACGAATTGTAGCTAATGGTGAATTCTCTAATCCATTTGTTTTGCACAGAGGTACCAGGCAAGGGGGCGGTCCGCCCTGGGTGCATGCTGCAGGGGGGTGCCGTGGTGCACGCCTGCTCCAAGTTCACTAAACTTCGTCGCTCGTTCACTGCAGCTCCCTCTGCCCCGGAACAGGTTACTTCCTGTTCTGGGGCAGAGGGAGCTGCAGTGAAGTGAAATTTAGCAAATTCGGAGCAGGCGCACTTAACCATCCATTGCCTCAGGTACAAACTTAGATTGTGAGCCCTCCTGGGACGGAGAAATATCCAGAGTACCTGAATGTAACTCACCTTGAGCTACTAATGAAAAAGGTGCAGGACGTCAGGCTCACAGAAACAGAAGCCTGCGCGGCTGCGTTGCTGATCTGCAAGGGCAGGCTTCTAGTGGAGGAATAGCCTAGTGGTTAGTGCAGTGGAACACTGAACCTTGCTACTATTTGAGATTCCGTTGCTACTATTTGAGATTCTAGATGGAATGTTGCTGAATGGAGGCGTGGCCTAGTGGTTAGAGCACTGGTCTTTTAATCCAGAGGTAACCAGTTCAAATCCCACTGTTGCTCCTTGTGATCTTGGGCAAGTCACTTAACCCTCCATTGCCTCAGGAACAAACTTAAATTGTGAGCCCTCCTGGGACAGAGAAATATCCAGAGTACCTGAATGTAACTCACCTTGAGCTACTAATGAAAAAGGTGTGAGCAAAATCCAAATAAATTATTTGAGATTCTATTGCTACTATCTGAGATTTTACATGGAATGTTGCTACTATTTGAGATTCTACATGGAATGTTGCTATTCCACTAGCAACGTTCCATGTAGAAGCCTGCCCTTGCAGATCAGCAACACAGCCACGCAGGCTTCTGTTTCTGTGAGTCTGACGTCCTGCACATGCAGGACGTCAGGCTCACAGAAAGGGCAGGCTTCTAGTGGAGGAATAGCCTAGTGGTTAGTGCAGTGGAACACTGAACGTTGCTACTATTTGAGATTCCGTTGCTACTATTTGAGATTCTACATGGACTATTGCTGAGTGGAGGAGTGGCCTAGTGGTTAGAGCACCGGTCTTGTAATCCAGAGGTAAGCAGTTCATATCCTGCTGTTGTTCCTTGTGATCTTGGGTAAGTCACTTAACCCTCCATTGCCTCAAGTACAAACTTAGATTGTGAGCCCTCCTGGGACAGAGAAATATCCGGAGTGTCTGAATGTAACTCACCTTGAGCTACTAATGAAAAAGGTGTGAGCAAAATCCAAATAAATGTCACTAGCCACTGCTCTTTGGGTATCTATGGCTTATTCATGAAACATACTTTGTTATGTATCCTCCACATTTTTTTTCCTTCCCTTTGATTTCTTACCAATTTTGTACAATTGTTCATTGTTTCATAGTTGTTATTTCTTGATTTACCTTTCTATTGAAAACCAATAAAAAAAAATACGAAGACAAAAAAATTTAGTGTGTCTTTCCATTTCATTTACTGCATCTAAGACTTTCAGGATAATTTCTGGTCATTTACATCTTTCATGGCTTCATTAATTGGTACTTTAATTTAAAGACTGTTCTGAACATTGAAGACCCCTTTCCCCTGAATATAGTAATCTGTCGTATTTAGGAGTGAAACTCAACAGAAGCATGTCTCACTATTCATAAAATAATTGAGTTTACATATAAAGTGATTTTGGTAATAGCTCTTTTTTTCCTGCTTCCCCTTTTTTATGAGCGTGTATATTTTATTTAAAATTACTGATTCAAAAAGGCAAGGTAGAGAGAGAGAGAGAAAGAGAGAGAGAAAATCACCTCCAACAACTTCCCGTAATTGCGAATTATTGTGAGGGAAACAGAAGGAAAAGATTTTGAAATTATGAGCCATTATGCTCCAGAGGGAGAGAGAGAGAGAGACAGACAGAGAGTGAGAAAGAGATAGGCATGGGGGGGAGGGGGGGCAGAGATGTTTCGGCTGCTTCATGAAACACAGCTGACAAGCTCGACTAAATTACCCCCGGACCATTACAAAAATCACTTAATTGCCAACCATTTTGTTAGGTCAATTGACTCTAATTGAAAAAATAACAAAAAGCGTATTATGCTGCAAATGTGGCCGTGGAAAATGACTCTTCTGTTAGAAGGAAACAATAATTCTAAATTTCAGCTGCAGTTAAACGCTCCAAAGTTCGACATTTTCTTCCGGTGGGATACAAGAGTGTGGGATAAAGTGGATGTGCTTCAAATGATTGTTTCATTTTGTTTGGGGTTTTGGGGTTTTTTGGTCTGACTCTGAACCCCCAACCCTTCCTCCCCTCTCTCCCTCCAGATTTCTAACCCATGAAGACACCTAGCCTTTTTGAACGGGAAGGATGGTATAGTGGAGCAGACCTGTTAAAAGGGTGCAGCTTTCTTTCTGTCAGCTGCTACAAATGTTTTGGGCTGATAGTCATGTGGGGACAGGCAAAAAAAATTTTGATGCCTAAGGCGAAATTGATGGAGTTGTGAGAAATTGCCAGCAATTTTTTTTGTTTTGTTTTTTAGCTGCTAATTTCTGCCTGCTTCTTTCTGATTTCCGGTTTGTTCACAAGCACTCTTGGGATATTGAAACCAAGATCCTTCTTTTCCAGCTTCCTGGGTTTAAAAAAAAAAAATCTGTTGTATATCATCTCCCGATTTACTTTAATCTAATCACTGAACAGATATTTTCGTCTGGTAATCAAACGGGGCCCTTTTACTAAGGTGCGCTGAAAAATAGCTTGCAGCAGTATAGGCGCAGGTTTTGGGCGTGCGCCAATCCATTTTCAGCGCGCCTGTAAAAGTCTTTTTTTTTTTTTTTTGCCAAAAACGGACGTGCAGCGAAATCAAAATTGCTGCACGTTCATTTTGGGTCTGAGCCCTTACCGCCAGCCATTGACCTAGCGGTAAAGACTCACGCGGTAACCGGACGGTAATTACCTACGCTCGCCAAATGCCACTTGGTGTGCATCCGTTACGCGCACCCGAAAGTAAAAAAATCTTTTCCAGACGCGCGCCAAAAATGAGATTACTGCAAAAGCCACACGGTAGTCGGGTGGTAACTCCATTTTGGCGCACATTGGGTGCACGTAGATGCTTATGTGGCTTAGTAAAAGGACCCCAAAGGCCCCTTCTGGTGTCCCTGCAATTGTGGACCCTAAATCTGGCTGATAGGTGTCACTGTTGCCCAATGAGTATTGACTCTATAGTGTTCTCAGCCACAGTTGACCCAGGAACAACGGAACCCAGGTTCCTGTGAACGGCAGTGCCAACTGCTTGGTTAAATTGCCAGCAGTTCTCAAGGGCACTTGCATACTCGCAAAGAAACCCTTAAAAAAATAATAATGGAAGAAACCCTTAAAAAAAAATAATGGATCTAACCTGTTTGAGTTCAAGGACAAGCTTCCTTAATGGAATAGAAATTTGTGCTTCACAGATATTTACATCAGACCAGGGTAAGGGTCTAACATCTGATTTTACGATTTATTAAAAATCTTCTATCCATGGAATTTGAAAGCAACTGTTTAGATAGTGCCAGTGAAAATCTGTCCAAAAACCATGGTACTACCCCACAGAGAGAGCAGAGCGAAGGTGGAATGACTAACTGCTAACCATATATCTATGTGGCTTAATTTAGGTCTGAAAAAGAGGAGCCCTAAATTAGACTGCTTAGCTCTACTTATAGGACCAGATTCAGTAAATCGTGCAAAAATTGGGCTCCAGGGAAAATTAGCATTCATCAGTATTCTGGGCACGGGAATCGGGGCTAAACACTATTCTATAAAAAGTACTCAAGTCAAAGAAGTCAATGAGATTCGTTTGGCACAGAGGGGTCCTTTTACTAAGGTGTGCTAACATTTTTAGTGCGCGCTAAAAATAAGCGTGCACTAAATGCTAGAGACGCCCATAAACTCCTATGGGTGTCTCTAGCGTTTAGCATGTGCTAATCATTAGCATGCACTAAAAATACAGAGTTAAGCTCTTTTCTGGTTCTCTTGTAATTTCTACCACCTTAGATCTCCTCAGGTTGTCTACTCACACTTTTACACAGGGACGTAGCTAGGTGGGGCCATGGGGGCATGTGCCACCACAGATTTAGCCCTGGCCCCCTGAACATTTGACCCCCCCCCACCGCTGACCCTCCCCTGCCGCCGCCAGGTACCTTTGCTGGCGGGGGTCCCTAACCCGCATTCGCTGATCTGTTTCTGTGAGTCAGGAAGTGCATGCAGGACGTCAGGAGTCAGGACTCACAGAAACAGATCAGCGAACGCGCCGGAGACCGGCACGGAAGAGGACTTTGGCTGGCGGGGGTTGAGGACCCCCGCCAGCAAAGGTACCAGGCGGCAGCAGGGGAGGGGGTGGCATTGGTGGAGGTGGGGGGGGTCTAAAGTTGTTGGGGAGGGGCGCTGGCACCAAGGGGGGGGGGGGTCAAAATGGCGGGGGACGGTCAGTGGCTGGGGGAGGTGGACTAAAATGTGCCCCTTCACCTCTGGCTCTGGACCCCCCTCCTGCCGAGGTCTGGCTACGCCCCTGTTTTACACCCTGATCTAAAAAGAGACAAGGTCCCTGTGCTGCCTCTTTCATTACTCTTCTAAGCTCACAGCATCCTGCAACTTCCTTGTTGCACTCCCTGCTCTCTGCCTCAGCTTCTTTCCACTACACATGGCTCTTCAATGTTCACAGGCTTTTCCCCTACTGTTCCACACCCTCACCTTCTCCTCTCTCTGTTGACACTGTTTTTTTTTGTTTATGCTGGTGCACTGACCTGCCCAGATAGTGCAGTAGTGGTCAAAGGGAATATTCTGCTGTGCCGCCCCTCCCGATATTCAAAAGGAATTAATGGGCAGGAGCAGCTTCTAAATACCATGCCAATATTTCACCCATAGCAGTCAGAATGTTATTAAAATGGCAGCTTTTGAAACGCAGATATTCAGAACCAAGTTGTACATGGTACTGGCGCTGAATTGTCCGGAATAATGCAACCGTTGACATTTTTCCAGGTGCTGGTGATAATCAGACCAGTAGCCAGATAACTTCTTGGATAAAGTTAGAAATGGCCTTTTTTGCTGACCTAACTACGAGCAGATAGATACCAGTTAGCACACTGAATATAGCTGCTCACGGTGGGGCCCTTTTACAAAGCGGCGGTAAGCCCAACACGGACTTACCGATCGCTATTCTGGGACTACTGCCGCCAGGGGCCTAGCCAGACCTCGGCGGGAGGGGGGGTCCAGAGCACGAGGTGAGGGACGCATTTTAGCCCCCCGCAGCGCCAACGACCCCCCCACACTTTCGACCCCCCCACCTCCGAAATCCTCTTCAGCGCGTTCCCCAATCTGTCTCTGTGAGTCCTGACTCCTGACGCCCTGCACGTAGGAATGTGCAGGACGTCAGGAGTCAAGACTCATAGAAACAGATCAGCGAATGCGTTGGAGACCGCCGCTGAAGAGAACTTCAGCTGGCGGGGGTTGGGGACCCTCCGCCGGCAAAGGTGCCTGGGGTGGTGGTGGCGGCAGCGGGATGGTGGGGTTGAAAGTGGTGGGGGGGTCGAAAGTAGAGGGGTCCAGGGCTAAATCTGTGGGGGCCCGTGCCCCCCCTGGCCCCACCTAGCTATGCCCCTGCTGCCTCCCCAATGCAGCCGTCAGCAGTAGTTCCAGGTCAAACTCGCACCATTTCTGGGGGAACCCGACCCCCTGGAAATGGTTAGCGTGGCAGTAACCTGGCAGTAATCGGGTATCACTGAGTGCTGCCCGATTACTGCTGGGCTACCGCAGGAGTCCTAACCGCCACCTCCATGGGTAGCAGTGAGGGCTTTCACTGTCTTGCCACAAGGTAAGTGTTTTCTAACCCCTTGGCCATTTTGTTTTGGGGGCTTTTTACCCGTTGTGGTAAAAAGGGCCTTAGCGCATGGGAATAACAGCCCCCACCGCTACCACAGTGCCCTTTTTCCCGCAACTTGGTAAAAGGATCCCTGTGCAACCACTGGCTCCATACGGACTCCATCCCTGGACTGCACTGGCAGTCTATAAACAGCACTCTGAGTTGCACGTTGTGTATAGAATCACACTTAGATCTGATGTTTGTGCCAGACTTTGGCATGAGGATTTACATCAACTGAAACCTTGTGGAAATCCTGGTGCATAATTGCACAAATTTCCACGTGCAAAATTGTGCGCTATCCTGAGATGTGTGCACAGCTAATTTGAGTACTGAGCCAATTAGCACCTATACTTGGCTGCTAACAATCAATTCTTGGTGTTAATAAGCAACAATTTGGATTTGCACACGTATCTTGCTAAGCGCAATTCTATAAAGATTCGCTCACAAATCGTATAGTGCACAACTCTAAAGGGGGGTGGGCAAGGGAGGATCAGGGATGCGCAGTATTACGCCAGGTTATAGCTGGTGTAAATCCTCATGCCCAAAGTTTGGTGTGGAAATCAGCTCTAACCTCTCTGTTCTATAAACAGCGTCCAACTTGAAGTGCCGTTTATAGAATAACGATCCACACAGATTTTTCGGCACCGTTTTTTGAGCGTCATTTGCCGAATCTAGTCTTCCACCAGGCCTGTGGACAGTTTACATTCCTTGAAGAAATAGGGGTGAGTTTGTGAATCCCGGGGAAGCCCCTCTTCTCTTCTTCCCTGGACCTGGCACAATTTCCCTTTCATCCAGGAGAATGAGAGGAATAATTTGCTCCTTCTGGCTAAGGGGAAAGTACTGCACAGGATCAGAAGCTGAATCATGTTACCAATTCCCCGTCCTTATTTCCTACCGTTCTTCACATATGGATTGCATTAAGATAACCCTTTTGGTTCAAAGGAGATTGCAGTAATCAAATATTTTTTGCCTGTTATCTATTTTTCTTCACTTATCAGATATACCCCTCCCATATGACTCCCTGGTTGTGGTTCAGATTGACAGGCGGCATTAAAATAGGAGGAAAATTCACTGTCTATGGAGGTGAAAAACATTCGTAATTATACATTTTTCATATGGTTTACATATGTTTGAGCACAGATAAATCGATTACAGTTCTGTTAATGCCCCTCCCCCCAATCATAGATCTAAATGCGGAAAAGTAAGGTACATGGATTATGCTACATAAGATGCTACAGAAACTTGGGGATCCTTTTACAAAGACACGCTGAAAATGGCTTGTGGTAGTGTATGCGCAGGTTTTGGGCCTGCGTAGAATCATTTTTCAGCGCACCTGTAAAAAAGTCCTTCCCCCCCCCCCCCAAAAAAAAAAAACAAAATGGACGTACGGCAAAATCAAAATTGCTATGCATCCATTTTGGGTCTGAGAACTTACCGCCAGCCACAGACCTAGTGGTAAAAATTTTGGCGGTGATGACCTACGCGTGTCAGAATCCACTTGGCGCATGTCTGCTACACGCACCAGAAAATAAAAGATATTTTTCAGACGCGCGTATCTGACGCGTGCCAAAAATGAAATTACCGCAAGAGGCACATGGCAGTCGAGCGGTAACTCCATTTTGGCGTGCGTTGGGTGCACGTAGGTGCCTACATAGCTTAGTAAAAGGGGCCCTTAAGAAGATGTTTACAAGAGGAGTGGCCTAGTGGTTAGGGTGGTGGACTCTGGTTCTGAGGAACTGAGAATTCTGACTTCAGGCACAGGCAGCTCCTTGTGACTCTGGGCAAGTCACTTAACCCTCCATTGCCCCATGTAAGCTGCATTGAGCCTGCCATGAGTGGGAAAGTGCGGGGTACAAATGTAACTTAAATAAAATATGCCATCAGCCTCTGATCATGTTTCCTCTTACTAGGAGAGGGGCAAAGGCTGCCAGAGAGTCACATTTAAAATTCTAATCATGGTACACAAAGTACATCACTCTGGTTCACCTTTATATTTGTCTTGCATCTCATAAGTACATATGTATTGCCATACTGGGAAAGACCAAAGGTCCATCAAGCCCAGCAACCTGTTTCCAACAGTGGCCAATCCAGGTCACAAATATTTGGCAAGATCCCCAAAAAGTACAAAACATTTTATACTGCTTATTCCAGAAATAGTGGATTTTCCCCGTTCATTTAATAATGGTCTATGGACTTTTTCTTTAGGAAGCCGTCCAAACATTTTTAAAACTCCGCTAAGCTAACCGCCTTTACCACATTCTCTGGCAACAAATTCCAGAGTTTAATTACATGTTGAGTGAAGAAAACTTTTCTCTGATTTGTTTTAAATTTACTACATTGTAGCTTCATCGCATGCCCCCTAGTCCTAGTATTTTTGGAAAGTGTAAACAGATACTTCACATCTACCTGTTCAACTCCACTCATTATTTTATAGACCTCTATCATATCTCCTCTCAGCCGCCTTTTCGCCAGGCTGAAGAGCCCTAGCCACTTTAGCCTTTCCCCATAGGGAAGTCATCCCATCCCTTTATCATTTTCGTCGCCCTTCTCTAGGTGTTATTAGGAAAGGAATGGAAAACAAAAATGAGGACGTTATAATGCCTTTGTATCGCTCCATGGTGCAACCGCACCTCGAATATTGTGTCTATTCTGGTCGCTGCATCTCAATAAAGATATAGTGGGATTAGAAAAGGTGCAGAAAAGGGCGACGGAAATGATAAAGGGGATGGGACAACTTTCCTATGAGGAAAGGCTAAAGCGGCTAGGGCTCTTCAGCTTGGAGAAAAAGCGGCTGAGGGGAGATATGATAGAGGTCTATAAAATAATGAGTGGAGTTGAAAAAGTAGACGTGAATCGTTTGTTTACTCTTTCCAAAAATACTAGGACTAGGGGGCATGCGATGAAGCTACAAAATAGTAAATTTAATACGAATCGGGGAAAATGTTTCTTCACTCAACGTGTAATTAAACTCTGGAGTTTGTTGCCGGAGAATGTGGTAAAGGCAGTTAGATTAGCAGAGTTTAAAAAAGGTTTGGACGGCTTTCTAAAGGAAAAGTCCACAGACTATTGTTAAATTGGACTTGGGGAAAATCCACTATTTCTGGGATAAGCAGTATAAAATGTTTAGCACTTTTTTGGGATCTTGCCAGGTGTTTGTGACCTGGATTGGTCACTGTTGGAAACAGGATGCTGGGCTTGATAGACCTTTGGTATGTCCCAGTATACCAATACTTATGTACTTATGTAAATGTACACATACCTGCAAAAGAGCTGACAAGACACCTAAGCATTATTCGGGAGTGGTGTGCACACGTGGCATAGCAGGTAAATGGGAGGGCACATGCACATGGGTGGAGCATGGGCAGGACATGGGTGGGGCTTCCACTTACGTGTATAATATACAGAATGCTATTGGTTATGTACTTTCCTGCCACATTTATGAGACTGCAGTTAGACCAGGTCTGTGATTGGTGTAACTGTGAGTGTGTAATGTAAGGCGTGTCGACACTGGGTTACCCTAGTATTCTTTAACGGAAACTAGGTGCCCAGATGCCAATTTAAAATAGGTTTTCACCATGCAACATCAGGGAGTCTAAACTGAGTTGAAATGTCCCCAATGTGTCTATTAAAATAGTTTTAAGTTAATATTAGGAGCGTCATACTGAGTCAGACTAAGCTCAACATCCTCTCTCCAACCACAACCCATGCAGCTGATAAGGACAAGCTCCATTCTCTACTGCTTCCTCCCAGTGATGAGCAGTGGCATTTCCGGATGTACAGGGTGTGGCTATTAATGGTTTATGGGCTTCTCCTACAAGAACTTTTCAAAAACACTTATAATCTCAGTTACGATAAGTGACTTGAACACATCCTCCAACAAGTTCTGCAGCTTATTTATCTGTTGAGTGAAAAAAAAAAAACACAACGCTTAAAAAAAATGCAAGTGTGCTGCTTATTAGTTTCAAGGAGTGCCCCATAAACTTAGGGAACATCTATTTCCCCATTTTGATTTCATAAACCTCTGTCATATCTCTTTTCAGCTGTCTCTTCTCTACCATGAGGTGTTCTAACCTGTTTGGCCTTTCTTTATAGAGTAGCCACTCAGTCCCTTTTATCGTTTTGGCTGCCCTGTTTTTTTTAACATTTCTAATTCTAATTTATTTTTGAGATAGGCTGACCAGAAATTTACGTAATACTCGCGGTTCCAGCACTAGTTCCAACAGAGCTGTTATAACACACAGAAAACCCCACTGCAGCAGCTGGTGCCCTTCAGTCTATCAGGGTTACAATCTTTTTGTGCCCAAGTGTGCTGGTTGAGTCTTTAGTGGCACTAGGGCTCACTTTCAAGACAGAAAAACGTCCAAAAGCATAAAGCAGCAGAGGAACTTTTTTTTGGCCAAAACGTCTAACTTGCTATTTTCAAAACCCATCTTAAGGTGGGTTTCTGCGCAGTTCATATGCAGTGTGTCCAAATCAGACGGGGGGGAGGGGGGATGTTGGGGGGGGGGGGGTGCTGGGGGCGGGATTTGGGCGATCCCAAAACTTGGACGTTTTTCTGCCATAATGGAACAAAGCAAAAAAGTCCAGGGCTAAAAATGTTGGTTTGGTATAGACCTGTTTCAATCACAACTAAGTCACAAAAAGGTGACATAAATCACCGAATGACCACTTAAGGGATTAAGACATGAGCACCCCCCCTCCCCCCCCGTGGTCATTGATCCCCTCCCACCCCATGAAGATGTGAAAGAAACAGTACAAACCAGCCTCTATGACAGCTTCAGATGTTATGGTCAGTCCTATTAGAGCAGCAATTAGGTCCCTCGAGTCGCCTAGTGGATGGTGCAGTGCACTGTAGAGAAGGGGACCCAGGCCCATATCCCACTCTAACTGTTACACTTGTGGTGGAAAATGTGAGCCCTCCAAAACCCACCAAAAACCTACTGTACCTACATATAAGTGACACCTGCAGACATAAGGGCTATTGTAGTGGTGTACAGTTGGGTACAGTAGGTTTTTGGTGAGTTTTGGAGGGCTCTCCATACAATATAAGGGGGTAGCGGTGATATGTCTACCTGGGACCTTTAATATGAAGATTACTGTAGTGCCCCCTAGGGTGCCCTACTGCTCTGCTGGGATGTCTATGCTGCCAGTCTACTAAGAATGCTCGCCTCCCCTCCCCCCCCCCCCCCATACATCCCAATGGCTTGTTTTTGTGTATTTTCCCCTTGAACTTTTTTTTTTTTTTTTTCCAAAAATGGTCGAAAACGTAGACACATCCAGAGAGGGTCAGTTTAAATCCCACTGTTGCTCCTTGTGATTTTGTGTGAGTTACAGAATTTTCCATCGCCTCAGGTACAAACTTAGATTGTGAGCCCTCCAGGGACAGAGAAATACCCAGTGTACCTGAATGTAACTCACCTTGAGCTGCTACTGAAAAGGTGTGAGCAAAATCTAAATAATTTAGGGGTCCTTTTACTAAGCTGTGGTAAAAGCGGCCTTAGCACGCCCTTACACTGGTCTTCCGGCACGCAAAGGATATTTATACCACAACTGTAAAAAGGGCTTTTTCCTTTTTTTTTTTTTTTTAAATTAATGGCCATGCGCTAATGTTACCTAATGTGCTCTCATTTTGAAAAAAATTGCTACATGTGTACATAACATAGGGGTGTAAACACATTTGGCAAGCAAGTACCATAGGACACCTGAGCAGGTCACGTGGAGGGGCATAATCGAACGGAAACGCCATCTCCATGGGCGTTTATCTCCGAGAACGGGTCTGTGAAGGGGCGGGCCGAACCGAATTTTCAAAAAAATGGACGTTTTTGAGCTGGGCGTTTGTTTTTTTTAGTGATAATGGAAACTAAAAACGCCCAGCTCAAAAATGTCCTAATCCAAGCCATTTGGTCGTGGGAGGGGCCAGGATTGGTAGTGTATGCCAGGACACCAACTAGGCACCCTAGGTCAGTGCGGTGGACTTCAGAAAAAGCTCCCACATGCATAGCTCCCTTACCATGGGAGCTGAGCTCCCAACCCCCTCCCCTCAAAACCCACTACCCACAAATGTACAACACTACCATAGCTCTTAGGGGTGAAGGGGGCACCTACATGTGGGTACAGTGGGTTTTGGAGGCCTCCCATTTACCAGCACAAGTGTTACAGGTGGGGGGGGATGGGCCTGGGGCCACCTGGCTGAAGTGCACTGCGGTACCCACTAAAAGTGCTCCAGGGACCTGCATAAACGCAGGCCTCTAGGACTGGTTGCTGCTATATAACATTGGCACACCAGTTGACACCTGAAGACTAATCTCTCCGAAAACATCCTTTATTGGAATAACCGCCTTTACTCACAGTTAACTGCAGATCAGAGGTTGTGCCCACTGGCAACGAGTCTCCCTGGTAATGAGATGAGCAGTAGGTCAGAGCTGGCAGAATGCTGTACAATGCCCTCTTTCAGCCACATTCAAGGTAAGAACTAAGTTCTCTAACGTGGCTAACACAGGAAAGGGAACTAAAACTGGCTTACAAAAATGGCCACTACCACATGGACTACAACAGGAAACACAAAAGGGCACACTCTGACCCAGTAGGCAGGGGGAAAAGCACCATGGGAGAAGAGCCTACCAACTACCAACATCATGAGACTGTAACACAAGCTAATGAAATCACGGAGCCCAATACCCTACACCCACCACAATGCAATGCTGATGTGACCCTGTACTGCACCCGAGAGCCACATCTGACCCAGGGAAAGGCTGTGAGAGGATCGAACACTTTCTGCTGTCATGGAGGTGGGTACAGCATTTGAGGCTGGCATACAGGCTGGAAAAAAAGTTTTTAAAGCGGGGGTTTTTTTGGTGGGAGGGGGTTAGTGATCACTGGGGGAGTCCGGGGAGGTCATCCCCGATTCCCTCCAGTGGTCATCTGGGCAGTTGGAGCACTTTTTGGGACTTGTTCGTGAAAAAAAAGGGTCCAAAAAAAGTGACCCAAAATCACGGTAAAAACACCTTTTTTTTCCGAGTATCAGCTAAAGACGCCCATCTCTCCTCAGCTGATAACCACGCCCCAGTTCCACCTCCACCACGCTTCTGACACGCCCCGTCAACTTTATTCGTTCCCGCGACGGAGTGCAGTTGGAAACGCCCCAAATCAGCTTTCGATTATACCGATTTGGGCGCCTTTGCGAGACAAACGTCTATCTCCCGATTTAGGTCACACTATAGGCGTTTTTCTCTTTCGAAAATAAGCTGGATAGTATGCCACTTTAGTTTTAAACAATTTTATTGATGACCTATCACAGACACTTAAGCTGCGTTAGGTGTACATTAATGCCTAATGCAGCTTAGAAAAAAAGACTCCTTAATGATCTATTTATTTGGTTCTTCTTGGGGTGTCCTTTCTCTGAGGAACTTGTGATAGTAAGTCACAGAATTATGGAATGGAAACAAAATGGCTTCCCATTATTTAGAGCAGTGTTTCCCAAGTCCAGTCCTGGAGTACCCCTTGCCAGTCAGGTTTTCAGGATATCCACAATGAATATGCATGAAGCGATTTGCATATAACGGAGGCAGTGGATGCAAATGAAGTTCATGCGTATTCATTGTGGATAGCCTGAAAACCTGACTGGCGTGGCGTACTCTAGGACTGGACTTGGGAAACACTGATTCAGAGCTGTCTCGGGGAGTAGAGTTCAGTCCGAAAGACTCAGCAGGAAGTGATCGTCTCAAGTGGATGAAAAGCTTGGAGAGGAGAAGTAGCCTAATGGTTAGTGCAATGGCCTACAAACCACAGGAGCTGGGTTTGATTCTTACTGTAGGTCCTTGTGACTCTAGAGCAGGGGTAGGCAACTCCGGTCCTCGAGAGCCGCAGGCAGGTCAGGTTTTCAGGATATCCACAATGAATATGCAGGAGATAGATTTGCATACCATGGAGGCAGTGTATGCAAATCAAGTTCATGCATATTCATTGTGGATATCCTGAAAACCTGACCTGCCTGCGGCTCTCGAGGACCTACCCCTGCTCTAGACCAGTCGCTTGGGGGTCCTTTTACTAAGGTGCACTGAAAAATAGACTGCGGTAGTGTAGGCGTGGGTTTTTGGGCGAACACAGATCCATTTTTCAGTGTGTCTTTTTAAAATGTTTGACAAAAATGGACATGCGGCAAAATAAGAATTGGCATGTGTCCATTTTGGGTCTGAGAGCTTACTACCAGCCATTGACTTAGCAGTATGGTCTCACGTGTTAACTGGGCGGTAATGACCTACGCATGTAGAATGCCAAAAAATTATTTTTCAGACGCTCGCAGTGGATGCGCATCAAAAATAAAATTACTGCCTGGGTCACGCGGTAGCCGGGCAGTAAAACTCCAAATTGGCAGGTGTTGGGTGCGCATAGGCACCAACACGGCTTGGTAAAAGGGCCCCTTAACCCTTTATTGTCCCAGATACAAAATAAGTACCTGTAGATAATATGTAAACCATTTTGACTGTAACCACAGAAAGGCCGTATATCAAATTCCCGTCCCCTTTCCCTTTCTTGGTACCTTTATTCTCAAATTATGGAAGGAGATAGCCTTTTAAAAAGTTACCATTTCCTGCTGTTGTGAAGGTCCCATGAAAGACAGTTACACATCTGCTCTGAAGCTTGGGAATTCCCAAAAGCAAAGTGCCTGTGTTTTAACAAGAAGGGGGGAAATGGGACTTGATATACCACCTTTCTGAGGTTTTTGCAACTACATTCAAAGTGGTTTATTTTGTACCAGGGGAAATGGAGGGTTAAGTGACTTGCGCAGAGTCACAAGGCGCTGCAGTGGGAATTGAACGCAGTTCCCCAGGATCAAAGTCCACTGCACTAACCACTAGGCTACTCCTCCACTGACAACATTCTATGTAGAAGCCTGCCCTTGCAGATCAGCAACGCGGCCGCGCAGGCTCCTGTTTCTGTGAGTCTGACGTCCTGCACATATGTGCAGGACGTCAGACTTACAGAAACAGAAGCCTGCGCGGCTGATCCGCAAGGGTAGGCTTCTATGTGGAATGTTGCTAGTGGAATAGCAACATTCCATGTAGAATCTCAAATAGTAGCAACAGAATCTCAATAGTAGCAACATTCCATCTAGAATCTCCAATAGTAGCAACATTCCATCTTAGAATCTCCAATAGTAGCAACAGTCCATGTAGAATCTCAAATAGGGAAAGGGAAATGGGATTTGATATACTGCCGTTCTGAGGTTTTTGCAACTATATTCAAAGCGGTTTACATATATTCAAGTACTTATTTTGTACCAGGGGCAATGGAGGGTTAAGTGACTTGTCCAGAGTCACAAGGAGCTGCAGTGGGAATTGAGCCCAGTTCCCCAGGATCAAAGTCCACTGCACTAGCCACTAGGCTACTCCTCAACTCCAAAAAGAATTCAGACGCAGAACTTCTTTTCTGTTTTAGTATTTAGGAAGCACGGAGATAAAGTGAAAATGAGCATAGTAACACTAAAGGGCTTAAAGTATCAACGTCGTTTCAGTTATTAAGATGGCAGATGAAATAACGATAATCATCAGCTTTCTCACTGAATTCTTTTTCTCTGGCGTACATTTTAATTAGAAATGCAGAAAATATGATTCACAGTTATAACATAGGAAAGCGAGACAGAAATTGTGAGAAGTGATATTCACATATGAGTGAGACCTTGCCCTGTTTCAGACACATAGGAGCCTTTTCACTAAGCCGCGCAAGAGTCTACGCGTGCCCAACAAGTTCCAAAATGGAGTTACCACCCCATTACCACGTGGCTCTTGCTGTAATTTCATTTTTGGTATATGCCCGAGATGCGCGTCTGAAAAATATTTTTTATTTTCGGGCACGCGTAACGGACGCGCGCCAAGTGGCATTTGGCACACGTAGGTCATTATGGCCTGGTTACCGCATGAGTCTTCACCGCTAGGTCAATGGCTAGCGGTAAGGTCTCAGACCCAAAATGGACACGGGGCAATTTTCATTTTGCCGCATGTCCATTTTCGGCAAAAATTTTTTTAAAGGCCTTTTTCACAAGCGCGCTAAGAAAAATGTATCGGCGCACGCCCAAAACCCGCACCTACACTACCGCAAGCCATTTTTCAGCGTGCCTTTGTAAAAGGACCCCATAGCGTGAAACCCATACTACAGTGAAGTATTTCCATAAAAAGAAACAAAAAAAGGAATATGGAGTTCTGTTTACAAAGAGTTTGGGGTAAATTCAATAAATGGTGCCAAAATGTAGACCGATTTGTGAAAAAAAAACAACCCCCACAGAGCCTCCAGGAGTGTGTTGGCATCAGGATGATACTTTATTAAAAGACCTGGAACAGTCTGTATTTTGGCAAAATACCTGCATCAGGAGTCTTTATTGTCAAATGTTGACTCTTTGTGTTCAAAACCGAACCGATAAAAAAGAGACACAGAACAACCAGTGATAATCAAGAGCTTAACGTTAACAGCTTTGCTGAAAACTTCTGAATTAGGTCAAATAATACCAACCACCTTGGTGGCGACAGTAGCTCTAACTCCAGACAAGAACTGGATATTGAAGATGTTTTTTTAAAAAATAAGGATAAAACTTTCAAAAAGGATTAAAAATTTGAGTATTTCCAGACGTCTCGAGGGAAATGCAAAAATGACGTCAGAAGTTTCTTCGGATGAAACAAGAGACACTAAAAATCTGAGCTACGTTTTTTCTTAAGTATTCCTATAAATGTTTGGTCACGTATCAGTCAATGAAATATGGATATTATGATCCAAGTCAACTCTCTTATATAACATCTAAAACTAATAAGATTGAGTAACAACCTTTGTTTATTTGATAGTGAATCTGTTGCAACCGATTTATATCTTGAAGTATTTTGCTTATATCTCCAATATAGCATTGATGGACTGCACTTGTGGACTTTTGTGAGGTTAAGTTTTTTTTTTCCCTATGTTTTTCTTTCTTTCTTTATTTTAGAACATTTATACCCCGCCTTTTGCCACGTAAAGCAGCCCCAAAGCGGCTTACAATGAACTAAAGAAAAACAATTACAATGACAGAAGAGGGCATAAGGGAAGGGAAGAGAAATACAATACTTAAGCAGATAGACTGCAGTTAGGGGAAAGGAAGCAGAAAGAAGAGAAGGGAAGGAAGAAGAAGTTCAGAGTTGAATCAGATCTTGACTCGCCGAATCACAAGAAATCGGAACTTGCGGCCAAGAGGAATCAGGGCCCCGTCAGCAAGCAACACTCTCCAGGCACGAAGCAGCCACAAAGGAGGAGACCAGCAGCCAGCATCGCCGTCGACGACCATCAAAGGCCAGCAGCTGAGCCGAGAAGGCCACACAATATAGATAATCCCGTCGTGGCAGGGAGCCGTTGTCCAACTTCTCCTATCAAGCGGAGAAGCAGCAGTGCAGGAGGCCGTGTTACGAACGGCCGAGAAGCATGTCAGCTGATGGCGCACTGAAGAAGAGCCATTACTGGTCAGGCAGAAGAAAGAGGCGAACGGCCCAGGAGACCGTCCTGCAGAGCTGGAAAAGCAGGAGCACCAGACAGCAGCAAACACGGCCTCGGCAACGTGAGCCGGCGCACAGGGAACACCGGAGGCCAGCAGAGGACCACAGCTGATCGGACCATAAAGCAAGCGAGACCCAGGACGGAAGCGGACCCGAAGCAACACCCCAGAAGGACAGGGGAAACCCGCTCCTCGCACTCCGGCATCCGCGACCACACCGGCGAAGCAGACAGGCCAAAAGATGAATCACAGGCTCCGCAGTAACCGAGGGAACCGACGCGGACAAAATTGGGCCAGTTTAGTAACACACAACGGGCGAGCTCCGAGATGGTATCAGGAGCCAACGGTTTCCAAGCCCGTTTGTCAGCGGCCATTTTGCTATGTACTATTAGAATTATCTTCAACTAAATTTAATTGTAACTAACTGAACTTTCTTTTCAAGTTTTTTTCTAAGCTTGTCTGATGTAAAATTTAAAATATCAATAATAATTAAAAAAAAAACATCCGGTAAAAGGCAAATGGTAAATCTCCATTCGATATAATCCAGCCTAAATAGGTGGCAGTAAGGGATCCCCCAGGAAATGGCTGTTTAACTTGCCACATGGCCATTTTCCTTTTTTTTAAGCCTTTTTACCAAGTACAGTAAAAGGGGCCATGGTACGCGGCAAACGCATGCACCAACGCCAGCGCGGTCCCCCTTTACCGCAGCATGGTGAGATATTGAACTCCCTTGTTAACATGCGCATCTGTATCAATTGAGTTGTGTGATGTGGTTTGTCCATGAAGCTGTTGTTGAATTTGTCACTATCATTTTCAGGATCAAGAATGGCATTTTTGCAAAGCCATTTGTGATCACTGAAAGGGTATCGAATATTTTGAGATCTTCCATTGACTGCACGGTATTGCAAACGTTCTCTGGATGTGATGAGTCTACGTGTCAGATCAACTGGCACTTTTCCATCACAACGAATGAGCAGTTGATGAGCAAAACAGCCAGCAGACAATTCACCAAGTAGTGAACTTACACATTGCTTGTGAGCTCCAGCCTCCAACTTGTACATATCTCCAGAGATATGAAACATTCAAGCAAGCTTTAAGCTCATTGGCCCTTGTTCCCTTTGGAATGATGGGCAGTGTTTGACTGAAGTCAGCTGCTAGGAGTACTATCACTCCACCCATAAGTGTCTGATTCCCCTTGAGGACTTGAAGAAGTTTGACCTAGAGCCTCTAATGCACGTATGTAGGTCATTGCTCACTCAACCCACACAATAAGTACACACTATAGTTGGTTTGACCTGTTCCTTTCCTGATGCTGCAGAGAGGATTTTCAGAATGTGTGAGGTTTAGAGGCAGTTTCAGTGCTCAGTGAGCAGTATGACCTCCATAAAGTAATGTGGTAACAATTCGAGAAGTGGCCATTGCAGTTGCAGCTTGTGATCAGTGTCAGGCTTTCACAAGGAGTAAATTAATCAGAAATGTCTTTTCTGTTCCACTTAGTGCATCAAGAAAAATGAAGGAAAAATATTCCACCGTTTTTCTTGTGTACTTGATTTAGGATGATAATTGACACTAATTAGAATTTACACGTGCAATTTTCTAAGCGTATTCTGTAAAGTGGTGCATGTAAATTCTAAAGTGTAGATCTCAAAAGGAGGTGTGGCTATGGAAGGGGCATGGGCAGGCCATGGGTGTTCCTATAAATTACGTGTAGTGTAATTTTTCCTGATTCACACTTAAATTAGGCATGGGCATTTACACCAAGTTTTAGTTGAGCATTTACACCAGGTTTCATGAGTAGTGTATTTTTTTTCCGATTCACACCTAACTTAGGCGTGAGCATTTACACCAGAATTTACTTGGGCATTTACATCAGGTTTTACACTTGTGTGTAATTTTTTCCTGATTCACAGTTAAGTTAGGCTTGGGCATTTACACCAGGTTTTACGTAGTGTCATTTTGCTCGATTCACACCTAAGTTAGGTGTGGGCATTTACGCCAGGTTTTAGTTGGGCATTTGCATCAAGTTTTATGCATAGTGTAATTTTGCCTGATTCACACCTAACTTAGGCATGGGCATTTACACCAGGTTTTAGTTGGGCATTTACACCAGGTTTTACACGTACTGTAATTTTTCCCAATTCACATGTAAGTTAGACATGAGCGTTTACACCAGGTTTTAGTTGAGCATTTACACCAGATTTTACATGTAGTGTAAGTTTGCCCGATTCACACCTAATTTAGGTGTGGATATTTATACCAGGTTTTACACGTAGTGTAATTTTTCACAATTCACACCTAAGTTAGGCGTGGGCATGTACACCAGGTTTTAATTGGTGTACATGGCTGCTCCTAAATTTTAGTTGCAGGGACAGGTGTACGCATATTCCGTAAACTGCACCTAACTCGAGGCAAGGTTTATAAAATAGTTCTAAGTGCAGTTTTTTTTGGTGCCTAACACACTTTAGCAAAAGAACTCCAACATTAATGAAGGCTGCTGCCTTTAGGTCAGAGGCCAGCGATGTCCTTAGAACACTGCCGCATTTATGAACCATCACAATCATTAGTATGCATCACTTAGCTTTCTCTAGGTAGCTATGAAAGCACATTTCGCCAAATCATGCTGATAAAAAAATGAAGATTTAATGTTAGCCAGTAACATTTTTAATTCAGCTTTAATTAAAGCTAGAAAATGTCAAATGAAATGCATAAAGACTTGCGAAAATCAATGTGTACAAGATGCAAAGACTGCACAGCACACACTGGATCGCACTCAAGTCCTCTGAAATAACTGGGAAAAGCCCTATGGAGAGACATTAAAGTGAGAAATGGTGGATTCTGTAACACTTGACAGACCAATGAGCTTCATCAATTAATCACAACAAAATAATCACCACCTACATTAAAGAATAATACATGAAAGGATGGGGTATAGCTTTAACTTATTCAGAAAGGGCTGGCTCCCTAGCCCCTCAGAGTCCTGACATGTTAACTAGGTAGCGACTAATTAGATGTCAAGAATTCATAAGCACTCTTTAATATTGCATATATCGGCAGCAGACATTTCAATATGAGAGTCGTACACACAGAAGTCACTATAGCATTAAAACACAGCAGGATGGAAGAATAAAAGAAAAACAATAAAACCAATGGCCCTCCTAAGCCCTTGAGGATGCCTGATTTGGAAGTGTGCGTTTTCCTATTCAGTAAAGGTATCACCTTAAAAAGAATTATAAGCAAAGAGTTTTCACTGTTCCATTCCATATGGACGAAAATAAGGAGGAAAAGTGACTTATCAAATCCGCTGGCAGGTAAATTGTAATTTACTATGTATGCACAACGAACGCTGCACAGTTCCTTGACACGGGGCGATAATGAAAACATGATCTTGTGCCTTCCACTCGGGGTATTTTTCCCTTTTCCCTTTGCCTCCTTTGTCTCTCTTGAGTGAAGGAGCAATGATGGTTCTTGGCAGCTGCTTCCTGTTTCAAGTCATTTCACATAATATGTGAAGAGCCTGAAGTCCTCAGCATTGGGGGGGGGGGGGGGAGGGAAGAGGGGCTACCATGTACATCTCTCTCTCTCTCTCTCTCTCTGTCTTGTAAAGAATGTTGCCATAAATGAATCTCATCTTTGACTTACCACAGAAGACAAACATTTTGGACCTGTCGTTTCTTTCTTTACAACATCCGTAAAATCCGCCCCTTTCTTTCCGAGCACTCTACCAAAACCCTCATCCACACCCTTGTCACCTCTCGTTTAGACTACTGCAATCTGCTTCTTGCTGGCCTCCCACTTAGTCACCTCTCCCCTCTCCAGTCGGTTCAAAACTCTGCTGCCCGTCTCATCTTCCGCCAGGGTCGCTTTACTCATACTACCCCTCTCCTCAAGACCCTTCACTGGCTCCCTATCCGTTTTCGCATCCTGTTCAAACTTCTTCTACTAACCTATAAATGTACTCACTCTGCTGCTCCCCAGTATCTCTCCACACTCGTCCTTCCCTACACCCCTTCCCGTGCACTCCGCTCCATGGATAAATCCTTCTTATCTGTTCCCTTCTCCACTACTGCCAACTCCAGACTTCGCGCCTTCTGTCTCGCTGCACCCTACGCCTGGAATAAACTTCCTGAGCCCCTTCGTCTTGCCCCATCCTTGGCCACCTTTAAATCTAGACTGAAAGCCCACCTCTTTAACATTGCTTTTGACTCGTAACCACTTGTAACCACTCGCCTCCACCTACCCTCCTCTCTTCCTTCCCGTTCACATTAATTGATTTGATTTGCTTACTTTATTTATTTTTTGTCTATTAGATTGTAAGCTCTTTGAGCAGGGACTGTCTTTCTTCTATGTTTGTGCAGCGCTGCGTATGCCTTGTAGCGCTATAGAAATGCTAAATAGTAGTAGTAGTAGTAGTAGACAGGATGTCACCTTTTTTGGGGTGTTTTATTGGTGTTGGTGGGGAGGCGAGCAGAGGGAGGGTGCTTGGACATTGATTCCAATAGTATCAAGATGGTGAGGAAAGGGCTGTTGATGCCACGGCAGGAATAATGTGCCTCCCTGTAGAAAACCAGAGTGATGTCACTGTGGGAATTTCATGCCTGGGTAACAAAGGGCCAACTTACCAGTAGCGCTGTACTGAATTGGAGACTCTTTTCTGAATCAGATGCCATTTCCAACATCAGACCTTGCTTGCTGAAGTTTATTTTATTTATTTGCTACATTTGTATCCCACATTTTCCCACCTATTTGCAGGCTCAGTGTGGCTTACATAGTACCGTAAAGGCGTTTGCCAATCCCGGTATGAACAAATACAGTAATGCTGTGGTAGAATAAGATTTGTGTGTACAGACACATTACGGAATCGTAGAGAGGAAGAGTTATTATAAGTCCATTACGAGCTTTGGTTTCATTAAAAAAGGAATAAAAATATAGATACACACTCACTCACACACACGCAACATTACAGACTGGATGACTGGTCTTTATCTGCCGCCATCTACTATGTTACTATAAGCGTTGCCATACTGGGACAGACTGAAGGCCCATCAAGCCCAGCATCCTGTTTTCAACAGTGGCCAATCCAGGTTACAGGTACCTGGCAAGATCCAAAAACAGTACAATACATTTTATGCTGCTTATCCTAGAAATACAACTATTCAATTAAATGGCTCAGTTTTGTCTCAGCACTTTGTAAATATACACAACGTCAATTTAGACAAAAACTGTTATATTGCAAATAACATCGAGAATAACTTATATAGGCTGTAGAGGTAATCTCATATCATTTTAGGACATTGCATATCAACCTATACAGTAGCTCCCAGGTCAATGCAAATTTCTAATCATCGAATACCTCCAGCCAACCGGTAGTGTTTTATACTGATACTCTAATTGCGTTTCAGCTGTAAATAGCTTCAAACATCCTACCGTTCAAAAAATCAACATTATTGCAATGTAAAAGCAAATAATGCACAGATATAACTTAGCTTAAATGCTCCCGCCTTGGTATATTGTCTTCCGTGGCTGGGACTTAGCTGGTTCCATCAAAATTCTAGTGAAACCTCATTGGCAACACCGATACTGTGATTAGCCCGACAGGACCCTGTTTCGCGGTCTCATGCTTTGTCAAGGGCATCAATCTAGCAACAGTACTTCATCCCGGCGTACCTTAGGGATGAAGTACTGTTGCTAGATTGATGCCCTTGACAAAGCATGAGACCGCGAAACAGGGTCCTGTCGGGCTAATCACAGTATCGGTGTTGCCAATGAGGTTTCACTAGAATTTTGATGGAACCAGCTAAGTCCCAGCCACGGAAGACAATATACCAAGGCGGGAGCATTTAAGCTAAGTTATATCTGTGCATTATTTGCTTTTACATTGCAATAATGTTGATTTTTTGAACGGTAGGATGTTTGAAGCTATTTACAGCTGAAACGCAATTAGAGTATCAGTATAAAACACTACCGGTTGGCTGGAGGTATTCGATGATTAGAAATTTGCATTGACCTGGGAGCTATCCTAGAAATAAGCAGTGGATTTTCCCAAGTCCATCTTAATAATGGCTTATGGAATTTTCTTTTAGGAAGTGATTCAAACTTTTTTTTTAAAGCCCGCTAAGCTAACTGGTTTTACCACATTCTCTGGCAACAAATTCTGGAGTTTAATTACTCATTGAGTGAAGAAATATTTTATCCCATTTGTTTTACATTTACTACTTTGTAGCTTCATTGTGTGCCCCCTAGTCTTAGTATTTTTGGAAAGAGTAAACAAGCGATTCACGTCTACCCGCGTTCCACTCCATTCACTATTTTATAGACCTTTACCATATCTCCCCTCAGCCATCTCTTCTCCAAGCTGAAGAGCCCTGCTGCTTTAGCCTTTCCTCCTAGGGAAGTCATCCCATCCGCTATATCATTTCCGTCACCCTTTTCTGTACCTTTTCTAATTCCACTATATCTTTTTTGAGATCCAGTGACCAGAATTGCACAATTAACTAATGGGCCTTTTTACTAAAGTACACAGATATCAAAGCTTAATGCGCTCTAATGTGGGTCTTTCCCGTATGCTAAGCCCAGCTTTAACACAGCACTTTTTAAGGGCATTTTCCATTTTTCAAAGTTTAGCTCATGCGCTAAGGTTTGCATTAATGTGCTGTACCTGTACCGCCTCCTATTTTGGAGGTGGTAAGTGCCCCTATGTTAACTCTGTTAGCCAGTTAGCACGTGATAAAGCGAACATGGTAGCTAGTTAAGGCTTTCATGCCTATTCTCAGCCCATAATTTAAAAAATGGCCTAGAGGGGCATAATCGAAAGGGATGCCCAAGTTTTGCTGAGGACGTCCTTGCAAAATGTCCCGATGGAGGGGCGAGGAAACCCGTATTATCGAAACATAGTAACACAGTAACGTAGTAGATGACGGCAGAAAAAGACCTGCATGGTCCATCCAGTCTGCCCAAGACAAACTCATATGTGTATACCTTACCTTGAATTTGTACCTGTCCTTTTCAGGGCACAGACCATATAAGTCTGCCCAGCAGTATTTCCCGCCTCCCAACCACCAGTCCCGCCTCCCATCACCGGCTCTGGTACAGACCGTATAAGTCTGCCCTCCCCTATCCTCGCCTCCCAACCACCACCCCCTCTTCCCCCCAACTGCTCCGCCACCCAATTTCAGCTAAGCTTCTGAGGATCCATTCCTTCTGCACAGGATTCCTCTATGCATATCCCACGCATGTTTGAACTCCGTTACCGTTTTCATCTCCACCACCTCCCGTGGGAGGGCATTCCAAGCGTCCACCACCCTCTCCGTGAAAAAATACTTCCTGATATCTTTCCTGAGTCTGCCCCCTTCAATCTCATTTCATGTCCTCTCATTCTACCGCCTTCCCATCTCCGGAAAAGATTCGTTTGCGGATTAATACCTTTCAAATATTTGAACGTCTGTATCATATCACCCCTGTTCCTCCTTTCCTCCAGGGTGTACATGTTCAGGTCAGCAAGCCTCTCTTCATACGTCTTGGAACGTAAATCCCATACCATCCTCGTAGCAAGATAGATGTCCATCTTTCGTTTCGATAATACAGTCGGGGACACCCAAACCTTGAAATTTAGGTCGTCCTTAGAGATGGTCAGCCCTAGACTTGGTCGTTTCTGATTTTCGGCGATAATGGAAACCAAGGACACCCATCTCAGAAATGACCAAATGCAATCCCTTAGGTCGTGGGAGCATTTGTAGTGCACTGGTCCTCCTCACATGCCAGGACACCAACCAGGCACCCTAGGGGGCACTGCAGTGGACTTCAGAAATTGCTCCCAGGTACATAGCTCCCTTACCTTGTGTGCTGAGTCCCCCAAAACCCACTACCCACTACTGTACACCACTACCATAGCCCTTACGGGTGAAGGGGGGCACCTAGATGTGGGTACAGTGGGTTTCTGGTGGATTTTGGAGGGACCACTTTTACCACCACAAGTGTAACAGGTGGGGGGAATGGTCCTGGGTCCGTATGCCTGAAGTGCACTGCACCCACTAATACTGCTCCAGGGACCTGCATACTGCTGTGATGGACCTGAGTATGACATTTGAGGCTGGCACAAAATATTTTTAAAGATATTTTTTGAGGGTGGGAGGGGGTTAGTGATCACTGGGGGAGTAAGGGGAGGTCATCCCTGATTCTCTTTGGTGGTCATCTGGTCAGTTTGGGCACCTTTTTGTGCCTTGGCCGTAAGAAAAACAGGACCAGGTAAAGTCATCCAAGTGCTCATCAGGGACGCCCTTTTTTTTCCATTATGGATCGAAGACGTCCATGTGTTAGGCACGCCCAAGTCCTGCCTTCGCTTCGCCTCCGACATGCCCCCGTGAACTTTGATCAACCCCGCAATGGAAAGCAGTTGGGGACGCCCAAAATTGGCTTTTGATTATACCGATTTGGGCGACCCTGTGAGAAGGACGCCCATCTTCTGATTTGTGTTGAAAGATGGGCATCCTTCTCTTTTGAAAATGAGCCCACTAGTGTCTTACAATTATTCAAAAGTTCTTTATTTTCCCAATGCTTGAAAACATTCATAGATAAAACAAGTTTTTCATTCTTCCTTAACTTAATATAGTCCACTTGATTACTCTATGTAAGGACCATTGGCCAACATGCGGCATGTTTTGCTATTGCTGCTCCCTGGTACAAATAGGATTATTAGCTCTCGAGCCAATTCCACTTGTGATACCAGCAATGTTGTATATGCTATAATCTGTCCTTCTGATTTGATTTATATTGGACGTTCATTGCGTCCTATTAAAAATAGGTTAACTGAACATAAATCCTATATTAACACCCAACGCATAATTCTTCACCCAACACATAATTAAACTCTGGAATTCATTGCCGGAGAACATAGTGAAGGCGGTTAGCTTGGCAGAGTTTAAAAAGGGGTTGGACAGTTTCCTAAAGGACAAGTCCATAGACCACTACTAAACGGACTTGGGAAAAATCCACAATTTCGGGAATAACTTGTATAAAATGTTTGTACGTTTGGGTAGCTTGCCAGTTGCCCTTATGTAAGGTTGTATAAGCTCCGATTGTACAACATTGGATTGATAAAATGCATCATGTGACTGATATACGTTGAAGAATTATTGATACTGTAATTATGGGCAGGGAGGGTGGTGATGTGTCTAAATTGTTGAATTGCAAGGAACAACATTGGATATTCACTCGACACATTATATCCTCAGGGTTTATTTAACCAACTAGATTGGAGTTCGTTGTTGTGTTGTATCAGCCAGTTCTCATTGGGGGATCGTAATATAAACATAGTGAGAATACGCCGGCGCTGTCGCCATGTGTAAGACTTTTGATGATGGCATTCAATGCGGTAAGCATTGTGTATTTTCTGTGATATGCTTTGTTTTTAAACAAAAGTTTGTAGAAAATATCTGTAATTTGGTGTTGTTTGTTTACCCTTTTAGTGGACCAAACCCTGACGCAGCAATAGCGAAACATGCCGCATGTTGGCCAATGGTCCTTACATAGAGTAATCAAGTGGACTATATTAAGTTAAGGAAGAATGAAAAACTTGTTTTATCTATGAATGTTTTCAAGCATTGGGAAAATAAAGAACTTTTGAATAATTGTAAGACACTGGACCATTTTCTTGATTATGCCACTTTTATCTGCCCACGTCTTTTGAAGAAGAAGTATCTTTGAGTGGGTCTGTTTAAATTGGTATTCTCAGCCCATGGCATACCCTCTCTAAAAATATTTTTAGAAATAGACAATGCGCCAGTTAGCATGCAGAAACAGGGAAAATACCACCAAATACTTTAATGTGTTTTGTGGTAGCGTTTTTCCTGTGCTAAGTGTGTGTTAAGCACTGTTCCCTCTAAGCAGAGCGGGAGTCCTCCAACTGCATTGCTACCAGTAGGGGGTGCTGCTTTGATATTGTGTTTTCAATCTCTAGCGACAAGCAGGTTCTCTGGAGTCCTGCAGAACTTGCCTGCCCCTCACTATTGAAAATATGATAGTACCCCCCCACTGCAGGATTGTAGATGGAAGAATCCTGCTCAGCTGAGAGGGAATAGTGGTAGCCAAGCAGGGGAATATGGGATAATCCAATTTGCGAGATAGGGATGCCGACTCTAAGAGCCTTGAAAGTGAGTTTAGAGATACCACTGACTGTACGTTTCTATGAATGAAGGCAAAATGTGAAAGGCTAAGCAGTTACGCAAGCTCAACCTGAGACAGATCATTTTTTTCAAATGTTATCAGGTTTGCTTTTAAGGTAAAATCATTCTCACATCTTAGCTCTCAGAATAGTGGAAATGTTCTGAAACCCTGATTTTGATCAGAGCAAATAATATATATATCAGAATACAAATAGCAGGCAATAAAAAAAAAAATGTTTTCCCTCCCCCTCCCAAATTTACATCTGTGAAATAAAACACCTTAAGGCCGATGCAAAACAGTGTGGAAACTTCCACATGAAAAGAAACCTAAAATTCTAGAGATTTTGCACATTAATTAGCATATGAAGCCCCTATGCAAAAGTTTCTGCATAATTTTCCTTTCACAGTAGAGGTGTCAGCCCCAAGTGATTACTCTGTGAATTGTATATAGAGAGATAAGATCCTCAAATATAAGAAATGCAGTCAGGGACTAAGAAAATATGGAAGAAAGACACAGAAAGATTTTCATTATTTGGGGTACCACAAGCCTCATTAAAAGAAAATTTCAAGCACACTTAGAAAACTTGTCTATGGAGGTTACATCTTATGAACTCCAGAAGGAAGGTCCTTTATATGGCAGACAGGCCTTGCCTGGTACATCCAGAATGTACCATGCAAGGCAAGATGGCTTCCATTTTGTAGATGATGGCACCAAAAGCAGGAGTGAGTGGGCATTGCTCCTGCCTCATCAGGTCTGGGGGGTCTGGAAGGGGGGCTTCTGAAAGGGGTCCAGGGTGGATGGGTGCCACTAAATAAGACGGAGTGGGTTTTTTTTTTTGTTTGTTTTTGTTGGGGTGGGCGAGTTGGGGCGGAGGAAGGGAGAGGGCACACTAGCCAGCTTATTTTCGAAGGAGATCGCCAGCCATCTTCCGACACAAATCGGGAGATGGCCAGCCATCTCCTGAACCCGGCCAAATTGGTATAATCGAAAGCCGATTTTGGCCGGCGCCAAATGATTTCCGTCGTGGGGCCGTCGAAAGTTCAAGGGGGCGTTTTGATAGGGTAGCGAAGGTGGGACGGGGGCGGGGTTTAAGATGGCCGGCTTCGCCCCATAATTGAAAAAAGAAAGTCGGCCTTGACGAGCATTTGGCCGACTTTAACTTGGTCCCTTTTTTTTCACAACCAAGGTTCAAAAAGGTGCCCCAAATGACCACCGGAGGGAATCGGTGATGACCTCCCCTTACTCTCTCAGTGGTCACCAACCCCCTCCCACACACACACAAAAAAATATATATATTTTGCCAGCCTCTATGCCAGCCTCAAATGTCATACCCAGCTCCCTGACAGCAGTATGCAGGTCCCTGGAGCAGTATTTAGTGGGTGCAGTGCACTTCAGGCAGGTGGACCCAGGCCCATCCCCCCTACCTGTTACACTTGTGGTGGTAAATGTTAAGCCCTCCAAAACCCCACAAAACCCACTGTACCCACATGTAGGTGCCCCCCTGCACCCCTAAGGGCTATGGTAATGGTGTACAATTGTGGGGAGTGGGTTTTGGGGGGGATTTGGGGGGCTCAGCACACAAGTTAAGGGAGCTATGTACCTGGGAACAATTTTTGAAGTCCACTGCAGTGCCCCCTAGGGTGCCCAGTTGGTGTCCTGGCATGTCAGGGGGACTAGTGCACTACAAATGCTGGCCCCTCCCATGACCAAATGCCTTGGATTTGGCCGGGTCTGAGATCGCCAGCCTCGGTTTCCATTATGGGCAAAAACCGAAGCCGACCATCTCAAACCTGGCCATCTCTGACATTTAGCTGGCCCCAACCATATTATCGAAAAAAAAGATGGCCGGCCATCTTTTTCGAAAATACGGTTGGCTCTGCCCATTTACGGAGCCGGCCACGGAGATTGCCAGCCACGGAGATGGCCGGCACCATTTGATTATGGCCCTCTAGATCACCAGGGACTAACTTTATTTTAAAATTCAGGTCAGGTTGAGTGGAGTGGGAGGAAGGGGTGCAAAAAGCAAACCACCCGATATCCAGCACTATTTAATCAGCCAGGAATGGCTCCTGGAGGGTTAAATAGCACTTAACCAGCCAGGGCCATCAGAATGCAGTAAGCAGGGTATGCATGGCAGGAGGGCGTGAACATCCAAGGGCCGCCAGAAACTGCCATGCTTACTCTACGCTACACTATAGCCCTCCCAAGAAGACCTACCTTGATCCTTGAAGGCCGACCTGGTGGTGTAGTGGCCTCTGTGGCTGCGGCGGCAGGAAAGAATCCCACTCTTTCCTGTCATCTGCCACTCCTCCGTCTCCCTTTGTTCCTCTGTGCTGTGGGCGGCAGCGCCATATATTAAAAATGACATGGGGATTGTGAAAAATGACAGAAAGACCTTAGGAAGTTGGAAGACTGGGCATCCAAATGGCAGATGAGATTTATTTGTTATTTTTGTACCCCACATTTTCCCACCTATTTGCAGGTTCAATGTGGCTTACATAGTACCGTAAAGGCGTACGCCAGTTGGTTTATAACAAATACAGGTTATATTGTAGTTGAAATTAGGTAGGTATGTATCAGGCACCATGAGGATGGAAGGGATGATGATTGTATATTGCCCATTATGATCATTGGTTATGTTGTATTGCTGGGTGTGGGGATTTACTTTGGATCAGTGGGGTAAGCCTTTTTGAAGAGGGTGGTTTTTAGTGATTTCCTGAAGTTTAGATGGTCATGGATTATATTCACTGCTTTTGCGAGTCCATTCCATAGTTGTGCGTTTAAGTAGGAGAAGCTGGATGTATAAGTTGTTTTGTATTTCAGTCCTTTGCAATTTGGGTAATGTAGGTTTTGGTATGATCGTGATGATCCGATTCTGTTTCTGGTTGGTAGATCTATGAGGTCTGTCATGTATCCTGGGACTACGCCGTAGATAATTTTGTGGACCAAGGTGCAGATTTTGAAGATGATCCGTTCTTTGATTGGGAGCCAGTGTAACTTTCCTCGGAGGGGTTTAGCGCTTTTGAAGCGTGTTTTACCAAATATCAGCCTGGCAGCTGTGTTTTGGGCGGTCTGGAGTTTTTTTTTGCGAGTTGTTCTTTACATCCCGCATAGATTCCTTTGCAGCAGTCTGTATGGCTTAGGACCATTGATTGTATTAGGTTTCGAAAAATTTCCCTTGTGAAGAAAGGTTTTATTCGTTTGAGTCTCCACATTGAGTAAAACATTTTCTTTATTACGGAGTTTACTTGGCTCTCAAGGGTCAGATTGCGGTCGATTATGATGCCGAGTATTTTTAGGCTGTCTGAGGTAGGGAGGGTGTGTTCTAGGGTGTTTATGGATGTGGATTTGTACTTGTTATGTTGAGATGAGAGGATGAGGCAGTGTGTTTTTTCAGTGTTCTGTTTCAGTTGGAATGAGTTTGCCCAGGAATCCATGATGTTCAGGCCGTCATTGATTTCATTGGTTATTTCTGTTAAGTCATGACTGAAGGGAATGTAGATTGTGACGTCATCTGTATAGATGAATGGGTTGAGGCCTCGGTTGGATAGGGACTTTGCCAGTGGGATCATCATCATGTTGAAGAGTATTGGTGATAATGGTGATCCTTGAGGTACTGCACAGGTAGCTTTCCACGGTGGTGATATGTTTGAGTTTGATTTTACTTGGTAAGTTCTGGTGGTTAGAAAACCTTTTATCCAGTTAAGTACATTTCCATCAATCCCGAAGTGGCCAAGGAGTCTTAGTAGTATATTGTGGTTGACCATGTCGAATGCGCTCGACATGTCAAATTGGAGGAGAAGTATACTTTTACCTGTGGCTATTTCTTGCTTGAATTTGGCCAGGAGAGTGACTAGGACAGTTTCAGTACTATGATGGGGCTGGAATCCTGATTGTGAGTCGTGTAATATTGAGAACTTGTCCATGTAGTCCGTAAGCTGTTTGGTCACCAAGCTGTCCATCAGTTTGACTACTAATGGGATAGACACAACTGGGCAGTAAATGGTTAGGTCGTTTGTGTTTTTCTTGGCGTCGTTAGGTATTGGGGTGAGTAGGATGTTACCATATTCCTCAGGGAAGAGACCTTGTTGTAGTCTGAAGTTTAGGTGTGATGTGAGGTCTGCCATGAAGCAGTCGGGGGCGAATTTGAGTAGATGACTGGGACATATATCCAGTTTGCAGTGGGTGTTGGCAAACCTATGAGTTGCTTTTGTAACTGATTCAGTGGTGAGGGGGGTAATTGTTGACCAGATAAGGTCAGCTGAGCATCCACCAGGGATTAGGTCCAGGTCATTGAAGAAGTTTTCGATGTCGGTGTTGTGCTGAGGAAGTGTGCTGCGTAATTTTATTATTTTTTTGTTAAAGTAATTAGCGAGTTTGTTTGTGGGTGGGATATCTGTGTTGGTCATGGTGATAGGAGTGGTGCCTAGTAACTTATTTATGAATTGAAATAGTTTCTTCAGGTCTTTGTAATCCGGTCCTATTTTAGTTTTGTAATAGGACCTTTTGGTTTGTCTTATTGCAAATTTGTATTTTCTATGTGTTTGTTTCAATGCATTGAATGTGTGTTTTGTTTTTTTCCATGCTCGTTCAAGTTTCCTGGATTGTGTTTTGAGTTTTTTAAATTTGTCATTGAACCATGGTATCGAGTTTTGTCTTCTTGATATTCTTGTCTTTAGTGGTGCTATTTCGTTTAGTACTCTTCTGCATCTATCATCCCACTGATTGAGGTAGTGTATGGAGTCCGTTCGTGTTTTCCATTCATTGTCATATATCAGTTGCCAGAATAATTGTGAATCTATTTGCCCTCTCGTGGTGTAAGTTGTGTGTGCTGGTATATGGTTTAGTCCCTTCTTCCACCAGTTTAGGGATAGGTTCAATTTGTAGTGGGCAGTCTAAGGTGTTTCTGTCAATTTGATGTCTGTTATTAATAGGTTCTGATCTGTGGACAGTTTGTATGATAAGAGGTCTAGTGTGTGTCCCTTGATGTGGGTAGCCTGCATGTGGGGCCATTTGAGATCCCAGGACTGTAGGAAGTCATTGCATTCACGTGAATTGGTGGAGTTGGGGTCTTCTAGGAGAAGGTTTATGTCACCTAGTATTAGTGTATTGGAGTTGTTTACACAAGTGTTTGAGATGAAGTCCGTGAAAATAGGTTGGCTTTCGTTCCAGTTACCGGGCGATCTGTAAAACAGGACGCAGTTCAGGTGATCGGTCAGGGATTTGTTATGGATTCTAAGTGGTGCAATTTCTAGTTGGGGTGTTATGGATTCAGCAATGGTTTCTGTGGAGAATTGGGTTCTATCGATTATAGCTATGCCTCCTCCTCTCTTTTCCGTGGACCAGTACAAAGTGATTCACATTGGGAAGAATAATCCAAATCACAGTTATTTGATACTAGGTTCCACCCTAGGAGACAGCACCCAAGCTGAAATGTTCTGCCCAGTGTGTGGCGGCGGCCAAAAAAGCAAACAGAATGCTAGGAAATAATAGGAAAGGGATAGAAAATAAGACCAAGAATATGATAATGTCTCTATATTGCTCCATGGTACAACTACACCTTGTGTACTGTGTTGAATTCTGGTCACTGTATCTTTAAAAAGATGCAGCACAATTAGAAAAGGTTCAAAGAAGTGCAACCAAAATGATTAAGGGGATGGAACTCCTCTCATATGAGGTTATCAATAGAAATCAAACAAAATAAAACATGGAAAAGAAAATAAGATGATACCTTTTTTATTGGACATAACTTAATACATTTCTTGATTAGCTTTCGAAGGTTGCCCTTCTTCCTCAGATCGGAAATAAGCAAATGTGGTAGATGACAGTATATATAAGTAAAACAGCCAAGCATTTCATTGACAATCTAGCCATCCCCACCGTGTTAGACTATCAATGAAATGCTTGAATGTTTTCACTTATATACACTGTCAGCTAGCACATTTGCTTATTTCCGATCTGAGGAAGAAGGGCAACCTTCGAAAGCCAATCAAGAAATGTATTAAGTTATGTCCAATAAAAAAGGTATCGTCTTATTTTCTTTTCCATGTTTTATTTTGTTTGATTTCTATAGATTCTACATGGAATGTTGCTATTCCACTAGAAGTCGGCCCTTGCAGATCACCAATGTGGCTGCGCAGGCTTCTGCTTCTGTGAGTCTGACGTCCTGCACGTACGTGCAGGACGTCAGACTCACAGAAACAGAAGCCTGCGCAGCCTTCTACATGGAATGTTGCTAGTGGAATAGCAACATTCCATGTAGAATCTCCAATAGTAGCAACATTCCATGTAGAATCTCCAATAGTATCTATTTTACTGTCATAGTAATGCTTGAATGTTTTCACTTATATACACTGTCAGCTAGCACATTTGCTTATTTCCGATCTGAGGAAGAAGGGCAACCTTCGAAAGCCAATCAAGAAATGTATTAAGTTATGTCCAATAAAAAAGGTATCATCTGATTTTCTTTTCCATGTTTTATTTTGTTTGATTTCTATTGATAACCTTAAGAGTGGACTAACATGGCTACCACACTCCTCTCATATGAGAAAAGACTTGTTAAGACTCTTAAGTTTGGAAAAGAGATGGCTGAGGGGGGATACAATAGAGGTCTACAAAATACTGAGTGGTGTAGAACGGGTAAACGTAAATCGATTTTTTACTCTACAAAGACTAGGGGGCACTCAAGGAAGTTACATGCACTATTTTAAAATGAACAGCAAGAAATATTTTTTTACTCACCGAATAGTTAAGCTCTGGAACTCATTGCCAGAGGATGTGGAATCAGCAGTTAGTGTATCACGGAGAGAGAGGTAGATACTTGGAATGCCCTCCCGCGGGAGATGGTGGAGACGAAAACGGTAGCGGAATTCAAGCATGCGTGGGATAAACATAAAAGAATCCTGTGCAGAAGGAATGGATCCTCAGAAGCTTAGCCGCTGGTGTTTGGGTGGTGGGGCTAGTTCTGGGCAAGACTTCTACGGTCTGTGTCCTGAAAATGGCAGATACAAATCAAGGTAAAGTATACACAAGAAGTAGCACATATGAGTTTATCTTGTTGGGCAGACTGGATGGACCTTGCAGGTCTTTGTCTGCCGTCATCTACTATGTATGTTACTATGTATGTATCTGAGTTAAAAAAGGTTTGGACAAGTTCTTGGAGAAAAAGTCCATAGTCTGCTATTGAGATATGTTTTATGTGTTATTATTTATATCCTGCCTTCATCCATGGGGAAAGCCACTGCTTGTCCCAGGGATCAGCAGCTGACTCATGCTACTATTTAGGATTCTGTCAGGTATTTGTGACCTGAATCGACCACTGTTGGAAGCAGGATATAGGGTTAGATGGACCATTGGTCTAACCCACTATGGCTAGTCTTATGTTCTTACGTTCAGTTATCACATTATTGTGAGCTGGACTTATTTGGAAGATTTTTCCAGATATTTATCAGCAGGGACATCTGCTTACTAAATCTGAATATGAAAGGGGGACTATAAAGGATTTCTTCCTTTTAAAGCAATAGCAACAGTTACTTATAGATTAACATGTTTTTATAGGGCATTGCTGCCAGGGGGGGGGGGGGGGAGGGGGAAATGGGACTTGATATGCCACATTTCTGAGGTTGTTGCAACAACATTCAAAGTGGTTTCATATATTCAGGTATTTATTTTGTACCTGGGGCAATGGAGGGTTAAGTGACTTGCCCAGAGTCACAAGGAGCTGCAGTGGGAATTGAACTCAGTTCCCCAGGATCAACGCCCACTGAACTAACCACTGGGCTACTCTTCCACTAGCAACATTCCATGTAGAAGCTTGCCCTTGCAGATCAGCCGCGCAGGCTTCTGTTTCTGTGAGTCTGACATCCTGCACGTACGTGCAGGACGTCAGACTCACAGAAACAGAAGCCTGCGCGGCTGATCTGCAAGGGCAGGCTTCTAAGTGGAATGTTGCTAGTGGAATAGCAACGTTCCATGTAGAATCTCAAATAGCAGCAACAGAATCTCAATAGTAGCAACATTCCATCTAGGATCTCAATAGTAGCAACATTCCATCTAGAATCTCAATAGTAGCAACATTCCATCTAGAATCTCAAATAGGGAAAGGGAAATGGGACTTGATATACTGCCTTTCTGATGTTTTTGCAACTATATTCAAAGCGGTTTACATATATTCAGGTACTTATTTTGTACCAGGGGCAATGGAGGGTTAAGTGACTTGCCCAGAGTCACAAGGAGCTGCAGTGGGAATTGAACTCAGTTCCCTGGGATTGAAGTCTAGTGCACTAACCACTAGGCTACTCCTCCACTCCAGACACTGCTGGTTCTGGGGCAGGGGCAAAACCAGAACACCGCGTACCACCGCTGCCTCCCACCCGCCCCCTTACCTTTCTGTCTCTGCCTCCAAGGGGGGGGGGGGGGCACCGGCAACCCTCTTCCTGCCTGCCTGTTCCCACAGTCTATCCTCTCCTGCTCCTGTCCATATCGGGAGTTGGAACCCAGATGATTGCATTAACGTGATATTGCGCTAATGCAAACATCGGAGAAAATTTTTCTTCACCCAGTGCGTAATTAAACTCTGGAATTTGTTGCCGGAGAATGTGGTGAAGGCGGTTAGCTTGGCAGAGTTTAAAAAGGGGTTAGACGGTTTCCTAAAGGACAAGTCCATAAACTGCTACTAAATGGACTTGAGAAAAATCCACAATTCCAGGAATAACATGTATATAATGTTGGCCAGAAGGCTTATAGAACGAAAAATGCCAAGGGTCAATGACAGTTAAATGGCTACTTTCATTTCAAAGCTAGAACAACCATTGTTTGCAAATACTGTGGTAAGGATTTTAAATATCATTGGAGCCTCACAACATTAGCCTAGCTGAAGGTACCTCGAGTTACGTTGAAGGGGTTACAGTTTCCTAAAGGACAAGTCCATAAACCACTACTAAATGGACTTGGGAAAAATCCACAATTCCAGGAATAACATGTATATAATGTTTGTACGTTTGGGAAGCTTGCCAGGTGCCCTTGGCCTGGATTGGCCGCTGTCGTGGACAGGATGCTGGGTTCGATGGACCCTTGGTCTTTTCCCAGTGTGGCATTACTTATGCACTTATCTGGGTCCTGGGCAGCATGCAGGAGCAGGAGAGGATAGACCCAGAAGCAGGCAGGCATGAAGAAGCTTTCCGGCATCGGGCCCAGCTCCCCCCTCCCCCACTCCCTCCTCTCAGCGGTTCTGTTATAGGGTTTACTGTCAGGTTAAAACTACACACATTACTGTCCTTTCCCTTTGTCTTCTTCTTCCCCTCACCGATCCTAGAAAAGAATCTCCTCTATCCAGACTTGCCAGCCAGCTCCATTTTCTTTGGTTTCCAGTTCTGGATTTAACAATCACTGTCAAGACTCTTGAGGCTTGATAACTTGAGGCCCCAATGTCTTGGAGTATAACCTTGGCACACCAATCACCCGAAGTCTCTATTATTTTTATGAAGTCTCTTTTATTGAATAAATCACAGATAATTTACTCACAGATAGATTGTTCAGAGGTGTTGCTCCAGGACACAGAGACTCCTTAATCTGAGAGCTGTTGGGGGTGGAGATCTGAAGAGAGGTAGATGTATTGCAGGGGGGAAAGTATAGTTGAACAGGTAGAAATGGTCCGAAGCTGGGTGACTGGAATGTGCAATATCTCATTAGAGAGGAGATATTTTCAAAGTAAAAAAAAAAAACAGGTTCGTTACAGGGAGTTTCAGCAGGACAGAGCTGTCTGGAATAAGATGATACATGCTCCATGTCTCTGGCTAGGTGGTGGGAAAGCCTCATGGCTGAAGGGACAAAGAGGTGTTGAGGCTTCACGTGAGTTCAGGGAGGAGCAGATAGAGACCAATAGGGACAGAGCCTGCCATCGGGTAGCAAGGGGTGGTCCTAGAGGACGGCTCTCGATAGGAGGACAGAGATAGTGAGAATGACCAGGAAATGATAGCCAGGGTTGCCAGATGGGCGGTTTTCCCGCCCAATTGGGCGGTTTTCCGCAACCCGCCGCGGGAAATTTTTGCCCACGGCGGGTTGCGTTTTTTTGGGCTGCTTTTTGGGCTTCAGGGCGGTTTTTTTGGGCGGCTTTTTCGGCCGCGGGGGGCGGGGTTAGTGACGTGTTTGGGCGGGGTTAGTGATGTTTTGGGCGGGGTTAGTGATGTGGGAGGCGGGGCCGATGACGTGGGAGGCGGGGCCGGTGACGGCGGGGGCAGGGTTGATGATGGCGGGGGCGGGGGTGATGACGCGGGGGTGGGGGTGTCAGGGGCGGGGTTTGAGTTTGGGCGGGTTTTGGGCGGTTTTTATGCTGGATTGGGTGGGAAAAAAATTTTCCACCTGGCAACACTGATGATAGCAGGAAAACAAAAGAGCAAAGCTTGGCAGAGAGAGAGAAGAGGTCTGGGCAGCCTCACAACCAGTGATAACAGTTCTTACACAGCCAAGCAAGTGTGGTTGCACTGCCTGCGAACTACATTACCCACAGTGCATTGCTCACGTATCTTTGCAGTGAGAAACTGCAGCAATGATAGTCCTTAGAACTGAGAATAACAGTAAAAGCATTACACACATTTTAGGATCACGTTATAAACTAGTGCGAGGCTGTCGGGGGACAGAACAATCACAACCATGAACTTGTAGTCTTGCTTTTCCTAGAATAAGTCTGCCAACTGGATCAGATTCGCAGGACAAGGTTGATCCAGTTCTGGGTTCACTCCAATGCATGCTGGGACTTGCAGTCTTGCTTTTCTTAGGGAATGCAATGGAAAAATCAATACAAGTCCCTGCGTGCAACATAGTAAACCCAGGTCTGGATCAACCCTGTCTTGTGACTCTGGATACAGTTGGCAGCCTGACTCTTGGAAAAGCAAGACTGCAAATCTGTGCAGGCAATGATCAGAAATCAGGAATTACTCAGTTGATCTAGTACTACTACTACTACTTATCATTTCTATAGCGCTACTAGACGTACGCAGTGCTGTACACTTGAACATAAAGAGACAGTTCCTGCTCGATAGAGCTTACAATCTAATCAGGAAGACAAACAGGACAAATAAGGGATAAGGACAAAGAGTAGCAAGATTCCATGCAGAATCCCAAAGAATAGCTAGATTCTGGAATTCCAAAGAGTAGCAAAATTCTAGAATCTCAAAGAGTACTACTACTTATCATATCTATAGCACTACTAGACGTGCACAGCACTGTACACTTGAACATGAAGAGACAGTCCCTGCTCGATAGAGCTTACAATCTAATCAGGACAGACAAACAGGACAAATAAGGGATAAGGACAAAGAGTAGCAAGATTCCGGAATCCCAAAGAGTAGCAAGATTCCGCACAGAATCCCAAAGAGTAGCAAGATTCCGGAATTCCAAAGAGTAGCAAGATTCTAGAATCCCAAAGAGTACTACTACCACTACTACTTATCATGTCTATAGCGCTACTAGACATACATAGCGCTGTACACTTGAACATGAAGAGACAGTCCCTGTTCGACAGAGCTTACAATCTAATCAGGACCAACATACAGGACAAATAAGGGATAAGGGAATTACCAGGATGGGAATGTTAAAACAGACATGTGTACTGAACAAGTGAATAGGGGTTAGGGATAGATGAAGTCAGTTGATACTCCTTCCACCATCTCCACCACCAGCACCACACGTAACTATAACTAGCTCAAGCCTGAAGCAACATTTTATGTTGTTGAGTTCGTGGATTGCTCGATCACACCATTACAGATGTTGATGGGTCCCAAGAGGGAATTTACTGGCATAAGCCAGAAGAAGGACCTCCTCCTGTGCTTACGCTACTGTGATTCCATGAAACTGAAAATAGCAACACCCCCAAATTGAGGTTTCAGGGAATAAGCAGCTGCTAATGTCATAAAAGGGCTGCTAATTCATCCATCACAGCATATAATGATGGAGCAGCACCCTGCAGCCATGCAGCCAGAGAATGAAAAGTATCCGTGCACGCTGCCATTTAAAGTTAAGCTCCAATACTGTTCTGTAAAGGAACTGGGGAGAGAAAATTCCAGATACACACAATGAGCTCTTGTATGAAAGAAGTTTACAAAACAATACTTTTGACCTAAATAGAGATTTAAATAATGTATTCCTCTTGAAGCTGACCACTTAATGTGGGGAAGGAGTTCAGTAAGATGACACGTGAATGTTGTAAAAAGTGTAATAAATTACAAAATAATAATTAATTCAAACACAAAACAACTGCATTTAAAACAGTACGGGGTCCATTTACTGAGCTGCAGCAAAAGGGGGCCTGCGCTGGCATCAGCACGTGATTCTGACGCAAGCTGAGGCCCCCTTTTACTGCAGCGAGTAAAAGGCTGCTTTTTTTTTTAAGACATGGCCATGCAGCAAGTGAAGTACTTGCTGAGCAGCCATTTTGGAGGGGTGTAGCTCTCTATTCTGTATTAGACTAGCCGTTGAGCCCGTAAAAACGGGCTGGTATTGGGGTTTTCCTTCCTTCCCCCTCCCTCCCTCCCCGCGAGGTCGCCACCGCTACCGTTCCCCCCCCCCCGGAGTCGCTGCCATCCCTCCACCCGGCCCGGGCCCTCTCTCTCTCCGCTACTAAACTTACACATCCATTCGCCGGAACGCAGCACGCACATCAGCTGAGCTGCCGTCGGCCCTTCCTTCTCTGCCTGTGTCCCGCCCTCCTGTGACATAACGTCAGCAAGGGCGGGACACAGGCAGGGAAGGAAGGCCAACGGCAGCTCAGCTGATGTGCGTGCTGCGTTCCGGCGAATGGATGTGTAAGTTTAGTAGCGGAGAGAGGGCCCGGGCCGGGTGTGTGTGTGTGTGGGTGGGGGGGGGGGGGGTAGCGGTAGCGGCGACCTCGGGTGGGCGGGTGGGGGGGGGAGCGGTATCAACCTCAGCGGCGCAGTTTCCCTCTCTGTCCCGCCCTCGTCATCACGTATTGACGTGGGGGCGGGACAGAGAGGGAAGTCTCTACTGCGCATTTGCGAGTGAGTCGGTCACTCGCCGTTTATATGTTTGATTGGTAGAATGGAATGCTGTCACAATTTGGGTTTCTGCCAGGTGCTTGTGACCTGGGTTGGTCACTTGTGAAAACAGGATACTGGGCTAGATGGACCATTGGTCTGACCCAGTATGGCTAATCTTATGTTTATCTAGATGAGGGTCTGTCCATATTCTGCATGTGTGACTGAGGTGAAGGATTCTGCTAGCATGTAGTGTCTGTGTAGGAATGTGTAACACAGGGGCATATCTGCGTGGGGCTATAGGGGCCTGGGCCCCCGCAGATTTCGCCCTGGACCCCCCTACCACAGACCCTCTCCACCTCCCCCTCCCGCCCGCCACCAACCCGTCGCCGATCTTTGCTGGCGGGGGACCCCAAGCCCCTGCCAGCCGAAGTCCTCTCTTCCATGCAGGATGCAAGTTTCAACGCTTCCTGTTCTTCTGAGTCTGACGTCCTGCACGTACAACGTGCAGAACGTCAGACTCAGAATTTGGAATTCAGTCTGACGTCCTGCGCGTTGTACGTGCAGGACGTCAGACTCAGAAGAACAGGAAGCGTTGCAACTTGCAGCGGCGCAGCCTGCATGGAAGAGAGGACCTCGGCTGGTGGGGGGTTGGGGTCCCCCGCCAGCAAAGGTAAGTGACAGCAGCGGGGGAGGGTGTCATTGGTGGCGAGGGGGGGGTCCGGAAATGGCGGGGGGGGGGGATCGGTGGCGCCGGGGGGGGGGGGCTAAAATGTGCCCCCTCCCTCTGGCTCTGGCCCCCCCTACCGCCCGAGTCCAGATACGCCCCTGGTGTAACAGTGCAGTTTGTTCCATTTTCCCAATAGTAGGTATATTGGTGCTCCACAGTCCAGTGTAATATATATATAGCACTGTCTTCTGATAGGTGGGTTAGGGCTGTTGTGGTAAGTTTTGTGTTCTAGGGCAGTCCTGGAGTACTCCCTTGCCAGTCACCACACAAACAAAAGCCCATCTGATTTAAACAAGGTGTCTAGCACTGGAAGGAATGTGTGTGCTATTCCTAAATATTTTTACTTTGTAGTTAAGAAGACAGGTTGCCTGCTCTGGCCAGTCCAGGGACCTCTTCTGCATCCTGCCTCCTGATGTAACTTACTGTTTCCTTGTAGGCAGGATGCAATAGACACAGCCTGTATTAATCATTACCCGCCATAGCGCCTGAGCAACAACACAGACACTGCTGTCTAGCTGACACCAACTGGCGCCTATTTTATAAAAGTCTGCTCGCCCTGAGATCCGAACCTGGCTACACCTCTGCTGCTGATGCTAGGGTATAAAATGCGAAAACAAACAGGGTAGACAGCCAATGGATTATGCAGAGTTTTCAGTTACCCCAAGCCTAATCTAATGGGTGAAACTGAAATGGTAAAAAGGTGGCAAGCAATATTATGGGGTGACTCTTGCCACTCCATGTGACCCCATAATGATGCCTATGCAGCAGGGGCATAGCTACATGGGGCCACGGGGGCATGGGCCCCCGTAGATTTGGCCCTGGCCCCCCCACCGCCAACCCCTTCGACCTCCCTCCTGCCTCCAACCCTCCCCCGCTGCTGCCGTCACCATCATGTATCTTGCACTCGATGTCCTCTTCTGCGGCGCAGCCGCATTGCTGATCTGCAAGGCTTCTGTTTCTGTGAGTCTGACGTCCTGCACGTTGTACATGCAGGACGTCAGACTCACAGAAACAGAAGCCTTGCAGATCAGCAACGCGGCTGCGCCACAGAAGAGGACTTCGGCTGCAGCAAAGGTACCTGACGGCAGCGGTGAGCGTCGGGGGATGGTTGGCGGCGGTGGGAAGGGGGAGGTCGAAAGGGTTGGCGCCGGGGGGGGGGGTTAAAGGTGGTGGTGGCGATGGCAGTGGGTCAAAAATGGCAGTGGGGGGGGCGGCGCCGGGGGGGGGCTAAAATGTGCCCCCACACCTTGGGCTCTGGACCCCCCCTCCCGCCGAAGTCTGGCTACGCCCCTGCTATGCAGAATAGTGGGATTGTGGAAAGAGTAGTAGGGCCTTCCCTTTCAATTTTTCTGCTGTCTAGGGGGCCCTTTTACAATGCGGCAGTAAGCCTAACGCGGGCTTACCACACACTAAAACTGAACCGCCACTGAGGCAACGCAAAGCCACTGGTAGTAGTTGCAGGTTAAGCGTGTGCCATTTACTGTGCTGTCCAGAAATTTTTTTTCGTCTAGTGCGGCGCTAACCCAGCGGTAATCGGGCATCGCCGCGTGCTACCCAGTCACCGCCAGGTTACCGCGAGAGCCCTTACTGCCACATCCATGCAGTAAAAAGGGCCCTGGAGCACGGGAAAATTGGCCCCAGCTGCTGCTGCAGGGCCCTTTTTCCCACAGCTTAGTAAAAGGACCCCTAGGTATTATAGGGACAATTGAAACATATCCCAGCAGAGATCCTCAGCACCATAAAGTGGGAATCTCCTACATCCCTTCAAAATACATACTCAGATTCACAAGACCATACACGGAGAATCCCCTAGTTACATGAATAACCTTATCGACCTTCCTATCAGTAACAGCTCAGTGTCTTCACGTCCTTACCTTAATTTGCACCTTCCCAATTTCAAACGAATCAAATACAAAACAATCTATGCATCCAGCTTTTCCTTTCTGGGCAGCCAGCTTTGGAACGCATTACCAAGATCCATCAGAGCAATTAATGACCATTTACCTTTTAGGAAAATGTTGAAAACCCATATCTTTAAGCTAGCTTACCCAAATGACCCGACCTAACCCTACACATTTCTCTTATTATGACGATGTCTATATATTAACCATGTCCCCCTAGATACTCCATACTATCCTAGTCTTCCCTTCCCCATTCGATTCTTCATCATAACCATCCCCATTTCCTTATCTATCTTCATTACTCTTTCCCATGTCAATTAACATATACTTAAAGCATTCTATTATTATGTTACATTATAGTTCATTCTTCTTAATGAATCTAATAATTGTAATTCTGTTAACTATGTAAGCCGCATTGTACCTGCTTCTGTGGGAAAGTGCGGGGTACAAATGTAATAATAATAATAATAATTCCTGCAGTATTACAATAAATCAGATTATTTTACTTTAAAAAAAATTCTTTTCAGAAAACTTACTCCAGCTGGAGTCTCCTGAAATAAGAGGAGAATGAGATTCCTTTGGGCTCATTCTGTTCGGATTTGTATTAGGTGGGGCTTGGTGGGTTATTTTACCTAACCCCAAACAAAATAAAGTGAATAACAAGAACAACCTCCCCCCCCCCCCCTCCTACAATGTCAAAATTAGGGCCTCTGTTATCAAACTGCACTAGCGATTACTGGCGCGGTAATACCGACAAAGCCCATTCACTTTGAATGGGCTTCATCGGCATTGCCGAGCGAGAATCTCTAGCATGGTTTGGTAAAAGAGTCCCTTAGGTAATCCAAAAGTGAAAACATGGGATATATACTGCAAATAACAGATTTAAAACAATACTTTAACACAGTTTATATAATATCTACCTACCATTAAGAAAATAAAATTAATAAAATACAGGACAGAAAGAATCATAAAAGCATCTCTAGCCTAGTAGATGACGGCATAAAAAGACCTGCATGGTTCATCCAGTCTGCCCAACAAGATAAACTCATATGTGCTACTTTTTGTGTATACCTTACCTTGATTTGTATCTACCATTTTCAGGGCACAGACCGTAGAAGTCTTGCTCAGCACTAGCCCCGCCTCCCAACCACTAGCCCCACCTCCCACCACCGGCTCTGCCACCCAATCTCCGCTAAGATTCTGAGGATCCATTCCTTCTGAACAGGATTCCTTTATGTTTATTCCACGCATGTTTGAATTCCATTACGATTTTCATCTCCACCACCTCCCGAGGGAGGGCATTCCAAGTATCCACCACTCTCCGTGAAAAAATACTTCCTGACATTTTTCTTGAGTCTACCCCCCTTCAATCTCGTTTCTACCATTTAATTAATTTAAAGTAAAATATTTCTCAAATAGCTGCGTTTCCAGAAGCCTTTAATAGTCATAGGGCTCCTTTTACATAACCGCGGTAGTGGTTATCGCTCGCTGTATGTGACCAAGCACATAGTAATTGAATGGTCTTTGTCGCATTTGGTGTGCTGCTTATCACTGGAGCAGGTTTGTAAAAGAAGCTCATAGGAATGTTTTCACTTCTTATATATGGCCCCACCGCCCCCAAGGGAGTGTTACATATAATTTAGTAAATCATTCCATTCCCTAGGTGCTCTAAAACTTAACGGAGTAATTATCAAGCAGCGTTAGGACTTTAAGCTGTATTATTTGCCCCTTAAAGTGACTTAAAGGGCCCCAATGCTGATTCACTTAATTTCCTGCAGTGGTATTTAAGGGGTCCTTTTACTAAGGTGCGCTGAAAAATGGGCTGCGGTATCACAGAATCATTTTTCAACGCATCTGTAAAAAAGGCCTTTTTAAAATTTTTGCCGAAAATGGATGTGCAGCAAAATAAAAACTGGCGCGTCCATTGACTTAGCGGTAAGGTCTCTTACGTTAGCCATGCGATAATCACCTACGTGTGTCAAGTCAGAGTTACCACCCGATTTTCACTGCATGTCAGAAAATAAAATATATTTTCTGGTGTGCCTAGCGGATGTGAGTCAAAATGAAATTACCGTATGAGGTATGCTCCCAGCTAGAATATAAAGTGGCAACCATAGAGATTCTGGCACCCTTCCAATGAAGTTCCCACCCCCCGATGCTGTCCTTCACTCTCCGATGACCCCCCCCTGCCCTTCTTCCTCCAAAAGGTCCAAGGACCTATTCCCCCACCCCTCAAAAAAGGTCCAATCCCCATATTCCCCCTCCCCCACATCTCCCAAAACCTGTGAGCTGGTACCTCATTAGTGGTCTAGGGGAGTCTTCAGGCAGGAGCGATGCCCTGTCCCTCTTGCCCAGTCTGGCATCTTTTGCAAAATGGCACCCCCTAGTGGTAGTCTCACTTCTCCTTGGGACAAACCTAGCCAGTCAGGTTTTCAGGATACCCACAGTGAATACAAGTGAAAAAAAGAACACTGGGCCTCCAAGGACGGGTTGGTATCTAAAGTTTATTAAAGGACCCGACATGGGCAGTGTTTCGGCAAAGCACCTACATCAGGGGTCTTCAATGTAAGTCCTTTGTTCCTTCAAAGATCGTTAAGTGTTACCAACACTTGGCTAATCTATACAGCTAAAAAAAAATATCTGCCAAGATTGTCTAACAACAGATAGTTTGTCTATATTACTGAGCAGTGGCAATGTATTTCGGCATCTGCTGCTAGTGAAGGACTGTGAAAGTGTGCTCCTGTGGTAGAGGGAGAGAGGAGGGACCGTGAGCTTTATTTAGACTGAAGCTATCCCTCCCCTCAAATAGGCTTATTTTATTTTATTTTTTATTTTTGTTACATTTGTACCCCGCGCTTTCCCACTCATGGCAGGCTCAATGTGGCTTACATGGGGCAATGGAGGGTTAAGTGACTTGCCCAGAGTCACAAGGAGCTGCCTGTGCCTGAAGTAGTTCCTCAGGACCAAAGTCCACCACCCTAACCCATTAGGCCACTCCTCCACTGTTGCTACTATTTGAGATTCTACATGGAATGTTGCTATTCCACTAGCAACATTCCATGTAGAAGTCGGCCCTTGCAGATCACCAATGTGGCCGCGCAGGCTTCTGCTTCTGTGAGTCTGACGTCCTGCACGAATGTGCAGGACGTCAGACTCACAGAAACAGAAGCCTGCGCGGCTGCAAGGGCAGGCTTCTACATGGAATGTTGCTGCTAGTGGAATAGCAACATTCCATGTAGAATCTCCAATAGTAGCAACATTCCATGTAGAATCTCCAATAGTATCTATTTTATTTTTGTTACATTTGTACCCTGCGTTTTCCCACTCATGGCAGGCTCAATGCGGCTTACATGGGGCAATGGAGGGTTAAGTGACTTGCCCAGAGTCACAAGGAGCTGCCTGTGCCTGAAGTGAGAATCAAACTCAGTTCCTCAGGACCAAAGTCCACCACCCTAACCACTAGGCCACTCCTTCACTCCTTGGTGATCTCACTCCTCCTCCTCAACCCTGGAGAAGGAAAGGCTTGATTTGATTTAATAATTTGATATCCAGTGTGATTTTTCTAGCAAAAAAGGTGCCGGTACTCAAATGCTAGGCCACTCTTCAGGAGCGGGGTGATCACTGAGGGACCCACCCCACAATAGCCAGGCCCCCTGCAACCACTACTACTACTACTTAACATTTCTAGAGCGCTGCTAGGGTTACGCAGCGCTGTACAGATTAACAAAAAGGACAGTCCCTGCTCCAAGGAGCTTACAATCTAATGGGCGAAATGTCAAGTAGGGGCAGTCCAGATTTCCTGAATAGAGGTATGATGGTTAGGTGCCGAAGGCGAGATTGAAGATGTGGGCTTTGAGCAAGGCTTTGAAGATGGGCAGGGAGGGGGCCTGGCGTATGGGCTCAGGCCAACCAGTCACAGAATCTACGACAAGACAGAATTGGTGTGTAGAGCCTGAGTTATTTCATTAAAACTTGGGGAACCATGGGTCAATTTTAGCAGACAATGGAAAAGGTGCCAGTACTCAGTACCCCCAAGTACGCCCTCAAAAAAAGCCCTGGATATACCACCTTACACAAAACATTTAAAGCGGTTTACACTAATAAATAAAAAAAAAAAGGATAATACAATAAACAGATAAGACAACTGTAATTAAATCCCACTCATCAATAGTCATAATAAAACCCCAGAAAAGGATTCCTAATAGTCATCACAATTGTGAGCTTAGCACAGCCCTGAAGCATGCTGATTGGTGAGGTATGAGCTGCATATCTGAGGCTAAGGAGTTTCCCCAAACACAGACTGGACACCGGTGAGGTCAGATCTGCAACCTGCCAGCACAGCGAAACTGTGACCAGAAGGACAGCTGCTAGCCAAAAAAAAAAAAAAAAAAGATATGAACGCAATTGAGGGAGAGAATTGACACTTTCAACGTATCCCTGAGGGCAAAGCATGGGTGAAGTGTAATGTTATGTCAATGGAGGATATCATGTTTTTCTTTCCAAATTCTTGTTAAAGAAATTGATTGAGAATTTGACTGAGAAGACTATTTCTCTGTTCTAATCTTATCATCTGCATTGCCTATATATTCTAGTTTTGTCCTCCCTCTCCTTCTCTGCGCATATCCAGCAGATAGCCAAGACCTGTCGCTTCTTCCTCTATAACATTAGCAAAATTCGCCCTTTCCTCTCTGAGCACACCACCCAAACTCTCATCCACTCTCTCATTACCTCTCACCTTGACTACTGCAACCTACTCCTCACTGGCCTCCCACTCAGCCATCTATCCCCCCCTTCAGTCCATTCAGAACTCTGCTGCACGTCTTATCTTCCGCCTGGACAGATATACTCACATCACTCCTCTCCTCAAGTCACTTCACTGGCTTCCGATCAGGTACCGCATACAGTTCAAGCTTCTCCTACTAACCTACAAATGCACTCGATCCACAGCCCCTCCTTACCTCTCTACCCTCATCTTCCCTTACATTCCTACCTGTAACCTCCGCTCTCAAGACAAATCCCTCCTTTCAGTACCCTTCTCCACCACCGCCAACTCCAGGCTCCACCCTTTCTGCCTCGCCTCACCCCATGCGTGGAACAAACTCCCTGAGCCCATACACCAGGCCCCCTCCCTGCCCATCTTCAAATCATTGCTCAAAGCCCACCTCTTCAGTGTCGCCTTCGGCACCTAACCACCATACCTCTACTCAAGAAATCTAGACTGCATCAACTTGACATTTCGTCCTTTAGATTGTAAGCTCCTCTGAGCAGGGACCGTCCTTCTTTGTTGATTTGTACAGTGCTGCATAACCCTAGTAGCGCTCTAGAAATGTTAAGTAGTAGTAGTTGTCTGTTATATAATAGAGCTCCTGAGGAAGTCTCTATAGCCGAAACACAGCCTGTGTTGGGTCTGCATTTGACAAGTTTTGACCTTTGTTTTACATCTAAATACCATCCTGCTTTGTTTGCATGGTCGTTCCCACTAGCCTTTGCCCTGCTTGTTTTTTTGTTTATTTTTATTATGGGAGTGTTTGTTTTCTCTTGCATGTGTTAACCTTTTGGTCTGTTCATCAGTTTGCAGAGACCCCGAAATAAATGACATTGCACTAATCTAACTGTGACAAGATGCTACCCGTAACTTCTTCTCATCAAGAAGACTTCAATTCACCAAGCAAAAAGCCTCAGTCGGTGCAATAGAGATCCCAGGTTGTTCTGCCGTCATGTTCGCATGTACAACTTCTGCACCTTTTCAACTTATAGACAACTAGCTGTGTTTCGAACGCCTGAGCTTGACTTATTGAGAGAGCAAAAATAAAACATGGATCAGTAACTGTTATAGTCAAATGATCTAGCACTTTTATATCTGCTACGTACAAGGTCTTTGATTTTGAATCCATTATATTAATTGAACTCTAAAATACCTGCTCCGTACCAACAGTTAAGTACAATTAACTGCTCATATTTCCATGCTTTTGTGAAATTAGTGTATGTCTTTCTTCTAGAAATAATAGTCGCTGCTTTCCTTTCAATGTTTTTTCTTTGTTTTTTCCCCTCATTTATAAACAAAAGTTCTTATTTCAAACAAGCTCTGTCTATATAAAAGCTATACCTCCGAAGATCAAGTTTATGAAATAAAATCAGATATTTATGATTATAATCAAATCCTCTTGTGTGTGTTCTTAAATGTTTTGACCACTTCTCTTATTCTCGGGGGTATTTGTGACTGTTGCACAGTAATCAGCTGATAGAAATATCCCCACAGGATTCTTTGAGCAGTACACACCCTGCCGGCTCTTGCAAACACTAGATCAGGTTCAGGGCATCAAAGGCTCACGTTTCTTTTTCATTTTTTTTTTTTTTTTACTTTTCCTGAGTGGGTAGTTGCAAATCAACAGGCTCTGGTGTGGCAATTAATTCTGTAATTTACATAACCAATATGACACTTTATGTAGCTCCATTAATATATTTTATTATTAAGCATTCCGGTTTTATGATTTCTAAATTTCTTTTATTTAAAAACAAAACAAAACATTTTATAGTATATGTTTTGTAAAGCGTGTTGGAGTGACAGGTCAGGGAAATTAAGGTTGTAATTTTTTTATTGCCATACAGGTGTGCAGAGAAAATAATTTACTTTAATTGTGGGGTTTTTTTTTTTCATTTTTCTTGGTTCATTTAATTCATTTACTTCAAATAAAAATAATAACATTATAAATGAGAAGCACAAACACAATGAATGAGAAAAGGTCTGGTCCAGGTATTCTATGAAGGGTACTAAAAATTAGACAACAAAATGGATAAGATCGGTTCTAAGCACCCTTCGTGGAATTGTGCTTCAGCGCTGATTTTGCGCCTAATTTTGGGCACCAGAGTTACGCCTGTTGAAAACCAGGTGTAAATACTGGTGCACAAGTTCGGTACCCTCAGCCAGTATTACGTAACTGGCCCTGGCCATGTCCCCTTTTCAGACATGTGCCATGGGATTTAGGCACTGTGTGTTATAGAATAGCACGCACCAAAATGAGCGCTGAAATCCTGAATGATGCCAATTAACTGCAAAAGTTGATTACATGACAGACCTCATCAACCTGCCAACCAGAAACACTACAAAATCCACACGATCATACCTAAACCTCCACTACCCAAGCAGCAAGAGACTCAAGTACAAATCCACCTATGCATCTAGCTTTTCCTACTTAAGCGCACAAATATGGAACGCATTGCCAAAAAAGTAAAAACTACGTTCGACCATCTAAACTTCCGGAAAGCACTAAAGACGGGACTGTTCAGAAAAGCATACCCCACCAACCCAACATAAAAAACCTGGACAATTGGACACAATGTAACCAAAGACCGCGATGGACACTACTTGTACCTCATTCCACCACATTATCACTTTGTATTCATTCATACTATGTGTTTGTTCAGACCGGAATCGGCTAACATCGCTAACGGTAATATGTAAGTCACATTGAGCCTGCAAATGGGTGGGAAAATGTGGGATGCAAAAGCAACAAATCTCTCTATATAAAAGGCACCACCAACGTTCTATGAAGCCTCCAGCCGGAAGTGTGAAGGGGGAGAGATATCCGGTTTCCCCATGAGTGTCTGCCCCGCCCTCACTCTCTCTGTAACACAAACAGTGAAGGAAAACACAGCAAAGCAAATCAAATCGCTCTCTCTGTAACAGTGAAGGACTCAGAGGGGGGAGGGGAGAGAGGGCAGAGGGCAGGGACAGAGATATCCGGTTTCCCCATGAGTGTCTGCCCTGCCCTCGCTCTCTCTGTAACACAAACAGTGAAGGAAAACACAGCAAAGCAGCAAATCAAATCGCTCTCTCTGTAACAGTGAAGGACTCAGAGGGGGGAGGGGAGAGAGGGCAGAGGGCAGGGATACACACACTCCCACATGTACACAGAAGAAAACCTTGCTAGCCCCCGTTTCATTTGCATCAGAAACGGGGCTTTTTTACTAGTAATAATAATAATTATTATTATTTCTACTTAAGGGCTTGTTAATCAATTAACTTGCGCACACATCTTGGACACCGGCCCAAATTTAGACATGTAAATTAGGGTGACATATATAGAATATGCTACCCAAGATCCTTTTGCTATTACTAAATGTATATTTTCTTATATAATTCTTATATATTTCTTATTATGTTTGCTTGTTAAAATACTATCATGTTATGTCATTATCATGTTACCCAAAATCCTTCTGTTATCACTAAAAGTATACTTTCTCAAATATTTTCCACTACTCATGATGTATTGTAAGCCACATTGAGCCTGCAAAGAGGTGGGGAAATGTGGGATACAAATGCAACAAATAAATAAATAATTCTAGAATTCTATTTATTTATTCATTTGTTGCATTTGTATCCCACATTTTCCCACCAATTTGCAGGCTCAATGTGGCTTACATTATGCCGTAATGGCGATCGCCATTTCCGGATAGAGAAATACAAGTGGTATTGCATTGAAGTTCCTAAATGATAAAGTGAATTATAGAATAAGTTAGACAATCAACTATAGAAAGTTCATAACCTTTCTTTTCAGGAAATTCCTATCAATGGAAACCGAGCAACAAGTCTAATGACACAGGAATTATATACATCATCAGGCTCTTTGTCCAGTAGGTCTTAATTTCACATTTTATATTGTATTAGCTGTACAAAATTTCTACGTAACTGGATTGTCTTCTACCCTTTCAAGGTTATATTTGGATGTAAGCCACACTGAACTCGAGCCTGTTTGGGATAATGTGGGATATAAATGTCATATAAACAAAAAATAAAATAAATGATGGCATCCAGGTGCCCAAATTTCATTATAAATCACTAGGGGTGGTCTTTTACAAAGGTGCAGGAGTGTTTTAGTATGCGCTAAATGCTACAGACACCCATAGGAATATATGGGCATCTCAAGCATTATCACACTCTGGGCTCCTTTTACTAAGCAGCAGTAAGCCCAACGCGGGCTTAATGCTCACTATATAGGAAGTACCACTGGGCTACCACAGCAGCCTAACACGGGAGCCCTTACCGTCACCTCAATGGGTGGCAGTAAGGGCTCCCCCCCGAAATGGCCACACAGCAAGTGCTTTACTTGCCGCATGACCATTTCCTGCAGGAAGGCGAGACTTCCCTTTTACCAGCTGCAGTAATAAAGCTTGAAAAACTTATCACTTATCTTATGAGCCCTGCGTTGATGAAAGCAGATGCTAAGGGCTCCGTTGGCAGAATCGCTCAGCCATCTTGACGAAAAGACTGCTCCCCACGATGGCTGAGTGATTCTGCCAATAGAGCCCTTAGTGTCTGGTTTCATCAACGCAGGGCTCAGAAGATAAGTGATACGTTTTCCAAGCTTTATTTGATTTGTTATTGAAGCTGGCTAAGATGGTTGATTGCAGTGCATTTGCTTGATTATTTATTTATTTATTTATTTATTTATAGCAGTTATATCCCACAATTTCCCACCCACGGGCAGGCCCAATGTGGCTTACAGTAATTTACAAAAATTATACATCAATTCTACAACAAACAGTCAACAACATTGTAGTGAAAGAGGCTAGAGAGTAATAGCAGAGGTGGGGAAATACGGAAAGAGAAATTGAATTCAATAGGAAGAGATGCGGGGCGGATCTTGAGCATTCATGGGCACAATTGCACTAAGCACAAAATAGCACATTATTGCCCATAAAATATCAGAAAGTGAGTGAGCGACCCAATGAATGAAGTGCTATGTTTCACCCGATAGTGATCTTGAGTGACTGTCACGTGAGTGTTTAAATCTCTGAGGGTGTTCCTCTCAATATATTAACTTTAATTATTGAATCAGTACATTTTCCTGGTTTTGATTTGTTCTATTTAAGTTTTTACCCAGTGAAGTCAGGGATTTATTTTTTTTGTCTTAACTGTAGACATGGCCATTTGCATCAACTGAAATGTGGTGCATATATACCCATCTACTTTAGAAATAGCATAACAATGAATGTAAATTTAAGGAAGGCCCCCATTCCGCCCACGACCCTCCCATTTCAATGCCCCTTTTCTAATCACATGTAAATTTACGCATGTAAAGTTCAATTAATTAGTGCCAATAATTGCTTGTTAAAAAGCCAATTATTGGCTCTAATTAACTTGTTATCAGGCCCATAGATTATACCAGTGGGAGGTTCCGGCTGGACATATTTATTTATTTATTTATTTATTTATTTGCTACATTTGTACCCTCGGTGTTAAACAGTGTCCATTTTTATAATAATGATTTTTTGTGCAAAAATGTCACAGGCACCTATTCAGGCTCTTAGTTGAGCCTACGGCAGGACAGGCAAGCCGACATTGCCACTCGTCATCTGAGCAACATTTTGTGTTAGGGCGTCCTTTCCCTGACGAAGCCTTTATCGGCGAAACGGACAGTTGGGGAGGCCCACGTTTGACGCTGCTACAAGATAAGTAGCCTTTTTGCTCTTCATATCCTGAATAGGTGCTTGTGACATTTTTGCACAAAAAAATCATTATTATAAAAATGGACACTGTTTAACATCTAGGGAGGTGGTTGGTTGAGGACCAGTGATTGAAGTACGGTGACTGTGCATAAATGCATGAGTAATTCCATTAATTTGGCTGATCGTCACCAGTCTGAGGTCCTTCACCCCTTCTGCCATTTTTTCACCATCGTGCAATTTGCTCGATTAGACCCGCTACTGTTGTTGTTGTATATTACAAGTTAAGCGGTGCTTTTCCCACTTTGTTTGTTACATTTGTACCCCACATTTTCCCACCTCTTTGTAGGTTCAATGTGGCTTACATGGTGCCGGAGAGCAGTTGCAGACTCCGGTGTATACAAAGACAAGGTGAGGTTGTGATAGGGTAGGGTTCATGTGGTAGGACCACATAGAGGAATCGTTCGACGGGAGAGTTTGGTGATGGCCCTTATGAACTTTTGCGTTGTTGTGTCGCAGAGATCAGGCATATACGTTGGATCAGTAGGGTATGCCTTTTTAAACAGGTGGGTCTTGAGTGTCTTTCTGAAGTGCACTTTATCTGAGGCATTGACTTCCAAAAGTCTGTCTAATCAGATTGGGATGCTTGTGGGGGATACAGTGGAGAAGATTATTGTAACTTGCTTCTCACAGGTCTCCCACTAAGCCATCTCTCTCCCCTTCAATCTGTTCAAAATTCTGCTGCACAACTTATTCTGCCAGTGTCGTTATTTTATTTTTTGTTACATTTGTACCCCGCGCTTTCCCACTCATGGCAGGCTCAATGCGGCTTACATGGGGCAATGGAGGGTTAAGTGACTTGCCCAGAGTCACAAGGAGCTGCCTGTGCCTGAAGTGGGAATCAAACTCAGTTCCTCAGTTCCCCAGGACCAAAGTCCACCACCCTAACCACTAGGCCACTCCTCCACTGTTGCTACTATTTGAGATTCTACATGGAATGTTGCTATTCCACTAGAAGTCGGCCCTTGCAGATCACCAATGTGGCCGCGCAGGCTTCTGCTTCTGTGAGTCTGATGTCCTGCATGTACGTGCAGGACGTCAGACTCACAGAAACAGAAGCCTGCACAGCCTTCTACATGGAATGTTGCTAGTGGAATAGAGTAGCAACATTCCATGTAGAATCTCCAATAGTAGCAACATTCCATGTAGAATCTCCAATAGTATCTATTTTATTTTTGTTACATTTGTACCTCGCGCTTTCCCACTCAGGGCAGGCTCAATGCGGCTTACATGGGGCAATGGAGGGTCAAGTGACTTGCCCAGAGTCACAAGGAGCTGCCTGTGCCTGAAGTGGGAATCGAACTCAGTTCCTCAGGACCAAAGTCGACCACCCTAACCCACTAGGCCACTCCTCCACTAGCAACAGTCCATGTAGAAGTCGGCCCTTGCAGATCACCAATGTGGTCGCGCAGGCTTCTGCTTCTGTGAGTCTGACGTCCTGCACGAACGTGCAGGACGTCAGACTCACAGAAACAGAAGCCTGCGCAGCCTTCTACATGGAATGTTGCTAGTGGAATAGCAACATTCCATGTAGAATCTCAAATAGTAGCAACATTCCATGTAGAATCTCCAATAGTATCTATTTTATTTTTGTTACATTTGTACCCTGCGCTTTCCCACTCATGGCAGGCTCAATGCGGCTTACATGGGGCAATGGAGGGTTAAGTGACTTGCCCAGAGTCACAAGGACCTGCCTGTGCCTGAAGTTATGCTCATATTAGCCCTCTCCTCAAGTCACTTCTTTGGCTTTCTATCCATTTCTGCATACAGTTCAAACTCCTCTTATTGACTTACAAGTGCATTCACTCTGTGGCTCCTCAGTATCTCTCCATTCTTATCTCTCCCTACACTCCTCCCCGGGAACTCCATTCACTGGGTAAATCTTTCTTATCTGCACCTTTCTCCTCCACTGCTATCTCCAGCGTTCCTTTTATCTTGCTGCACCATATGCCTGGAATAGACTTCCTGAGCTGTTACGTCAAGCTCCATCTCTGGCCATCTTCAAATCTAGGCTAAAAGCCCACCTTTTGATGCTGCTTTTAACTCCTAACCCTTACTCACTTGTTCTGTACCCATATTTTATTATTTCCGTTGTAGTAATTTCCTTATCTCTTATTTGTCCTGTTTGTCTGTCCTATGTCCACTGTACAGAACTGTATATGTCTAGTAGCACTATAGAAATGATAAATACTAGTAGTAGTAGTAATAGTAGTAGTAAAAGATACCCTGTTTTCATCAGGGCAGTCTCAGAAGGAGGTGGGCAGTCTTTCGTTGTGCTGCCCTAACAGTAAGACAAGAATGACTTCTGGGGCTAAGGCCAGGGGAGGGGGTAGTAATGAGAGAAGAGGAGTAGAGCCATAGATGGTTGAGAAAGTGACTTTTGGCAGATGAAGAAACTGAGAGGATGAGAGTGACTGTTTAGGGGAACTGGATTGAGGTTGTTTGGTTTGATAAAGTGAAAGTGACTGCATGGGCTGGGGGAGGTATTAAAAGAATGAATGAGAGTGACTGCTGAGGAGGTGGTTTGAGAGCAAGCTTTACTACTGGGGACAGATAGCAATGCAGAGAGAGTGCTGGGTTCGAGTTTACGTTGGGGCTGGCGCTAACGCTGTAGTTGGAGGGTCAAATGTCCCTGATAGAGGTGATGGTGTCAGGCTGGGGAGAGGTGACTTAGCAGAGGCAACAGGAGTAAACAGGCCCCTCTAGTTAATTTCACAAAGTGTCTGCTAGCTGTAGACCATACAACAGCAGACACTGCAGCCTAGGCGACCCACCTTTTCATTTCTTTTCTTTTTTTTTTTTTTCATTTATTTGTTTTTTATACCCTGCATTATCCAAAACATATTTGGTTCAATGCGGCTTACATCATAACATTAAACATTATAACAATAAATATTATCAGTGTGTTTTAGCTAGTAAAAAAGGTGCCGGTACTCAAATGCTAGGCCACCCTTCAGGGTCACTGAGGGACCCACCCCACAATAGCCAGGCCCCCTGCAACCAGTCACAGAATCTATGACAAGGCAGAAATGGTGTGTAGAGCCTGAGCTCTTTCATTAAAACTTGGGGACCATGGGTCAATTTTAACAGACAATGGAAAAGGTGCCGGTACTCAGTACCCCCAAGTACTCCCCCCCAAAAAGCCCTGAATATTATACAATATAACATTATAACAATAAGTAGTGCAACCATAGAGTATAATGAATTGAAGCAGTAATCCTATTTCAATGAGTAGGGTGAAGCTTAACACTTGGGTTAGCATTATAGCATTAGTTCACATTGGAGAAGATATGGGCAATTTTGTGAAGCTTTGCCGAAACTGGGTGGTGGAGCAGGTGTGGGGGAAGAGGGGTTGGTGGTTGGGAGGCGAGGATAGTGGAGGGCAGACTTATACGGTCTGTGCCAGAGCCAGTGATGGGAGGCGGGACTGGTGGTTGGGAGGCGGGAAATACTGCTGGGCAGACTTGTACGGTCTGTGCCCTGAAAAAGGCAGGTACAAATCAAGGTAAGGTATACATATATGAGTTTATCTTGTTGGGCAGACTGGATGGACCATGCAGGTCTTTTTCTGCCGTCATCTACTATGTTACTATGTTGTGTCAAGAATGGCTAGTGGGACAGGTCAAAATAGAAATTTTAGGACTGTGGGTAGGGCCTAGTGAGCTCCCATCCTGATGAGGGTGTATGTAGCAGGAGATAGAAGATTTGTATGGAGTGACTTGATATTATGGTTTACTGGAGAAGGAAGTACCCAACCATACTTTCAGCTTTTCGGGATGGCCATTGGACAGCATAATTGCTTGGTGATTAGAATACCCAAACTGAGTATTGTTGTACCAGATTGTAGCTGATCAAAGACAGTAATGACCTGTACCACACTGTGATCTTTGACAAACACGGTCCATAGAAAGCTCTTTTGAGCCAAGGCAACACTTTCCATGCACCTCTAATTCCAGTCTGACTCTGTAACCCTGTTTATAGAAGTTGACAAGTCACTGTAGTCTGACTGGAAAAGGAAATCTGTTTTCTCATGTTATGCACAAAGTCTTCCTATAGCCATGAGAGTTCATCACGAGGTCAGCATTCATTGAAATAAATTGCTGGCCCTCACTGTTATAAGATGTAAAACTAACGAGACTAAAATTGGCAGTTGTAGAATGCAAATTTGTAATGTTTCTAGTGATCAAAAAAGGGGTTATTAGTGGTTTCTGCCCTTTTCTTCATGTTGAAGTCAAATGCGGTTTTACTGCAATGAGAAACCACAAGAAATAGCCTTCACCACTGTCATTAGGATCACTTGATTACAGACGTGAAAGCATGTGGTGTTCACATTCCTTAACACCTTTTTCCAAAGGAAAGGCATCGTTTGTATAGCAGCATAATTGAATTTCTAGCATCTGTGAGCAGATTTTTGACCAGTGTCTAAAGGATGAACTCTGTAAGACTAGAGGAAGTACTGTATGAATGCGGCCCATTTTGGTGCTAGGTTTGCCCATCGATTATTAGAAATTAATTTGCAAGTCTTATAACCCCTCCTGTTCAGTGTGACTAGGAAATGGCACATGTCAACCTTTTGGAAATGGTTCACTTTCAATAATGAATTCAAGCAGTAATCCTATTTCAATGATCCCTTAATTGATTTAATGCAAATCCACTAATGGCAAAACTATACCTGCTATATCTGTAGACATCCATGTTATTGTCTAGGGAACAGACCTGCCATAGGTCAGATTTAAGATGATGAAGGATCTGATTTACTAGGCTTTCCCCCCTCATAGACACAGAAAGGGAGAACAGCTTTAGCAAATCCCGCCTACTCTCTTAACTTGTCAAGAGGACCTGTTGATTCTGATCTAGGTTAGATAGTGCTATTCTGAGTCAGCTTGTAGGGGTTAAGGATGCTCTATTTGACTTACAGGATGCAATTTTGAAAAGGGGTTTCTGACTGTGTGTGAAGCTTGTTTTACAGGAAGAAAAAGCTCTTATACAATGATGTGGCTGTATATTTATTTATTTATTTTTATTTATTTATTTGTACAGCGCTGCGTAAGTCTAGTAGCGCTATAGAAATGTTTAATAGTAGTAGTTTTATTAATTATTTAATAGGATTTATTTACCGTCTTTTTGAAGGAATTCACTCAAGGCAGTATACAATAAGAATAAATCAAACATGAGCAATAGACAATTACAGCAGTAAAAAAATATTCAAATAACAATACAATGTATGGTATAGTATACTACTTACAATGTCAACACAATATGTAATAGAACATTTTAATAGATAGCATAGGGTATAAGCAAAGATGGAATATATAGATAGGTAAAAGAGTAAGAGGAGTTAGAAAATCAGGTGACTAATTTAAAGAAAGTTGCACCTGAGGTTAGAGAGATGGTTAAATGTTATCTCAGCTAGGGTAGAAGTGGATAAACATGCCCTGCTGAATATGTGTATATGTACATAAATAGTACACATCACAAAAGATCATGCATGTGGATCACACACAAGTATTCTCAGGGGCATAGTTCAAGCAGAGCCGCAATTTATACACATAGTGCCAGATTCTATATATGGTACCTAAAAAAATTCCACACAGTAAACATCTAGGCGTATTCTATAAGTGGCACCTAGATTTAGGTATTGTAAGCCCCTCCCCCACTCCTGGGCTAAGCTTAACGTACCAACGTGTTGTGGTTCAGTTGCTGGAAGAAGTCTAGACCGAATACCACAAACACAGTACCCAGAAGGAGAGAGAAGATACAAATAAAAACTAGAGAGAGAACTGATTTTAAGTTTTTTCAGTTTCCTTGTGCTAATTGTCTCCTAATTTTACTCTAATTCTCTCACCCTCTTAGTCTTCTCCTTTTCATCTCTCATCTCCATACCAGCTTTTCCCATCTCCCTCTCATCCCTCACCAGTATTCTCATTGCTTCCTATATCTCTCTCCTTCCCCTGTCTCCTAATCGCTCCTCCCCATCTTTCACCCACTCCTTGGTCTTCCATTTCCATCCTCTGTACTCACTTCTAAGCCCTCACCTACCCTCCACTGCCTCTCATTCCCTCACCACTCCAGCTCCATCCCTGCCTCTCCTTCCTTCCCTTGCCTCCAGGCTATACTTCTGCCTCTTAACCTCTTGCCTCTCTTTCTTCATCTTTTTAAGATCCATCCCCCTCCAATCATACCTCTTCCCAGTACCTTCATCCCTTTTCAGTGCCTTTCATCCTCTCTCTCTGGTCTTCCAGGTAATGTCTCAACTTTTCCCCATATGTCATCCCTTTTCTCTTACCCCATTTCACACCCCCATTCATTCTTCCTACCCATCAACACAATCATACCTAGCAATTTATAGGTCCACACTATCCCCTCAAAATTCCATCTCTCCTATCCATAATTTTCTGCTCTGCTCCCCCCCCCCCCCCCCACACACACATTCTCCCAGTCAATCTCCAAGTCCCATCCATCTTTTTCTCTGTCCCCCCAACACTCCCTGAGTTTCATTCATCTTCTGCTTTGTTCCCCCATCCCGAATCCTATCCATCCTCTGCTCTGTTCCCCCATCCCCGATTTCCATCCATCTTATACTCTGTTCCCCTACCCTTGAGTCCCATCTATTTTATGCTCTGTTCCCCTATCCCTGAGTCCCATCCATTTTATGCTCTTTCCAGGGTTTCAAGTCCATTTGACATTTCTTCATAACCACTTTAATTCCCTTGGTGTCCCTATCTGTCCTGTCTAACAACTCCCCTCTGTGTCCCTGTTACTTTCCTTCCCCCGTGTTCAACATCTGCCCTCTTTGCCCCTTTACCCATGTGTCCCTGACCCTCATTATATCCAGTGTCTCCCCCTCTCTTCACTTTCTCCTGCATACCCCATCCCAGGGCCAGCATCTCTCCATTTCTCTCCATTGCCCCCCCCCCCCCCACACACACACACAGTCCAGCATCTCTCTCTTCATCCATCTGTCTATCTTTGGGTCAAGAGTGTCTTCCACTCATTTTCCTCTCATCCACTCTCTCTCTCTCTCTCTTTTCCCTCTTCTCATCCCCCTTTCCCATCCCAGCATCCCTCTCTCTATCTCTCTCTCCCCTTCCCTCTGTGGTTCCAACTTTGTCCCCCCTCCCCAGTGGCGTTCCTAGGGGGGCGGACACCCGGGGTGGCGCCCCGCCCCCCGGGTGCAGCACCCCCCCCCCCCCCCCGATGCAGCGCGGACCCCCTCCCGGCAAAAGACCCCCACCGGGTGCATGCCGCTGGGGGGGGGGGGGTGCCGCAGCATGCACCTGCTGCGAGTTTACTAACTTTGCTCATTCGCTGCAGCTCCCTCTGCCCCGGAACAGGAAGTAACCTGTTCCGGGGCAGAGGGAGCTGCAGCGAACGAGAGAAGTTAGCGAACTCTCGCAGCAGGCGCGCGCCGCGGCACCCCCTAGCAGCATGCACCAGGGGCGGACCGCCCCCACCGCCCTCTCCTTGGTACGCCACTGCCCCTCCCTTCCCCACCCTCTCATCTGATCTCTTTATTCTCTCCACTCCACCCTCCCATCCCCAAAACTGGTCTCTCTTCATCTCTGCAACCTCTGTGGTCAGGCATTTCTGTTTTCCTTTCTTCCTCCTCCTCTATGTGGTCTGGTATCTCTATTTCCTCCCTTTCCCCAATCTGTCTTCCAACCAATCAGTACATTGCTGGTAGTGTCAGCAACTGAGGCAAGTCACCGCCGGCCAGGTTTAGGTCTTCTCAAGAGGAATTTGTGTCAGAAGACAGGATGCAGTGGAAAGAAGACTTCTAGAGCAAGCTAGCAGTGGCTTCCCTCAGTCACTGACACTACTGGCAATGTGCCAAATATTTTGGAGTACTGACTGGGGTGGGGGGGGGGGGGGAGGAGGAAAGGAATAGAGAGGAGATGGCAGTCTCTTCCAGAGAGGGGAGGAGAAAAAGAGGAAGAGATGCTGAACCTTGAGGGGAAGATGGGTGAAAGATGCCAAAAACACATATCTGGTGAAACTGGTGTGGCAAGCCCACTTTTTGGGGTGACACTTCCCACCCTACGCCACCCCATAGCAATACCTATGGCGTATTGTCCTCTGAATTCCTAGCTGATCCCAAAGACCCTTCCTTGTTCATGAAATGGTTTATTAAGGAGCAAAATGTTATTCAATTAAAATACTAATATACATTTCTAACAGTTATCGCTAATAAAACTGTTGTCAGATGGCCAGACTATACTAGAAAGGGAAGGGTTAAGCAGATAAGACAGGCAGACACACTTGTATCCCTTACTTTTTGAATAAAGTGATGAATTCCTATTCTTGGTCACTGGAGCACAAAATTAACCTTATGCTTCAGTGAAAGGTCAACATGGGAGGAAATAAACAAGAGATCAGGGGTCATGACCTGTGAATAAAACAGTTAACATGGCTGCTGTAGATTATACTTCCTGTCTATGCTGTTCCCAGGTGGGATGAAAACACTTCTGAACGCACTGTTTCAGAAATTACAAAAGAACTGTAGATTTGTGTGGTTGTATAGAATGCCCCGGAGGCTTTGGACATACAATATGTACATACATTTCCAGGATCTGAGTCACAACTGTAACTGCTGATTATATGAACTTTATTTCCTAGAAGACATCATCAATTTTTTTTTTTAAATAAACTATATAAACAAATGAGCTCAAGTGCTTTGAAAGAACTTTTCACATTGTAGAGAAAGAGAGTAAAGGAAGGTTGTAAACTGTTTTTCTGTGGCAGTTCATGAGTAGATCTAAGGCGACTAAAATGATAGCGGGGATGGGACGACTTCCCTATGAAGAAAGACTAAGGAGGCTAGGGCTATTCAGCTTGGAGAAGAGACGGCTGAGGGGAGACATGATAGAGGTATATAAAATAATGAGTGGAGTGGAACAGGTGGATGTGAAGCGTCTGTTCACGCTTTCCAAAAATACTAGGACTAGGGGGCATGCGATGAAACTACAGTGTAGTAAATTTAAAACAAATCGGAGAAAATTTTTCTTCACCCAACGTGTAATTAAACTCTGGAATTCGTTGCCGGAGAAAGTGGTGAAGGCGGTTAGCTTAGCAGAGTTTAAAAAGGGGTTGGACGGTTTCCTAAAGGACAAGTCCATAAACCGCTACTAAATGGACTTGGAAAAATCCAAAATTCCAGGAATAACATGTATAGAATGTTTGTATGTTTGGGAAGCTTGCCAGGTGCCCTTGGCCTGGATTGGCCGCTGTCGTGGACAGGATGCTGGGCTCGATGGACCCTTGGTCTTTTCCCAGTATGGCATTACTTATGTACTTATGTACTTATGTACTTATGGTTATAGATGCTCATGTCAGTGGGTTCCAAATCTCTCCTCAGCTAATCCTTCCTAATCAGATATTTAGGAAATCCACAGCGAAGTTAATATTCAAAAGAATCTGAATTCCTAAATTTGTCATTGATCTTAGAAGCCTAAGAGATGGATATTCAAATATCCCCAGAGCCGTTTAGGTTATTGGCTAGTTTTAGCCAGTTATCTTTACGTAAATATTCAGCTAAATCTAACCATCTAGTTGTTCAGCTGAATATTTATGGAAATCTAGCTGGTCAAAATTTGACTAGCTAGGATTGTGTGACTGTAGTTGTGTATGGTGATGCAGTGGTTGAATCTTGTCTATGCTATGATGGTCCATGAGCAAAACAGAGTGAGATGGAATGATGTTGCTTGTTGGGTTGCCTTTCAGAAGATCTGGGACCTTGTTTGGAGTGTGATACCACACTGGGCATGCAGCTAGATTCTTAATTGTTAGCTGGGATGGCCTGCTCTTCCTTATGCTCTTTTGACTGATTTTGATCTGGGTCTGGCATAAGGAGCAGATATGTTAGACTCAGATATGTTAATTGACTGTTCTTGGCAGAAGCAGAGGGAATTTTGATGCTGACATGGGGGGGGGGGGGGGGGGGGCTTATGCCCTAAGTGCTATTCTATAGAGGATGCATACCCTTTATAGAATAGCGCTTTCTGTGTAAACGTTTGGCGCTAAGTTTTACATGACACTTGTAGAATTTACCCCACAGTGGCTTCTCAAGAAACATTTTAAGAGCATTCAAGAAAGAGCAAGCAGCATACCTCTAAATATTCAAAGAATAAATTTGCAAGTCATAGTGAAAACAAGTTGGCAAAACTTTGAAACAATGAGGCTGTTAGGTCATTATCACCCAGTGCCTTCCCCTTACAGAAAGCTTGGATTGATGATATACATTTTATCTGTTTTGAGAAGATGGATTAAGTCTACTGTAATGTGAGAGTTTACAGATGGACAAGGTAAATTAGCTAAAAAATCTGTCAGTGGAGTTAACTTCTGAACTATATAGCTGAGAGTAATATTTCAAAAACACTGACTCAAAAATTTAGAAGGTTTTTTTAATAGCATGGTTCTTATTATCCCTCTGTTTGGCCTTCAAATAGCTAATAATCTATCAGCTTTATTTCCTCCAGAACCGTCCTTATACTTCCTGCCCAACCAGATTGGCTCATAAGGACATTGTGTTGGAATTTATGGAATTCAAGCTTCTGGAGGTTGAGAAGGGTATCCTTATTATCTAGTCCAAGGGCAAATGTAGCCCAGTATCCTGTCTAGGACACAAAAACCTGGCAGACTATTACTCAAAGGATATGATTCCAGTTTCCCTGTTCTCCAAGCTCCTCCTTTGCCTGTCAAGCTTCCCAGTTCTCCAAACTTCACTTTGCCTGTCAAGTAATTCATTATTACTCCCCTAAGGTTGGCCTCATGCATATCCAAAACTTTATACCTATTAAAGACATCAAATTCTTTTAGGGAGTTCTCTCTATAAATCAAAAGACTTCAATCTCCCATAAATTATAAATTTACCATGAACCTCAACAGTGTTACTCACTGATTCACATCTTAGTTTAGCAAGAATTACACACCTACCTCCTCATTGGTACATGGTGAAACACTTTTCTAATGTCAAATTTTAAATTTTTAACTTTAGATTTTTTCAAGAATAAGTTTTTTTTAAATAAAATGATTCTTAAAAAATCTTCACTCTTTCTATTTTCTGTGTGTTTGCTTTACTCCATTTTATGATTTTTATAAATATTTATCTTAAAAATATATTTCAGCCGGGGTCTTTTTTTTGTCTGACATAGACTATGTCGTCTTCAAAGAAATACGGATTGACAAAAGTTGTCGTCGTTATAAGTAGGGGTATGCCTTGATACAACTGTAAAGCGAAACATAGTCTATATCAGACAACCTCCCACCCCCCCCTCCACAAAGGAGTCATATCTGCCATTTTGAACCCAGGCAGGACAGGAGGGGAATCAGTCCTGTCCTGTTCATTATACAACTATGGATAGCCCTAGTAAAGACCCCAGGCAGCTCAAGGGATGAGTATGTGGTCAGATTGTCATCATTGCGGATGGACTTTGAAGGAAAACCCTTGCCTCAGGATTGGGCTTAGAGGAGAATGCAGGGTAGTTGGAGGGGGGGGGGAAACATTGACTTGGGGTGGTCTGTAGGGGGGGAATTTGAGGCAGAGGAAATAGGATCAGTGGCCTTGAGTTGGTTGTTTCATTTTTGGTTAGCACAGGGCCCCTGTCAAGCACTTTAGGGGACAGCACTGATGCATTAAAGCTATCCGCTAAAGCATTTGATGTGGGTCCACGCATGTGAAAGGCAATTCCAAAAATGGGAGCTCGCATTAACATGCCCCTTGTGCACGAAAATGTACAGAATCTTAGTACTATGCAAGTAAGTATACAGTTACCCATGAAAGTGTCAGCAAGGCACCTGTCACGATTGTGGTCGTGACCCCTCTCAGACTCACCTTATTTCCGGTGGTCAGCTTCTGAACTGGCTTCTGTCTGTTCTTCCTGAGTTAGTTAGTTAGTTCTGTCTCTGAGTGCTGGCTGCTTCCAGCATGGCTCTGACTACTCCACTGTACTGCACACGTGTGTGTTAAGCCTCTCTGTGCTTCAGTATGCTTTCTGCCTGTGTCTTGGTTTGTGTTCCTCTTGCCCTCTGGTGGCCAGAACCGGTGGCTGCCATAGACTTTCCAGACTTTCTTTCTGGTCCGGTCCGGTCCAGATATTCCAGCCCTCCAGACTTGGTTTGAAGTTTGGCAGCTAGCCTCACCCGTAGCTGCCTCATGATTCCTGCAGCTGAGTTACAGCTGCTGATGGGTTTATTACCACCTGGAAACCTTCTGAGTTGGCCTTTGCATCGTCTAAGGTCCCTGGTTTGTTGGTGCTTTGTTGCACTTCTGCCTAGTCTGGTTTCTTGTTTAGTTCCTTGTCTGATTCTAGTTATCTGTGTGTAGTTTAGCTTAGGTTTATTTGCTTAATTCCCTAGTCTTGTTTCTGGTCTGTATTCCTTGTCTAGTTTCTGTTTGTCTGTGTCTCTTGCTTAGTGGCTGCTCTGCAGCTTTCAGTCCTGTCTCTTGTCTGTCAGTATTTGTACCCTGTTTTAGTGGCTGTTCTGCAGCTTTCAGTCCTGTCTCTTGTCTGTCAGTATTTGTACCCTGTTTTAGTGGCTGTTCTGCAGCTTTCAGCCTTGTCTCTTGTCTGTCAGTATTTGTACCCTGTTTTAGTGGCTGTTCTGCAGCTTTCAGTCCTGTCTCTTGTCTGTCAGTATTTGTACCCTGTTTCAGTGGCTGCTTGGCAGCTTTCAGTTCCTGTTCTTTAGCTTGTCCATTTCTTGCTTTGTGTAGTATTGCCTGTCTGTGAGTCCTAGCCCAGTTTCCTGCCTTGCTGCCCATGTATATTCCTTTCCCCTCTGACCCTCAGTCCCTGTTCAGCCTAGTTGGTATCCAGTTCCTGCCCTGTCCGGTAAGTCCTGCCGGCCACCTGCACCCAGGGGCTCAACTCCTGGGGAAGGGCGGTCAAGCGCAGGTGAAGTCTAGCTGTTTCTGTCAGAGTTCTGCCTTGTCTGTGGTGTGGGGTGGTTTTGCCTGCCACTCCTGCTCCACGGCAGTGGCCCAAGGGCTCACAAACCTAGTTTCTGCCTGGAAAGCCTGACAGCACCTAAGAACTGTTTTGTAATGGCATGCACAAGTGACATAGAATAAATCCAAGGAGGAATGCACACGTGTGGAGTTTGGGTGGGACTTGGGTGTGTCCCCTGTTGCATGTATGCAACTACAACTATGTTAGGTCTACAGCTGGTGCAACAGTTGGTGTCTAAATGTAAGGCACGCTGATTATGAGTTATGCTACTATTTTATAACAGAATCTGGGTGCCCAGATGCCATCATAGAATAGACTCTCGTCATGTGGTGTCAGGCAGTGGTGTAGCTACGGAAAGTCACGGGGGCCTGGGTCCCCCCCCAAATTGGCTCTGGGGCCCCTGGTTTGGCTGGCAGTGGTCCCCAACCCCCACCAGCTGAAGCGTTTGTCCCGTGCTATTCTCACCGCATTGCCTGCCCTTCTCTTCTCAGTCGCACTGTGCATGCTCGTTTTTAGTGAAACTGAGCACGCGTGACACGTCGCCCATGCTCGGTTTCATTAAAATGAGCAGGCACAGCGTGACTGAGAAAAGTAGGGCAGGCAATGCGAGACCAATGCAGGTCAAATGCTTCCGCTGGTAGGGGTTGGAGATCCCCCACCAGCCAAGGTATGATGATGCGGCATGGGGTGTAGCAGCAGCGGTGGGAAGGTGGGCCAAAATGTGCCTCCCCACTTTGGGCTATGCCCCCCCCCCTGTCGAGGTCCGGCTACGCCCCTGGTGTCATGACTCACGAATAGAGGTGCCACTTACAGAATTGCCCCTAACTGCCCTGCACAGGCTTAGCACTTTCTGCACCATATGTTTTGCATGTTAATAAACTTGCCCCTATGGGCTAGATTCTATATAATGGTGCTGAAAAAAGCACTATTCTGGCACGGTTTATAGAATAGCCCTTATGCCCGGGAATCGTGCAGCTATTTGCATCAACTGAAACGTGGTGCAACTATCTGAGCCTACATTAGGCATGTATTTATTTATTTGTTACCTTTGTATCCCACATTTCCCCCACCTATTTGTAGGCTCAATGTGGCTTACATAGTACCGGAGAGGCCTTTGCAGGCTCCGGTGTGAACAAATACAGGGTGATGTTGTGGTAAGATCAAGTTCATGCGGCACAGCCACATTAGGGAATCGGAGAACGGAAGAGTTGTGTTATGTCCATTACATGCTTTAGTTTCATTGTGTTGCAGAATTGTACAGTGCTGCGTAACCCTAGTAGCGCTTTAGAAATGTTAAGTAGTAGTAGTAGTAGTATTAGGCATTTATCCCCGTTATTCTATAACAACATGCTTTAATTTTAGGAATGCCCCATTACACCCATAACCCTCCCATTTCCGCACCCCTTTTTCAGATACGTGTGAATTTTACGTGCAAATCCCGTGCCTAAATTTATATGCATAAATGTCAATTAAATCTAATTAGTGCCAATAATGGCTTATTTAAAAAGGCAATTATTACAATTAGCTCAGTATTCAATTAAATTGCCCTCACGCCCAAATTTGTGTGCACAATTTTTGGCAAATTTATAGAATTAGGGGGCATGTGGGTTATTTGAGGTTCTCCCTCCATTACCACTTCTGTGAAGCATAGGGCAGCTTAGTACAATTGCCAGACAGTGGTGTGACTTTCAGGACAAAGAGTGAATAGTTTTGGCAGGAAATGCTGTCATTCATCTATGTTGAATGACAGCGCTGCATACGTCTAGTAGCGCTATAGAAATGATAAGTACTAGTAGCAGTAGTAGTATGTAGGTACATCAAAAAGGGCCTTTTTTACTAAATCATGCTACTGATTCCTACAGGGCAAATGCGATGCAGTCCATTGACAATGAATGGGTTTGTGGTGCATTTGCTGCGCTGGAAATCGCTAGTGCGCTTTAGTAAAAGAGGCTCAAAATGAAATACAAGCGGATGTATTCAACCGTTAATATTTTAGGGGCCTTTTACTAAGCCGCATAGGCGCCTACGTGCACCCAATGTGAATCAATTTGGAATTACCGTCCGGCAACCGCGTTGCCCGGGCAGTAATTTCATTTTTTATGCACGTCCACTAAGCACCGGAAAATAATTTTATTTTCCAGCACGTGGGTGGTAATCGGCATTTGAACACGCATAGGTTAATGCGTGAGACCTTACCCCTAAGTGTATGGGTGGCAGTAAGGTCTCAGACCCAAAATTGGATGTGCGCCAATTTTTATTTTGCCGCACATCCATTTGCAGCAAAAAAAGTCATTTTTTACAGGCATGCTGAAAAATGGATCTGTGCTCGTCCAAGACACGCGCCTACACTACCGCAGGCCATTTTTCAGCTCACCTTAGTAAAAGGACCCTTTAATTTGGTGATCACTCCCCTTCCCTTTCTAAAGGAGATAAGAATAGCAGGATCTGCTGACCTGCTTGTCTAAAGAGATGTTATAAGATATTAGAAAGCAGAAGTGACCGTGGAAAGAAAATGTTAACACCTACCATTTAAATGGAAAGTATAGGGATAAAATTAATTTTAAGCACTCTGTTGTTCCATTGTAAACATATAAACATTTTTTATTAGTTTTGACCGTATCTAATTAACTTTTGTTTAGCAAAGATGCATTTTAGTGTGTGTGTGTGAGGGGGGGGGGGGGGTTCGCTACCATCGTCTCTGCTTCAATGCCTTCTTTCATTTTTATTTCAGATGGATTTTGCTTTAAGTAAACAAATATATATTCATATTTCAAATAAAACAGAAACCTTGTTTGCGATCAATGTATATTCTCTTTTTATGTAAGAATAACAGATGTTGATAGAATCGCCATTGGGTTCATAAAGAACCCATTTCATGTGTCAGAACTGTTGTGCCTTTGCTAGATGAAATGTCAGAAACAGGCAGATATCTCAATGTGAAATGACCTTAAGAAATACCCGGCCTCGCCAAAGGTGACCTTTTTTTGCAGAAAAAAAAAAAAAAGAACATTACAATTACAACCGCATTCACGCTTCTGTTTCAAGAACAATATGTATTTCAGGCTAGCGTTTTTTTGCGCATTTCTCTAAATGGACATGCAAATCTTTATAGGTATGCAGGGTTTTCTTTCTGCATTGACACACAGAAATAAACATCATTTATCAAGGCCATTAGTCCTTGCTTTTTTGTTGTTGCACGCGTATGGGATGTTCAATAACAGAAATCTGGCATTGTGTAAGACTGTTTTACACTGATTCCCGCCTGTGAAGAAAATCACTGTAGAGGTGACAGCAACAGACCATTTGCTTATCCTGCAAATTGTTATGCGAATAGACTCATAACGTTCTTTGTTCTTGCTCTGAAAAGTTTCTGTGTTGAATGAGTGGTGCTGCTCAAACTCTTAGCCTGGAAGGTAGCTCTGCTACTATTTCATTCTTTGTCTCTCTCTCTTTGTATGACTTTACTGATTTTTTTTTTTTGTTACATTTGTACCCCGCACTTTCCCACTCATGGCAGGCTCAATACAGCTTACATGGAGCAATGGAGGGTTAAGTGACTTGCCCAGAGTCACAAGGAGCTGCCTGTGCCTGAAGTGGGAATCGAACTCAGTTCCTCAGGACCAAAGTCCACCACCCTAACCACTAGGCCACTCCTCCACTGTTGCTACTATTTGAAGTCGGCCCTTGCAGATCACCAATGTGGCCGCGCAGGCTTCTGCTTCTGTGAGTCTGACGTCCTGCACGTACGTGCAGGACGTCAGACTCACAGAAACAGAAGCCTGCGCAGCCTTCTACATGGAATGTTGCTAGTGGAATAGCAACATTCCTTGTAGAATCTCCAATAGTAGCAACATTCCATGTAGAATCTCCAATAGTATCTATTTTATTTTTGTTACATTTGTACCCCGCACTTTCCCACTCATGGCAGGCTCAATGCGGCTTACATGGGGCAATGGAGGGTTAAGTGACTTGCCCAGAGTCACAAGGAGCTGCCTGTGCCTGAAGTGGGAATCGACCTCAGTTCCCCAGGACCAAAGTCCACCACCCTAACCACCAGGCCACTCCTGGGCAACTTTTGCTTTTTTTTTTCACAAAGAGACAAATGGAAAACCTGTTGTATTTCTTTATTTGGAGTTTGCTCACACCTTTTTCAGTAGCTGTTCACGGTGAGTCGGGGGCGTAGCCAGACAACAGATTTTGGGTGGGCCTAGGCAAGAAGTGGGTGGGCACCAAGTGTTTTCCTTCCTCCCCCCCCCCCCAAAAAAAAATATATATATATCTCAGCTGGTGGGAAAACACTTCTTTCCACCTTGGCAGTCTGCAGCAGGCGTGCGCTGAAAACTGAATATGTGCAGGTGCCGGTATCGTGGACAGTAGCGTTTTTGTTACCAACAGGGGGGAAGTCTTCAGGTGGCAGAGCTCGAGATCCCCACCAGCTACCACTAAATGTGTGCTACTGTTGGGTGGGCCTGAACCCCAAGTAGGTGGGCCCTGGCCCACCTAGGCCCACCTGTGGCTACGCCACTGCGGTGAGTTACACTCAGGTTTACTGGGTATTTCTCTGTCCCTGGAGGGCTTACAATCTAAGTTTATAGCTGAGGCAATGGAGGGTTAACGGACCCTTTTACTAAGGTGCGCTGAAAAATGGCCTGCGGTAGCGTAGGCGCGTGTTTTGGGCGTGCGCAGAATCATTTTTCAGCGCACCTATAAAAAAATGCCTTTTTTAAACTTTTGCCGAAAACGGTTGTGCGGCAAAATGAAAATTGCCACGCGCCCATTTTGACCTTACCGCCAGCCATTGACTTAAAGGGACCAGCTCAAAAAAAAAATCAGGAACCATTTACCAAAGCCTATGCACATGTCGGAGATTAAAGCTGTCTGGAGCAAGCCAGGAAACTAGGGATATGTGCAGTAACATTCTTCGATTTAGTTTGTTTTTAGGTCAATCACTTGTTTGATTCATCTTCGGACTCTAAATAATTTATTTATTTATTTGTTTATTTATTTATCTATCACATTTGTATCCCACCTTTTCCCACTGACAGCAGGCTCAAAGTGGCTTACAAAAATATTGTAGTAAGTTACAATGCGAGAAGTACAATTTTTTCAAATTTAGCAGAATAAAAAATAACAATTAAAAAGCGATGGGTATTGAAGTAGGATATGAATAACAATTAATCAGTAGTAAATATGAAAGATAAGATGTAATTAGAGTCTATTGGATCTTATAATAGTAAGGGATAGTTCTGATTATGTTGAACCTGGGGAGTAAGCCGTCTTGAACAATACTGTTTTCAATGATTTCCTAAAGTTTAGGTAGTTCATTTCAATCCATTAAATTTGATGGGAAAAACAATTTTGCACTCAAAGATTGGGATTTTCCATCCATATTTAAGCACACGTGCATAAAACTTGCTATCAAGCATCTACTACAGAGGTGATAGTAGTAGTAAAGGACAACAAAGGCCTCAAGGACACCTTTGTGAGATGGTCAACAGTATGTGATGCCCACAAGGGTTTGATGTGTACATGGTTGCAGGCATTCCAGGAGCCAGAAAACAGAGCAATGGGAATCAGAGATAGCTATCCACTGCTTAGATCAAGGGTAGGCAATGATGGTCCCCAAGGTCCATCACCCTGTCGGGTTATCAAGATTTCCACAATGAACATGCATGAGATCTATTTCAACGTACTGCTTCTACGGTAATGTGAAAACAAAGCAAATAGAGAGGGTGATACAGCATACACATAAAGCATAGAAAGAAAAAAGCACAACCGGGCCTTCAAGACTGAGCCAACAGGAGTCCTTTATTAAAATGAGGCACGACACGGGCCGTGTTTCGGCGTCAATAACGCCTGCCTCAGGGGCCTAGATTGTAATTGCAAGATATACAGGTAGGGAATTCAGTTCCCCACTAAAATTGTTCAAAGAATGCCGTCGGTCAGCGAGGACAGCCACAGTGATGAATGATACTCTCGAGAAAACGCCGACGGCTGTCCTCGCTGACCCATGGCGTTCTTTGAACAATTATGGTAGGGAACAGAATTCCCTCCCTGTATATCTTGCAATTATAATCTAGACCCCTGAGGCAGGCGTTGTTGACACCGAAACACAGCCCGTGCCGGGTCTCATTTTAATTAAGGACTCTTGTTATCTCAGTCTTGAAGGCCCAGTTGTGCTTTTTTCTTTTGTCTACAGTAATGTGGAGATGATAACTGATTAGTGAGAAACGTCCACTCTCTGTCCCTCCCGACACATCTGCTCCAACAAAGATTTTAAAAAATATTTTTTAGCATCCCGATTTAGAACTTACCACGGGACATGCTCCATTTTAAGCTGCGGTAAGTGTACAGTAGTGCTTACTGCAGCTTAGGGTGAAAGGACCCCCAAGAGAGGTTTCTATTTTGATCAAGAGGAGAAGATGCATTGGGATAGCTGTAATAAAAGAAAACAACACATAACAAAAAGCAAAACAAAAGCAAAAATTCTTCTAGAGTCGACATAATTGCATTTGTTTTACAGGAACAGCACCCACATTTAAGTTTGCTCTAATAAACACAGCCATGTTTCGCTATGTCCTTAGACAGACAGAGTCAGTTAAATTTTGACATGCTCTTGGTTGTTTTTCATTTATTGAAAGAATTTTTGAAGCTCATGTGCAATCATAAAATAAAATCTTTCTGCCTCTCAAACAATAAAAAAAACACCCTAGAAATCAGGTTTAATTTGAAAGGGGGAAAAAAAAAACAGCAAAGTTATATCCAAAGCAACGTCAGGTCACTTCTTTAAAATCGGAACAACTGCTTTAAAATTTATTCAGCCTAATGAGGTGGTATAAATTTTGAGAATACTAATTCACAGAAGCCGGTTGTGTGGTGGCAGAAACAAAACAAGGCTGTCAATGCCTGTGAACAAAGTGAATTAGTTATATGACTGGCAGCAAAGCTTTCTTTTAACATCAGTAAAAGGAGAGTGAAGTGACAGGTAAGAGGACAGAAGTAGAAATTCTGCTATACTCTGAGAGTTTGTGTACTATTATGAAGGACCAGCTGAGCTGATGCCAACATAATAGGCTCTGAAGGATCTACCCACAAAGGGAAGAGATATAGAAGTGGGTGTTAATAGGACACTGGTGCTGGTACATTAACCCTCAAGTGGTTTGAAGAAACAGCTGCGGTGGGTGAAGTACCCCCCCACCCACCAAAAGTTTCCTCTAGCAATTAGAAACTTTAACTAGATCGTTATTTTGGAAATTCTTTTTAAGCTGCTGCCTTGCAATTCCCTAGAGCCCATGGGGGAAGCCACAAATGGCCTTACACGGAATGAGATTTGATTGGTTCATAAAATGTATGTGGATGAGATTGACAGCGTGATGGATCATTCAGGTTAACTGACTGCAGGTTCACCTCTTATTGTTCTGCTCACTTTCTGGTTCCCAGATATGAAAGGGGGATCTGTGGGACCTCGATAGTATAATATGCAATTGCTATGTGTTGATTATGACAAAATGTCATGTGTGCTTTTAGGGCGGGTCATCTTAAGCCACATTGAGCCTGCCATGAGTGGGAAAGCGCGGGGTACAAATGTAACAAAAAAATAAAATAAAATAAAATTATAACAGGCTGGTAAGTGCATATCTTATACCATTTTTTAAAGGTAAGACATGTGTGCAATTTAATTATTTAGCAAGCCAATCAGCGCCAATAATCACCATTAACAAGCAATTATTGATACTAATTGGCATTAATTAGAATTTACACACGCAACTTGCTAGGCATGTTCTGTAAGTGGTGCGTGTAAATTCTAACGTGGCAAATTCTAATTCCTATAGAAATTGTATTTATTTTCCGTCTTTGGGCTCTTTTTTTCTTAGAGATATTGTGAACCACTGTGATGAAATGCACTCTACTGCAGTATATCAATAAAGGATATTTGAAAAAGGGGGTGTGGCCATCAGCGTGGAATGGATGAGCCATCGGTGTTCCAAAAACCTACACGTATGGTTCTAGAATACACCTGCTCTGTGCCTAACTTAGGCGCTGGTATTTATGCCAAGTTTTATTTGGCGCAAATGGATGTGCCTAGAGGGGTCCTTTTACTAAGGTGCGTTGAAAAGTGGCCTGCGCTGGTGTAGCCCCGTGCAGGACGTAAGGCGTCAAAACCAGCTGATCTTCTTCACACGAACTTCGTTGAATGAAGGCGCTGGAGTCTACTAACTCCGGCCCTGAAGCAGACTCTTCGGCTGGCGGGGTTTGGGGACCCCGGCCAGCAAACAAGGTACCTCATGCTGTGGTGGGGTGGGCGGCGACGGCGGGTTGGTGGTGGAAGGGGGGGTTCAAGAGGGTCGTCGTCATCGTTGTCGGGGGGGTCCAAAACTGGCGGCAGTAGTGGGCACACGGAGGGAGGGGGGTTCGGAAGCGGGAGGAGGTGGCCAAACAGTGCCCCCCCACCTCGGGCTCTGGCCCCCCCTCCCGGCGAGGTCTGGCTACGCCCCTGGTTGTGATACAGTGTTGGAAGTGGAGTAGGCCTGGAACTAGGAGAAAAATATGGAAAAAAATAGGGGGGAGGTGTTGGTTTTGTGTTTGTTGTTGGTTTTCACAGAAAGGTTGACGGATGCACAAAACATCCTTCTAGTCCAGAGATTGTTAACCTTTTTGTCTCACAACACATTTACACGGCACTAAAATTGTCAAGGCACACCCCCATATATGGTCCAGCAATTTACCTTCTTCCCCCCCACCACCTGCATCCCCACACATGGTCCAGCTTTTACCTTCTCCCCCTACCCAAAATAGTCTAGCATTTGCCTTCTCTCCCCCCTCCCCGTCCTCACAAATAGTCCAGCATCTCTCCCTCCTGTTCCCTCTCCAGCCAGCGACCAGGCATCTTCCCTTGTCTCTCTTGATCCTCCCCCCAGAGCCTTCTTTCTGATGTAATTTCCTGCTTTCCGCTTATGTGGAAGCAGGAAGTTACATCAGAGAGAAGGATCCGGAGTTGGTATGAGCAGGTTGTATGAATCGCGCTCTCTTCCGTCGCCCGCTAGGGACAATGAAACCTTTAAAAGGTATACTCTGTTCTGACACAAATTAAGCTGGCCTTACTAATAAATGACCCTCAACTCCTGCGGCATGCCTGCGGACCAACAGCTTCACACCAATGCGCCACAGCACACTGGTTGAAAAACGCTGTTCTGGTGGATATAAAGAAGGCAAAAATGATAAAGGAAATGGATAAATCATGTTATTAAGACAAAACAGCAGTATGCAGAGAAAATGAGTAGACATGATGAGCAGCTGTCATATTGTTGTGTTTCCATAAAAGATATTTGCTCGGTTACTAAACTGTTACCCCAGCGTATTTCTAATCTAGTAGTCTTCACACTCAGCTCTTGGACATTTGTGTGGCCATATTTTTGAAAATTATGTCAGACATATGTTCATGTCCCTGATGTTTTGCTGTTCTAAAATTGGATGTTTCACTTTGGAACATGGCTCTTCATTTTGGATTTTGTCAGTACAAAAATGCCTATCTCACAAGGGGTCCTTTTACTAAGGTTGCACTGAAAAATGGCTTGAGGTAGTGTAGGCACGTGTTTTGGGCATGCACAGAATCATTTTTCAGCACGCCTGCAAAAAAAAAATGCCCGTTTAAACATTTTCACCGAAAATGGATGTGCGTCAAAATGAAAATTGCCGCCCATCCATTTTGGGTCTGAGACCTTACCGCCAGCCATTGACCTAGCAGTAAACTCTCACGCGGTAACTGGGCGGAAATGACCTACACGCGTCAAATGCCACTTGGCGTGCATCCGAAAAGAAAATTTATTTTTTGGGATGCACGTATCAGACGCACGCCAAAAATGAAATTAGCGCAAGAGCTACGCAGTAGCCGGGCAGCAACTCCATTTTGGTGCGTGTTGGGTGTGTGTAGATGCTTATGTGGCTTAGTAAAAGGGCCCTTAAATCTCTAAGATGGACAGTTTTTGGGCATTATGAGCAGGATGTTTATTTTTGGACTTATGCTTTTTTTTTTTTTAATCCCCCTCTCTCTCTATATATGTAACTTTAATTATGTAAGTCCTAAAAACAAGCGACTCATAAGGATAGAAATTAGGAGCCACTCTTTTAATCCAAGTTTGAACCCAACAAGCTTTCAAAGCCTGCTCAAAGTCAAGAGGTGCATGGAAAAATCAAAATGAAACCCTAAGCTGCAGTGTGGTAAATTTAAAATGAATCAGAGGAAATGTTTCTTCACTCAACGCGTAGTTAAACTCTGGAATTCGCTGCCGGAAAAGGTGGTTAAGGCGGTTAACTTAGCGGACTTCAAAAAAGGGTTGGACGGCTTCCTGAAGGAAAAAGCCATAGAATGTTATTGAATGGATGAGGGGATAATACAGTATTTCTAGGATGGGCGGGACAAATTGCTTGTGCTTTTGGCCGCTGTCGGTGACAGGGTGCTGGGCTCGATGGACCCTTGGTCTGTCCCAGCATGGCGATGCTTATGTACTTAAGTAATTTACCTCAGTAGCAGACTGACCGTCTAAATTATGACCGAGTGGAGACATCGAGTATGAGGCCTGCACATAGCACCACATCGATATCTGCATCAAGAATTTTATTTTACAAAATAATAATAATCATCCCATAGTTGAGGAAACTCGCCGTGCTGGAATGGTTGTCTTGGTCAAATGTTATAATGAAAAGTGCTGTTTGCTACAAGTGCATTGGGAGTTTTAAATCAAGCACCCTAGGCTTTAAGAGTGACATTCTCATTCAAAGAAGCGTTCAGCTTCACAACATAATAAATTATATATGACTAGGGCATATAAAACATTTAAAGATGTACAGAAATTCACTGCACTATACATTGCTCAGTAGGCGAGGTTTGCGGTCAAAGTTTTATATATTATTTTTTATTTCAGGGCTGTGGATTCAGATGAAGATCAGTCATTCATCTCTGTGACTAAAGGGAACTTTTTTCCCCCCAATGTTTGTCTGTAGGCCACTGTACTCCATAAATATTCACTGTGTATATGGAAATATTTTATTTCAGAAGGCATGTCATCTGTATGCCCTGGAAAGCAGGAAACTTTAAAATAATGTGAACTAGAAAAATTAATGTTAAATGAAACTTCAACCGATGAATAAAGACAGAAATGAAGAGAGAAAAGGTGGCGGGTGAGCCTACTCAAGTTATCTGCTAACTGTGCGGTCCAAAACCCGGAGCCTCAACTCAAAAACAGCTGAAAGAAAACCCCAAAAGCTTTCTCGTTTATATATTTCCCTCCCATGGCCGTGTCCCCTTTTTGGAGCCATGCGTAAAATTTAAGTGCAGATCCCTGTGACTAAAAATGTGTTTGTACATGTCGATAAATGCCAATTATGCCGATAATTAATTCTTCCAATCGATAGGACAAAAATCAATGTGCATGGACTATTTAACGATAATACAAATTCACCCAGCCACTCTAAATCTTGACATCCTCATCAGTCACCAATCATCATTAGAATATTTGAAATATTAGAAAAATGTTTATCATCATTAATAAACATTTTTTAAAGATTTTATATACTGTATATATATGTAATTTTCACATTTATGACATTTTTTCATTTGTAACCTATTTGACTGCCCCTATCGGACTGACCGTTCACTTGTCTATTAGATTGTAAGCTCTTTGAGCAGGGACTGTCCCTCTATGTTAAATTGCACAGCGCTGCGTAACCCTAGTAGCGCTTTAGAAATGTTAAGTAGTAGTAGTAGTAGTATTTTATGAAGGTTATTCAGATATCTGGCCAGCAAACTGCAGAAAAAAAATTATACAGTAGCTGTCCATTCCTCATTGATAATTATTAGCACCCAATTATCAGCGCTGATTGGTTCATTACGCAATGAAATTGTGCATGTGCCCAAATTTGCATATGCAATATTAAGCGCCTTTTATAGAATTTGGGGGATATTGCACACAGGCCACAGTAAAGGACTCTGCCTCCAGGAGAAAGCAATTAGGAAATATATGTACAGGCAGGACTTGGAAACACTTTCTAGCATAGTGGGTAAAAGGGAAGTCTCTACTGCAAGAAATGGCCTTGCAGTAAGTAAAGAGCACTTGCCATGCGGCCATTTCAGGGGAAGCCCTTACCACCACCCATTGTATGAAGGGTGATCTGGGATGAGCACCCTTTATAGACAAGCATTAAGTTCCGAATTCGGCATTCAACTTTGGGTGTGAGGATTTATATCGGCTGAAACCTGGTATAAATCCTGGCAGGCAAATCGGGCACTGATCCCTGCTATTTTGTAACAATGCATGCATCTTTTGTCAATGCCTCTGACTCACCTATGCCCCTCCCATGGCCACTCCCTTTTTTGAGTTGCACGTGATCCTATTTAGATGCCTACTGTTACAGAATAGCATGTCACCAGCAGGGCTGCCGAGAGGGGGGGGGGGGCAGGGGGGCAAAATTCCCTGGGCCCGGGCCTCCAAGGGGGGCCTGGCGCTGTGGTCAGGCCGCTGGCGCTGCAGTCCGCGGTCTTACCTGCCTGCCTCCACGGCTCTGGGCCCCCTTCATTCAAAATGGCAGTCGCAGATCGTCTCTCTTCTGGCCTTCCCTCCCTGTGTCCCGCCCTCGCGGAAACCGGAAGTTACATCAGACGAGGACGGGACACAGGGAGGGAAGGCCAGAAGAGAGGCGATCTGCGACTGCCGTTTTGAATGAAGGGGGCCCGGAGCCGTGGAGGCAGGCAGGTAAGACCGCGGATTGCAGTAGCGGGGGGAGTGATGGAGGGCGGCAGCGGCGGGGGGGCGGAGGCGGGGCGGCTTTGCCACGGGCCCGGCCTAGTCTCTCGACGGCCCTGGTAACAAATTCAGCGCCCAAATCGTAATTAGTGCTTGTTAGCTCCAATAATTAAATCACTTGAGCCCATTCCATTTATTTTGGGTGCTTATCTGGGGCTAAAGTTGATTAAGGGGCATAGTTACAAACATGGACCACTGTTAAGACGAGTTATTTTACCACTAACTCGTAAAATTTTAGTGCAGGTCCCATTCTATAGAATGAGTCTTAGGGGGAGATTCTATATATGGTTCCTAAAAAATCGGCATGGAAAACAGTGATGACTAAGCGTAATCTATAAGCGGTGCCTAGATTTGGCACTATATATAGAATATGTTTCGGGGCTCTTTTACTAAGCCACGTAAGCCCTTACGCCCAACGCGCATTAATTCTGAGTTACCACCCGGTACCGCTTTCATTTTTGACACGCTGGCTGATCTCAACTCTACTGCTAAACTCCTTTCACCTGAAGGGGCTGCTGCTCCACCACCTCTCAGCTGCTGATCCTTTCTTCTGCCTGGAGGAGGTGCTGTTTCACTGCCTCTGCTCTGCCATCTTCCCTCCCACCTGAAGGGGGTGCTGCTCCATTGCCTTTTCACTGCTGGACTTCCCTCCCAACTGGAATGAGCACTTCCACGCTATTTCTGTGTTGCAGCACTCCACAGCTCAGCCTGAGCCACCAAGGGCTATCTGTCATCTGCCACTGCAGCCCCTACTCCTGGACTGTCTTCTACAAGTGCCTGTCTACTGCTCCTCAATATGTGGAAGAAGTATTCATTGGCAAAGGAATCCCCACCAGCTCAGATATTTATATTTTGAATTAAAGGAGTGACACTGGGGGTGGGGTGGGGGCAGGGATGCGGTACAGACTGAGGGAGGGTGGAAGCAGAGAGAAAATTTCATGCCTAGCTACTTTGGGCTCAGGGCCACCTCGGGCTATACCACTGCTTCCAGGTGGAGGTGTCAACACTTGCACATTGGGGTGACAATTTTACAACTTTCACATATAAGTGGCACCATTTCTATGTATAGCTGCTTCAGCATTTTTCAAATCTACACATGACAGTGCTGCTAATTAAGTAGTGAGGTCTCAATTTTTACATGGGTTAATTTTGCAGGTGGAAATAAACTACATGAAGTTAAGGAGACTGACTCCCTTAATCCCTGGCTGAAACACACTTTTTTCAAAACTTATGTTTACCTTTGAGCTGGTATAAAACCTGACATGGGAAATGTTCCCCATATGTGTCTATTCCCTTTGTAAAATGCACGTGTAGGTTTTAATACCACCCAAACTCTACTCCCTTGAAACTTCTGAGCGGTATGCATCTCCATGTGTGAATACCGGCTTCCGAAATTATGTATGCAGTATATATGTAGTCCAAAATGCAGAAGCAACCCCCAATCGAACAGGAAAAATGAAAAGAAGGGGGTAGATCAACGTGGTTCCAACTTGGAATATTTATTGGTAATAAAATGCAGTGTTGAAACAATGACTCGACGGCGCCTGCGTTTCAGTGCCAAATGTGCCTGCCTCAGCAGTCAAATAATTTCTGCAACACAACATGACATATATGATTTAAAAATTTAAAATAATAAAATATAACATTAGTAAAAACAATATAAAAATTTATGTGTGAACTGAGCATAAGCAGAGAGTGCCGGTGTCGGTGGTTGGAAAACACATCGCCAACTTCCCCCCTGCTAAAGCAGCACCAGTGGGGCCCGGGCAGTAGAACTCTTTGGCTGATGGGGCTTGGGCATACCCATAAGCAAAGGTAAGATTTTTAATGCTGGGGGGGGGGGGGGGGGGGCGGGGAGCAGAGCGGAAATGCGTGGTCCCAGGCAGGAGTGTACTGATAAATTTTTAACAACAGGCTCTTTCTTCGGACGTAGCCAGCTCTGCAGTTGGAAGGGCCAGGGGTGGCCGGGGGGGGGGGGGGGGGAGCAACACTTGCCCCTCTCTCCTCCCTCCCTTCGTGCGGGCACGCTAGGCATACCTTTACTGACAGCCAACGTCTTGCTCTGAGCAGCATGCTGGAACTTCTCTTACATGCTCGAGAAGTCCCAGCCTGCTGCTCAGAGCTAGAAACAAGGAGCGGGGGTTACCATATGGCTCCAGAAAAAGGAGGACAGATTGAGCCAGTCTGGGTTTTACTTCCATTGCTTTCAATGGAAGCAAAACCCGGACTGGATCAATGTGTCCTCCTTTTTCTGGAGCCATATGGTAACCTTAACGGGGAGCAGCAGCAGTCTACTTACTTGGCTGGCAGGGCTCAGCATCCCCACCAGCAAAGTAAAAGAGAATTCAGCAGGGGGCCCAAGCCCACATTTTGGGAGTCAGTTGTTAAAGTAGCCATGGAGGGCCCTACTTTAACAACCGGCTCCCAAAATTCTCAAAAAATTAACAACCGGCTCTTGCGAGCCTGTGAGAGCCTGCTCCAGCACACCACTGGTCTCAGGCCACCCCAAAAATGGGCTGCTGACTACACACCTGCATTATAGAATACTATATTAACACACAGATTTTGGGTGCCTAATGTTTACCACCCTTTATAGAATCACCTCCTTAATGCACAGTGAATGTTCTGTCTCTGTGTTAACTGTAAGGGAAGATGCTGGGCACCCCCCCCCCCCCCCACCCCAACAGCATAGAGGCTTTGCAGCTACTGCGTGCTCATTTTGGCAATTAATGCAGGCTAACTGCAAAATCCTACCATATGAACAAAATAGATGTTATGTAGCCCCTGTGTCTTAAACCGACAACATTTTCTTCCTATAAGATCATGAATAGCAATAAAGCTGTAGGTTTTTATTTTTGTTACATTTGTATCCCGCACTTTCCCACTCATGGCAGGCTCAACGCAGCTTACATGGGGCAATGGAGGGTTAAGTGACTTGCCCAGAGTCACAAGGAGCTGCCTGTGCCTGAAGTGGGAATTGAACTCAGTTCCTCAGGACCAAAGTCCGCCACCCTAACCACTAGGCCACTCCTAGTAGCCTAGTGATTAAAGTAGGGGCGTAGCCAGACCTCACGGTGGGAGGGAGCCAGAGCCCGAGGTGGAGGGGGATACATTTTGGTGTGCTGCCCCCTGCCGCCTCACCACCCCTCTCTCCGCCGCCTCGCCATCCCACCGTTCCCTGCCGCCTCTTAGCTGAAAATACCTTGGCTGGCAGGGGTCCCCAACCTCCGCCAGCTGAAGCCCTTGTCCAGCGCCGGTCTCTGGCGCCGCCACATTGCCCGCCCTGCTCTCTCTTCTCCTCACGTCTTGCACGCTCCTTTTAGTGAAATTCAGCATGCTCAGTTTCACTAAAAGGACTGTGCCGGATGTGAGGGGAAGAGAGAGCAGGGCAGGCAACGCCGGAGACCGGCGCGGGCCCAGAAGAAATTTGAGGGGGTCCAGGCCCCAGTGGCCCCACCTACCTATGCCACTGGATTAAAGCACTGGGCATGTTGTCAGGTGTGCCTGGCTCTAATCCCACTGTTGTGGGATCTTATTTTATTTTTTTGTTACATTTGTACCCCGTGCTTTCCCACTCATGGCAGGCTCAATGCGGCTTACATGGGGCAATGGAGGGTGAAGTGACTTGCCCAGAGTCACAAGGAGCTGCCTGTGCCTGAAGTGGGAATCAAACTCAGCTCCTCAGGATCAAAATCCACCACCCTAACCACTAGGCCACTCCTCCACTGTTGCTACTATTTGAGATTCTACATGGAATGTTGCTATTCCACTAGCAACATTCCATGTAGAAGTCGGCCCTTGCAGATCACCAATGTGGTCGTGCAGACTTCTTCATGGAATGTTGCTAGTGGAATAGCAACATTCCATGTAGAATCTCCAATAGTAGCAACATTCCATGTAGAATCTCCAATAGTATCTATTTTATTTTTGTTACATTTGTACCCTGCACTTTCCCACTCATGGCAGGCTCAATGCGGCTTACATGGGGCAATGGAGGGTTAAGTGACTTGCCCAGAGTCACAAGGAGCTGCCTGTGCCTGAAGAGGGAATTGAACTCAATTCCTCAGTTCCCCAGGACCAGAGTCCACCACCCTCAACACTAGGCCACTACTCCACTCCACTCTTGTGATCTTGGGCAAGTCACTTAACCCTCTATTGCCTCAGTTACAAAAATTAGATTTTGAGCCCTCCAGGGACAGGGAAATACCAACTGTAGCTCACCTTGAGCTACTATTTAAACAGCTGTGAGCAAATCTATCCAAATAAATCAGCCCTCCTTTACCTGCTTCTGGCAAATAAAGTGTTAAAAGTAATTCTACGGCGTGTCTAAATATAGTGTGCTCTGTATAATTCACTGGCATGTGAATAGAAGGTATTAAGAGCTAACCAGGAACAGAGAGAACGGGACAGTAAAAGGAGACTTATTAGTAGGAAATTGGAACGTCAGCAAAGGAAAAATAAACATGAAAGTGGCATTTGTACTTCACAGAACAGCCAGGGCTTCCCTCCCCCCCCCCCCCCCCCGAAAAAAATTATATAGCTAGAAAACAGTTCATATCTAAGTATACAGACAGATTCGTTCATGTCCATTTAACCTCTTGCCAAACCGACATTCCAAGGCGGGTCTTCAATGTAATCACAGTTTGCAGGGCAAAGTGAGCCAAGCCCTCAGGTTGCTTCTTCCAGATTTATCCCTTTCTTTACTTGATTCAGCACCCTTTGTCTGTGGTCTACAAAATAACAAAAAAAAAGAAAGAAAGAAAAAGAAATCACAAAGCCAAATAGGAGTAAGTAATATAGGAATATGAAGAAAAAGCCTTCGCTCTTAATCACATATTAATCCCTCGTTTTCTCCATACCTTCCCCATCTAGCTCCTGTAAATATCTACATGGAATATCTGAGCTGTACGATACACTCTTTAAAGAGGCAAGGGACCTGCAGAAAGAAATATTAGTTACATTCTGTTCATTCATTTGAAATAGCATCGGAAATGGGTTGTGTGTCATATTTTTTTTTGTGTGTCCAAAATGACAGCAGATATTGGGGCTTTTACCCAGTGTTGTAAATAAAATGCACAGTTCCCTGACAATGTGCCTGATTGCCCTTGCATGGGAGATGGATCGTAAGTGGTAGTACCGCAAAACTACTGCTAGGGGTCGGATCTGCCATTTTGAACCTGGGGCTTGGCCAGGCCTGGAGTGGAAGGGGACCACTTGCCTTATGCACTAGACACTAAAGGAATGTGTTGGTAAGTAGCTGGGGTGGGATTGAGAGTACGTGGGGGGTGGAACTGGCATCCCTGGCTACAGGGACGGAGCGTTACCATGGGGCGGGGCTTGACAATGGGATCCAGTGATCGGGGTGATGTTGGGGGTATGATTGGGAGATTAGGATCAAGGTGTGTGTGTTTGTGTGGGGGGCCATCATTAGGCTGTTTTAGGGAGTTAATCTTAAGGGTTGTGGCTGTGCTACTGGACTGCCAGTAGCACAACTTCACTTACCATTACTTCTTGATGTGGCTTAAGAACAGTCGTGCTATAAGCAGTTCTGACAGTGTGGTGGTAGCTGTTACAGGTGGATCCTCCTCCTATCTGCTTATGCCATCCCCATGACCCTCCCCTACCTGTCTTAAGCAGCTTGCATTTTTTTTTTTTTTTAAAGAGAATCCACTTGCGTGGAGAACTCAAGAAATCCCGCAGAGAAACTCAAAACAAGGAGGAACGAGAGAATGATTTCCAAAGACAGGACCACAGAGGTTCTAAAGTGAAGCAGTATTTATTGAAAATCAAAATGACAACACAACGTTGTGTTTCGGCCAGGTGGCCTGCATCAGGAGTCTGTGTGCTTGTTTCAAAGAATTAGAGTCCAGGAGTAACGGAAATTGGTTGTGATGGTCTTTTTGAAAGACCGTTGGTCTAAAATTACAACATCTTTTACTAGATTGCTTTTCTCACGATCCAGCTGTAATTTTACACCAACGGTCTTTCTAAAGACCATCAGAACCAGGGGCATAGCTACTATGGGGCCACGGGGGCCTGGGCCCCCGTAGATTTGGCCCTTGAACCCCCTGCCACGACCCTCTCGACCCCCCCCTTCCTGCCGCCAACCCTCCCCCGCCGCCGTTGTGTACCTTTGCTGGCAGGGGACCCCAACCCCCGCCAGCCAAAGTTCTCTCCTCGGCCGCGCAGCATTGCTTGCTGAATGATCTGATCAAGTTTCTGTGCGTGCATCTGACGTCCTGCACGTTGGTGGTGGGAAGGGGGGGTCGAGAGGGTTGCGGCAGCGGTGGGGAGGTGTGAAAGGTGACGGCAGTGGCGGCGGGTGGGGGGGTGAAAGATGTCGGTGCCGGGGGGGGCGGGCGGGGGGGTATCGGCGGCGCCGGGGGGGGCTAAAATGTGCCCCTTACCTTGGGCTCTGGACCCCCCTCCCATCGAAGTCTGGCTACGCCCCTGATCACAACCAATTGCCGTTATTCCTGGACTCTAATTCTTTGAAACAAGCACACACCTGGCCGAAACACAACGTTGTGTTGAGTCATTTTGATTTTCAATAAATACTGCTTCACTTTAGACCTTCTGTGGTCCTGTCTTTGGAAATCTTGGTTTTCATTCCCACTTTCCTCCTTGCTTTTTTTTTTTTTTTTTTACCTTGCTGGCTGGCTTTACTCATGCTAGCTGCTTAACACAGATTAGCAAAAAAGTCCCAGAGTGCTTTGTCCAAGGATAGGAGTGATAGTGACAGAAGCAGGATTTCAGTTCTGACTTTCCTGGTTCTCAACCAATTGCACTAACCATTAATTCACTTCCCCTCCACACAGTGTATTCCTGATGGACACTGTGCTCAACTTACTGTTCCTTCATTACATGATGGCTACCCAGGGCCCAGCCCAACCATTAGGCAAGACTAGGTGACCACCTACAGCAGCAACTTTTAAGGAGGCAGCTAAAAGCTGCTGCAATCAAGACACACAAACTCAAAGAACCACCAGTGTTTTCTTCTACCTGCAAAATAAAGTTTCATATTTAAAACCACAGGGGTCCCCCTCCGAAGGGACACCACCTTGTAAGTGGTGAAGGGGCTTCCGTGTTTCAATGACTCAGAGGGCTATGCTGTAGGATTACCCATATCAGACAGGCCTCTGAGGAGAAACCAGACAAAGAGTGTCCCAATCTGGAGGATCCAAGATGGCGTTGAGGGAGGACGTATGCTAGTAGAGTTCCCGTTTTACAGCAGAATGCCTGAAGAAGAGGGCGCGCTCCCCAGAGAATGGGGAAGAGAAAAGGCAAAGCCGTGGTGCTGTCCTCCTCGAACACGGCTGGGGTTCCCACCACTTCTTAGTCTATTTTGGAGAGATTTGGGGTCATAATGTCGGGGATATCGGTTCTTGCTTCGGGGAACAGCAAGGCTTTATTGCAGAATCTCAGTGGAGGGAGTGACTTTGAGTCCCCCTGTTGGCACGACCCCTCCAAGACCCGGAAATAGTAATGCTTCACTATGGAGGTCAATAATGGAAACGCCCAAAGTGGGTTAGGTTTTTCATGTGACCCAAGGAGGTCCTGGCCCAGCATCGACTTGGATAATAAACCAACTGGGGAATTGGAGAGTGAGCTCTTCCCCCCGAAGATATCTGGAGCGGTTTCTGTGCAGAAATTGGACTTGGTGAAGCCAATAATGTCATAATGGACGTACTAGTAATGCCTGATCTCTGCAACACAACAAAACTAAAGACCAGGGCTGCTGAGAGACTAGGCCGGGCCCAGGACAAGGCCGCCCCGCCTCCGCCCCCACCACTGCCGCCCCCCCCATCGCTCCCCATGCCGCTGCCGCCCCCTGCTGCTCTCCCTGCCACTGCAGTCCGCAGTCTCACCTGCCTGCCTCCACGGCTCCGGGCCCCCTGCATTCAAGTCAGCAGTCGCAGATCGCCTCTCTTCTGGCCTTCCTTCGCTGTGTCCCGCCCTTGTCTGATGTAACTTCCTGTTTCCGCGAGGCCGGGACACATGGAGGGAAGGCCCAAAGGGAGGCGATCTGTGACTGCTGCTTCGAATGCAGGGGGCCCGGAGCCAAGGAGGCAGGCAGGTGAGACTGGGAACTGCATCGCCGGCGGCCTGACCATGGCGCCGGGTCCCCCTTGGAGGCCTGGGCCCAGGAATTTTGTCCCCCCTGCCCCTCCCCTCTCAGCGGCCCTGCTAAAGACCGTAATGGACATAACACAACTCTTCCGTTGTACGATTCCCTAGTGTGGCTGTGCCATATGAACTTTATCTCACCACAACATCACTTTGTATTTGTTTACACCGGAGTCTGTAACGCCTCTCCGGTACTATGTAAGCCTCATTGAGCCTACAAATAGGTGAGAAAATGTGGGTGGAGAGTGGGTGTGTTCACAACTTATCAGTTAGCACATGGCAAGTTTAACGCGTGAGTTCCTACCACATCTCTCTATATAAAACGCACCTCCAACGCTCTGAAGCTTCCACAAGTCCCAACGTTCTAAATGCATGGTGGTGAAACCCGGAATTCGCCCATGAGTGTTGGCCCCGCCCCCTGCGTCAAACGTCATGACGTTGAGGGTAGACCAATGACACTCAACCAATCGCATCGCGAACCCATTACTAAGCGACGGAACGTGACATAAGACACATCGCAAAACAATGAAAACCAGCAGCACACAATTGCTACGTGACGTCAACAGCAATGCTAAAAGGACCATATAGATCTCTGCTCTCCACACAAACAACGGACACGGAGGGCATAGGAGGGAAGGAAAAAAACCAGCACATACACACACACTCTCACTCTTAACTGGCTATAATGAGCAACTGACCTGTCACTATCACAGGGACTGCTAGCACCTCTCTCTCTCTCACACACACACACACACACACACACACACGGGACACAGAGGGGATGGAAGACAAGGAACGAATCGTTGGGTATGGAGGGGGCGGCAGGGGAGATAAGGCAAGAACTGCCTCAAATGTTTGTGCTGTGCTGTGTACAATTATAATGCTGTCTCTTCATTTTCACCCTACCTGTGCACACTCTCTTTCACACAGACGCGCACACACACACTTACACTGTCTCTATCTCACACACATACGCACCCACACACATATACACACTCTCTCACACAGACAGACAGACAAACACGCCTCAAATGGTTCAGCTGGCCTATGTAAAATTTCACTGCTGTCTCTTCATTTTCACCCTACCTGTGCGCACTCTCTTTCACACAGACGCACACACACACACACTTACACTGTCTCTATCTCACACACATACACACCCACACACATATACACACTCTCTCACACAGACAGACAGACAAACACGCCTCAAATGGTTCAGCTGGCCTATGTAAAATTTCACTGCTGTCTCTTCATTTTCACCCTACCTGTGCACACTCTCTTTCACACACACACACACACACACACACACACAGGACACAGAGGGGATGGAAGACAAGGAACGAATCGTTGGGTATGGAGGGGGCGGCAGGGGAGATAAGGCAAGAACTGCCTCAAATGTTTGTGCTGTGCTGTGTACAATTATAATGCTGTCTCTTCATTTTGACCCTACCCTTTCACACTCTCTTTCACACAGACACACACACACACACTTACACTGTCTCTATCTCACACACATACACACCCACACACATATACACACTCTCTCACACAGACAGACAGACAAACACGCCTCAAATGGTTCAGCTGGCCTATGTAAAATTTCACTGCTGTCTCTTCATTTTCACCCTACCTGTGCGCACTCTCTTTCACACAGACGCACACACACACACTTACACTGTCTCTATCTCACACACATACACACCCACACACATATACACACTCTCTCACACAGACAGACAGACAAACACGCCTCAAATGGTTCAGCTGGCCTATGTAAAATTTCACTGCTGTCTCTTCATTTTCACCCTACCTGTGCGCACTCTCTTTCACACAGACGCACACACACACACTTACACTGTCTCTATCTCACACACATACACACCCACACACATATACACACTCTCTCACACAGACAGACAGACAAACACGCCTCAAATGGTTCAGCTGTCCTATGTAAAATTTCACTGCTGTCTCTTCATTTTCACCCTACCTGTGCACACTCTCTTTCACACAGAGACACACACACACACTTTCTCTGTGTCACACAGACACATACACACTCTCACTCTCTCTATAGCCTTGCTAGCACCCGTTTCATTTGTTTACGAAACGGGCCTTTTTTACTAGTACAAAATAAGTGGCGGTATGGGCTCACGCACTAATGGTCACGTGCTAATGTGGAAATTAGGGTGTGGCCATTAATAAAACAAAGAGGAAAATCGGCCATTTTACTCCAGCAGTAAAAATGGCCTTAGCGCATAGGAATGACCCACATAAGGGCTCGCTATGCAGGGGCCTCAGGCGGCACTCTTCAGAGTCACCTCATTTGTGGCATTTATCTGTTTCATCACGTTCCAAACCCGGCTGCGGCAGTGATTCCCATATGCTGCCCTGCCGCCGGCACCCACCTCTTCCTTTTACTGTGGCCGCCTCTCTGATGTAACTTCCTGTTTCATCAGAGGCTCCGATAAACGCCACAAATGAGGGGGTGGCATTTCGGCCTGGGGGGGGGGGGGGGGGGGGTGGCATCTTAGCTCCACTACAGGCGGCCCTCTCAGTGAAAAAAATACTTCCTGACATTAGTCCTGAGTCTGCCCCCCTTCAACCTCAATTCATGTCCTCTAGTTCCACCGCCTTCCCGTCTCCAAAAAAGGTTTGTTTGCGGATTAAAACCTTTCAAATATTTGAACGTCTGTATCATGTCACCCCTGTTTCTCCTTTCCTCCAAGATGTATACATGTTCAGGTCAGCAAGTCTCTCCTCGCACGGTTTGCAATGCAAATCCCATACCATTTTTGTAGCTTCCATCCAGTTCTTTTGTCACCCAGTCAAAGAAGTAAAGCCATGTTGCCTCGGGTCCTGTAACCCGTCGGCTTCTAGAAAGTTAACTCTCCTTTCGTTCAGCAGCGACTCCATTATTTTTCCTACCACCGACGTGAGACTTACCGGTCTGTAGTTTCTATCGCAAACTAAAAACGTTAGCATGGCTTGGTAAAAGACCCCCTTACTGAATTCCCCCCTGAAAGCCAGTTTCTTCTTTTTGCTGTGAAACCACATAGCATATGTTTACGTATGACATCATTTTAGAATAGAACTTTTACATGCATAAATCAACTACTACTACTACTACTACTACTATTTGACATTTCTAAAGCGCTACTAGGGTTACGCAGCGCTGTACAATTTAACATAGAAGGACAGTCCCTGCTCAAAGAGCTTACAATCTAATGGACAAATGTACAAACAGTCAAGTTGGGGTCATCAGATTGGGGCAGTCAGGATTTCCTGAAAGGTATAAAGGTTAGGTGCCGAAAGCAACATTGAAGAGGTGGGCTTTGAGTAAGGATTTGAAGATGGGTAAGGAGGGGGCTTGGCGTAAGTGCTCAGGAAGTTTATTCCAAGCATAGGGTGAAACCCGGACCGGCATGACTTCTGGAACATGGGAAACAGGAAACAGACAGTCCATCGCAGCCACCAGGTCTAAACACCAGGTGGCGAGATGCATGAGAGCCTGAAACATGGGCACAATCGTGACACTAGGTTAATAGGCTGACTTGCTGTAATTACAATTTAATATTTATTTGGCATTAAAGATCACCTCTTCGAACTTTGAGAGCTAGGCTTCTAAATTGTCCTTCTTGAAAATTTGCTAGGGCTGAGTGCCTAAACTGATACTCAAAATGTCACTAACCCCCAGATTCTACACAGTACAGCTTAAGTTGCACACGCAAATACAGTCACACTCTGAATTTGCACATGCAACCCAATTAGCCAACAAGTCAGTCAGCGCAGACAATTGCCAATTAAGAATATTCTATAATGTGATGAGGGTAAATTCTAAGTCGTATAGTTGAAAAGAGGGTGTGGAATAGGAAACATATGGCATCAGGAAGTCCTTTATATAAAAGCTTATTGCTAAGCATAAAACTTGTGCCTTTGCAATCTGGCCCTTTAAACTAGAGTTATACAACTCTAAGCGCTGAGGTACACACACAACCTGGTTTGAGATTCTCCACTTTGATTACTCATCAGATAAACTTGCCTATATTTGACCTGACATTCAGATCAATTTACAGAACTTGGTTGTCTGGAAAATCAGAACTATCTGTAGCTCTTCAAGGATCTGGCATGTTCGCCTCTGCAGTAGATGGTTTGTGGCATATCTAATACTCTACTCTTAGGTATAAATTCCTAAATCAGCTCAAAGAATTCCTTCATAGCCTTTTCAGGGGCACACTGTCTCCAGCATAACCCGTTCCAGATTTTAAGATAAATGTATGGTACAGACCACATGGTTCATATTTTTTTCCCTACAGTGGATCTGTAGAAATGCCAGATGTAATGCAATCACACAATCTACTCATTGGCTTTAATATTTTTTTCCAACTAGCATTCATAATGTTTTGAAATTGCAAGACATCTTGAAACATCTTATTTCAGCTGTTGGCAAAATAAAAGAAGCCCCATGCACACAAAAACCGGACTTCATATTGCAACTGATATAATGTATTGATACCACATGAAAATGGAAAGCTTATAATGACAGATTACATGTGGCATTTGAGATGCCCTATTTGGGAGAAAATGTGTCCAAAAGCGAAAGACTGGGCTGCACTGGGCTTCTAAGAAAGCATTGATGTAGTCTACAGGGAGCTGCAGCGGCAACTCTTCCAAAAAAGCATGAGGTAATTTTCACGGAGCGGCAGTCACAACCCTAAAAACTTGAATTGGATGAGTGAACTAAGGACACAGGGGAAAAGAATACTGGGTTTGACAGGGGCGTAGCCAGACACCCAATTTTGGGTGGGCCTGGGTCCAAGATAGGTGGGCAGAACCCCACCCTGTCCCACGAGTGATTTTGTCTCTCCCTCTCCTGCATGTGATATGGTCTCTCAAACATCCCCCCTTCCCTGCATACCTTTTAAATAGCAGATTTTCACCGGCAGCGAACAGCAACTAATATGCACTGTTCATGTTGACTCCACAGCCTTCTCTCTGATGCAACTTCCTGTTTCCACATAGGCGGGAATACATCAAAGGGAAGGCTATGGGGGTGGTGTGAACAGTATGTGTCAGTCGCTCCTCGCTGCAGGCCAAGATCTGCTATTTACAAGGTATGCAGGAGGGACAGTTGTTGGGAGTTTTTGGCTGGTAGGGCTTGGGGATCCCTGCCAGCTACATCATAGGTGTGCTGCTACTGGATGGGCCTGAGCTCAAAGTGGGTGGGCCTGGGTCCACCCGGGCCCACCCTTGGCTACGCCACTGGGGTTCGATGTTGGAAATGTGGACGCACATTATCTAATGTGGATAGATCATTGCAGAAGAGTATTGAATGGGCCATTTTGGACTTTATCTCATACCATTATTTATAACACTGTGATTTTCAGTACCAGCCAAAATTGTTACAACCCTAAATCTATCTAAACACTTGTTCTTGGGAAGCATTAGGAAAAATTTCAGCAAAAACCTACCTAGTTATCTCTCCTGTTCAGTGAGTCTGTGAAAATGGGCCCGATGGCAAATACAAGATCCACAAAAGTTGGTATTCACTACCATAGTAAAAGACAAAGCTGCCATGAAGTTTCTGGATATCTAGCTTGTAGCTTGGAGTTCTACAACTTCACGGCAGCTTTTAATCAATCTTCTTCTGTCGCTTGAGTTCTTTGAAATTTTGACAACAGTTTATAATAGCAGTCAACGCCTGATGAAGGCGCATAGTTGAAATATGACCTGTGTTGAGTGAGTTTGTCTGGGATTGCTCTATTGTACCTGTGTATGATCAGGCCTGAATATACATCAACCAATAAAAATATCTTTTTTCACCACATCGGTCATCTTGGTGGTTTATCCCTCTCACTTCAGAGGCTTGCCTATCTGTTTTGTCACCACCTATATATCTGCACTTGCCCCTTGACTACATCATAAACTGTATTGTAGAAAAGCATTTGCATCATATCTATATCATTTGAATGTTCTAATGTGTGTTTATTAGGTGTTTATTGGTATCATGCTGACATTGTATTATATCTATGTTATTTGAATTTCTGTGCTGTTAATGTGTATATTTTTGATACTGTTTCAGGGTAGTCCTTTTATTAGGTTTCAATTTGCTGTTTTCTAGTTTATGTGTATTATATTTATGTTTATATTTGGTCATTTTAATATTGTTATACTGTTAACAAAACTGTAAGTTTTTTGTTAAACCGTACCTGCTGTACACCACCTTGGGTGAGTCTCTTCATAAAGCGAATAATAAATCCCAATAAATAAATAAATTGACTACTACGGACCTTGAGGTAGGCCCAAGGGAGAGGGGTTCCTACAGGGGTGGAGGGGTTTGGAGGCTCAGGGCCAGATTTGTTTTTCTTTGGGGGGGGAGGGGGAGGGAGAGGGGGAAGGAGGATTGGAACCAGGGAAAACACTGAAAGCACTTACATGGGTCCCGGCCAATATTCAGCCAAGGCCTGCATAATTCTTATGTGGGTCCAGGCTGAATATCAGCTGGGACCCACATAATCTCCAGCGGCCAACTCATTTCGAATTATCCCCGGATATTCAGTGCCAGTGCCTAGACATGGTCCAGCAATGAATATCCATAACTAATTCTGCCCACAGTGGTCAGCATTTACAAAACATTGACTGCCACGGGCTGATTATCAGCCAGATGTGCTCCATGTCTGAGGACATAATGTCCTCCATAAGCTGCACTGCACTCTCCAGGGAAGACCTTAGGAAATTGGAAGACTGGGCGTCCAAATGGCAGATGAAATTTAATGTGGACAAATGCAAAGTGATGCATATTGGAAAGAATAATCTGAATCATAGGTACATGATGCTAGGGTCCATCTTGGGGAGAGCACTAAAGAAAAAGATCTGGGTGTCATTGTAGATAATACGTTAAGTAAAGAGGTGTGTTAGCCGTGTTAGTCCACTCTTAAAGATAATCAATAGAAATCAAACAAAATTAAAACATGGAAAAGAAAATAAGGTGATACCTTTTTAATTGGACATAATACATTTCTTGATTAGCTTTCGAAGGTTGCCCTTCTTCATCAGATCAGAAATAAGCAAATGTGTTAACTGACAGTGTATTTATCAGTCCCTCATAGATGGTCTAGCAAGGTGGGTAGGAGATGTGTATGGGGACTTCAAAGCATTCCATAGTCTAGCAGGATGTTTGCTTATTTCTGATCTGATGAAGAAGGGCAACCTTCGAAAGCTAATCAAGAAATGTATTAAGTTATGTCCAATAAAAAAGGTATCATCTTATTTTCTTTTCCATAGATAATACGTTGAAACCTTCTGCCAGTGGCCAAAAAAGCAAACAGGATGCTAGGAATGATCAGGAAAGGGATGGTAAATAAGACCGAAAATATTATAATGCCTTTGTATCACTCCATGGTGTGTTCGCACCTTGAGTATTGCATTCAGTTCTGTTTGCCATATCTCAAAAAAGATATAGCAGAATTAGGAAAGGTTCAAAGAAGAGCAACCAAAATGATAAAGGGGATGGAACTCCTCTCATATGAGGAAAGGCTAACGAGGTTAGGACCCTTCAGCTTGGAAAAGAGATGGATGAGGGGAGATATGATTGAGGTCTACAAAATCCTGAGTGGTGTAGAACATGTAAATCAATTTTTTACTTGCTCCAAAAGGACAAAGACTAGGGGACACTTGAGGAAGTTACATGGAAATACTTTTAAAACAAATAGGAGGAATTTTTTTTCACTCAACAAATAGGCTATGGAACTCTTTGCGGGAGGATGTGGTAACAGCAGTTAGTGTATCTGGGTTTAAAAAAGGTTTGGACAAGTTCCTGGAGGAAAAGTCCATAGTCCATAGACAGACATGGGAAGCAACTGCTTGCCCTGGGATTTGTAGTATGGAATGTTGCCACAATTTGAGTTTCTGCCAGGTACTTGTGACCTGGCTTGGCCACTGTTTGGAAAACAGGATACTGGGTTAGATGGACCATTGGTCTGACCCAGTATGGCTACTCTTAGGTTCTTGTGTTCTTATGTAGGGAAAAAGACATGACTTTAATAGGGAAAGGAGATAGGATTTGATGTACCACCTTCCTGGGGTTACAATCTACACATTATCCCTGTGATTCTATATAGTGCGACTTAAGTTGTGCTTGCAAATCTGGTCTCATTCTGGATTTACATGTGCAACTTAATTAGCTAACAAGCCAATCAGCGCTGATAATTGCCAATTAACAAGCCATTATTGATACTGATTGGTATTAATTAGAATTTACGCACACAAGCATATCTGTAAAGTAATATGCATAAATCCTAAGGTGTATAGTAGAAAAGGGGTATAGCCATGGCCATGGAATGGGCGGGTCGTGGGCATTTCTATGCACATTTTTATAGTATACACCCAATCTGCACCTAATTTAGGCGTAGGCATTTACACCAAGTTTTACTCGGCATAACTGCCCATGACTAAATTTAGTTGCGCGGATAGACATTAGGTATATTTTATAAGCCACGCCTAAATTTAGGCATACTTTACAGAATACACCCGAGTATATTTTTTTTCTGTGGCAATTTTTTAGGTGTGATATATAGAATCTAGCCCTATATACAGGTACTTATTTTTGTACCTGGGATAATAAAGGGGCCCTTTTTACTAAGCTGCGTAAGCGTCTACGTGCACCCAACGTGTGCAACAATGAAGTTACTGCACAGCTACCATGTGGATCTTGCAGTAATTTCATTTTTGGCATGTGTCCAATACACGCATCCGAAAAATTATTTTCTGACTCACGTATCAGACAAACACCAAGTGGCATTTGGCGCACATAGGTCATTACCGCTAGGTCAATGGCTAGCGGTAAGGTCACAGACCCAAAATGGATCCGCAGCAATTTTCAGCCAAAATTTTTTTAAAGGCCTTACTTACAGGCGTGCTGAAAAATGGATTGGCGCACGCCCAAAACCCGCACCTACACTGCCGCAAGCCATTTTTCAGCGTATCTTAGTAAAAGGAGCCCTAAGTGATTTGCTCCAAGCTGAAGTGAGACTTGAACCCAGATCCTCATGTTTACAGCCCACTGTACTAACCATTAGGTTACCACCTGGCTATTAATGGCTGCTTGGTCCATTTTACATAGAATGTTGCGATCGGAATTCAGACGTCTAGGTCAAGACATGCTCAGTTCTGGCAGTATTTTACAAACGACTCTGCAAAATCAGAGGGCTCCTTTTACAAAGCCATGCTAGCAATTCTGATGCAGCAAATACAACAAAACCCATTCCATTCATATGGGCTTCGTTACATTTGCTGTGCCAATTTCATTAAACACTTCAACGAGCGACAATTAAGATGAGTGACCCTATAGCAGGCTCATCAGTGATTTTAAATCAATAACATTAATGATGCTTGGAGCATACAACTTCAGTGGCATCGGACTCCTAATGTAAACATCTTTGTCTCCCCCGCCGAACTCTATGATCCCTCCGTGCCCTGCAATCGCAGTGAGTCAGGAGGGGAACCCATCAGAAACCAGAAAGGTATCTTGCTGCACCATATGCCTGGAATTAACTTCCTGAGCCGGTACGCCAAGCCTCATCTCTGGCCATCTTCAAATATGGGCTAAAAACCCACCTCTTCGATGTTGCTTTTAACTCCTAAACCTAAACCTTCAACTGTCCCCTATCCCTGAAATGTCCTGTCTGTCCTAACCCTTATCCCTTACTTGTCCTGTCTGTCTGTCATAATTAGATTGTAAGCTCTATTGAGCAGGGCCTGTATCTCCATGTTCAAGTGTGAAGCGCTGCGTACGTCCGGTAGCGCTATAGAAATAATAAGTAGTAGTAGTAGTAGGCTAGCCAAGTGGTTGAAACACAGGCCCGTGTCGAGTCAAACCGTGCTTTGATTATGGTTTTACAGCACCAGCACTGACTGTGTGTGTTTTTCGTTGTCGTCTTCGTTGTCATCTTTGCTGTGTCTGTTCGCCATTTAGGTCGTCATTGCTTCCATGTATAGCTGTCTCATTTTGCAAAACTAGATGAGTGTCGTCAATTAAATGATGAGACGGCAATTTTTATTTTTCCTCCTCATTTTGTAGGTGGAAATAAATAACAGGGGATTAAGGAGAATTACTCTCTTGATCCCTCTTGTAAAAGCTCTAGTTGAAATAAGCAGTTTAAAAAAAAAAATCTATGCCTACCTCTGAGCTGATGTAAAACCCGGTGGGGATTTTTTTTTTCTAATGAGCATGCATTCCTTTAGTATGATGGGGAATACAAATGTGGATTTTTGTCCTGTCCAAGGTGGTACACCCGAAACAGTCCTCCATATAATCTCTGAATAGTGTGGATTTTCACGTGTAAATAATGGCTTTCTGAAATTACCATTTTCACATGAATGCAAGCTGCATATGTAAATGCCACTATTGGCAAGGAGAGATATTTCTTTAAAACAACCCCTAATGTACTATTCTCTGCAGATTACAAAATAATACAATTAAATCAACTCAATCACCTGATCCAAACGGTTCCATAAACATAAGTACATAAGTAATGCCACACTGGGAAAAGACCAAGGGTCCATCCAGCCCAGCATCCTGTCCACGACAGCGGCCAATCCAGGCCAAAGGCACATGGCAAGCTTCCCAAACGTACAAACATTCTATACATGTTATTCCTGGAATTCTGGATTTTTCCCAAGTCCATTTAGTAGTGGTTTGTGGACTTGTCTTTTAAATTTTTTTCTAAATGAGGGATAATCATACTCATTCCATAATGAAATACAGTGAAAATTCCAAAACCTAGGTCCAGCTACCAACAGGGAACAATTGCAAGTTACAGTAAGGTGGCCACAGGGCCAGTGCAAGAGTATTGGGTGCCCTAGGTGAATCTTCAGCCTTGTGCCCATCCCCAATGGCATATCCGTTCAAGGTGCATAAGTTGCATACGTACCCCCTGTCAGTCCCACTCATAGGCTGCCTGTGGTCTGCACCGGGGCTTTCTCCATCCCACCCCTTCTGATGCAACTTCCTGTTTTCTGAAGGGCGGGACAGTTCATAGAGAAAGCCTCGGTGCAGGCCGCAGGCAGCCTGTAAATGCCGCTGGTGCTTCCCGGGTGAAGACTGGAGATGACTTTAAGGTACAGTGGAGGGGGAGGGGAAGGGGGAGGGGAGAGGTGGGAGGGAGATGCGTCATGAAATGCATCTCCTGTTCAAAATTCCTGGCTACGCCACTGCTCCCCCCCCCCCATTTAATTTTCAGGTCCCTAACCTGTCCCCGTCTCCTAAAAGATTGTAGAGTTTAATTATCATGATCATGACCACCCCGAACCAACTCTATAAACACACATAAGTGGACATTATGGACCCGATATTCAGCCGGCAGCGATCAGCATTTTTGTGACTGCTGCTGGTGCTGAACCCGGAAATTCGATGACGGGCCTTGTCTGGGCACGGACAATGATTTTCCAGGTTTGCTGAGCCAACATGCGTCAATTTGTAACTACCGCCTGGCTACCTCATGCCCTGGGCGGTAATTCCATTTTTTACGCGCATTCAATACCCGTGGCAGAAAATATTTTTTTCTTTTCTACCGTGTGGCACTAACTGGGCGGTAATCGGTAGTGTACGCATGTGGACGCTTACCGCCCAGTTAGCATGTGAGATCTTACCACCAAGTCAATGGGTGGCTGAAAGGTCTCAGGCCAAAAATGGATGCCTCCTCGTTTTAATTTTGCCGCACGTCCATTTTCGGTCACAAACAAAAGGCCTCTTTTACAGGGTGTGCTGAAAAATGGACCAGCGTACGTCCATAACACGCACCTACACCAGCGCAGGCCATTTTTCGGCACACCTTAGTAAAAGGGCTACTTAACAGGCTACGGGTTACTGCATAAAGATAGGACTGACTTTTCTGCTGTCCTGTTTATGTGGTTAACCTGATTGGTTAAGTTCTGAATTATCAGCACTTGACCTGCCAAGCGCTGATTCCGCCCCTTGAATGCTTTCAAAATAGCTGGTTTTGAGTTTGGCATTAACCGGTTATTTTCAGAAGTGCTAACCACTTAAGTGCCGCTGAAAATGACCAGTTTAGCTCCAAACAGACATTTTTAACTGATCAGGAGCTGTTTCTGGCCAGTTAATTTACATTCCACCCAATATTTAAAACAACAAGGCCACTAAAATGGCACTTAAGCAGCTATTCAGTGCCGGATAGCGGCTTAAAGATAGCCAGTTATATTGCGTGACATAACTGGCTATCCCTCGATTTTTAAAACCCAACTGGCCAAGTTTGGCCATCATATTTGGCCACCACAACAGGTGAATTAACTTTGGCCGGTTTCACTTTAAGCAGCCAGCGCTGAATATCAGCGTGGCCGGTTAAAATCGGACCTCCAAAGCTAAACTGGATAGTCAGTGCCGGTCACCGGAAACGGACCGGCTTTGAATATCTGTGTTTAGCACTGACCGCAGTAGACAGCTCGGCTATCTCCTGTGGTCTGAATAATCAAAAAATCGTTTATTATAGAAAAAGAAGATGAGGGATAAAATAGAAGTACATTGATCCCCTAAGTCTATAAAAGTCACCAAAATTGTGTGCCCAATTTAATTGAACAATGAGCCAATTAGTTCCAATTATTGGTTAGGGGCCTGCTATTTATTCGGCCTATTTTAAATGCAAAACACAGCCAGTTTGGCACTGAATATCCGCGCCTAGGTTGTGTGATATAGCCGGTTAGCAGCTAGCTGCGAATATTCAGCAGAGATAATTGGTTATCTCCTGCTGAATATCCGTGGTTAGTTGCTAAAATGCTATTTAATTGGCTAGGAGCAGTTCCTGGCTGGTTAAACAGCTTGTATTTTATTCATTTATATTTTTGCTTGATATTTTCTGATTACATATGTTTATTATATTCTCCACTTAGATATAAGCAGAATATAAATGAATAAACCTCAAACCTTAATGCAGTTTATTCATATCATTGTTTTTTTTTATTTTTTTTTCACAATAAAACTCTTAATGGAACAGGAATACTAGTAGTTGTTTAAAGATCTTATAACCTTCATGTGGAATCAAAATACAATTTTACAACTTCCTTTTATCAAACTGTTTGTACAACTCTCCTAGAATATTTTATCAATAGTGAGTGTATTTTGAAGAAAAGATGCAGTGCAAACACCTGATTTATCTTGTATGGTTGTGGGATTTAATAATTTGTTATGAATGATCTGTTGAGCTGTTTTGTTATGTACATTACAGTTTTGTATGCTGTTTTGGGGGGTTTACTGCGCTAACCTTGTCTTGAGTCTTTCTCTAATGTGAGGGCCCATACTCAATACCAGGACTTATTCTCGCGTTGTCCAGATGTGGATTCCCTTCTGGGGAAGGGAATTATTCTCCAGGGACTGGCCCCTTTTACTAAGATTCACTGCAAAATGTACTTTGTGTGTTCTAATGTGGGACTTTCCCATGAGCTGAGCCCATTTCAGGTACATCGATAAGACAGGGCATTTTTTCTGCCCGATACTTAAAACCATTTAACCGGCCAGGATCGACTCCTGGCTTTTAAATGGCACTTAACTGGCTATCCAGCAACATTCAGCAGGAGATCACTGGTTATCTCCCTCTGAATATTGCTGGTTAACGCTTATCAGATAATCGGTTGCATCATGTGATATAACCGGTTATCCACTTAATATTAAGTGGATCACTGGCTAAGTTTGGCTGCTGAAACAAAATTTGGCTGGTTTCAACTTAAATTGGCTTGGCCGGTTAAATTTAAACCGGTCAAAAAACACCAGGATATTCAATGCCTGCCACCGAAAAGAGTCCGACATTGAATATCCTGAACAGGATTCCTTTATGTTTATCCCATGCTTTTTTGAACAGTAACAGAATCCTGTTCAGAAGAAATGGATCCTCAGAAGCTTAGCAGAGATTGAGTGGCAGCACCGGTGGTTAGGAGGCGGGGCTAGTGGTTAGGAGGCAGGGCTAGTGCTGGGCAGACTTCTACGGTCTGTGCCCTGAAAATGGCAGATACAAATCAAGGTCAGGTATACATATAAAGTAGCACATATGAGTTTATCTTGTTGGGCAGACTGGATGGACCATACAGGTCTTTCTCAGCCATCATCTACTATGTTACTATCCAGCTCATTTTCGAAAGAGAAGGGCACCCATCTTCTGACACAAATCGAGAGATGGGCGTCCTTCTCTCAGGGTCGCCCAAATCAACATAATCGAAAGCCGATTTTGGGTGCCCTCAACTGCTTTCCGTCACGGGGACGACCAAAGTTCAAGGGGGCGTGTCAGCAGTGTACCGAAGGCGGGACTGGGGCGTGGTTAAGATAGGGGTGTCCTCGGCCGATAATGGAAAAAAGAAGGGCGTCCCGGACAAGCATTTGGCTGACTTGGTCCCTTTTTTTTCACGACCAAGCCTCAAAAAGGTGCCCCAACTAACCAGATGACCACCGAAGGGAATCAGGGATGACCTCCCCTCACTCCCCCAGTGGTCACTAACCCCCTCCCACCATAAAAAACAAGTTTAAAAATACTTTTTTTGCCAGCCTCAAATGCCATACTCAGGTCCATCAGAGCAGTATACAGGTCCCTGGAGTAGTTGTAGTGGGTGCAGTGTACTTCAGGAAGGGGGACCTGGGGTGTGGGGGGGGGGGGGGGGTTGGTAAGGGAGCTATGCACCTGGGAGCAATTTCTGAAGTCCATTGCAGTGCCCCATAGGGTACCCGTTTGGGATCCTGGCATGTCAGGGGGACCAGTGCACTACAAATGCTGGCTCCTCCCATGACCAAAGGGCTTGGATTTGGACATTTTTGAGATAGACGTCTTTGGTTTCCATTATGGCAGAAAATCGGGGACGACCATCTCTAAGGTCGGCCACCTCTAAGGTCGACCTAAATGTTGAGATTTGGGCATCCCCGACCGTATTATCGAAACGAAAGATGGACACCCATCTTGTTTCGATAATACGGATTTCCCCACATTAAGCGTGCATTAACACATGCTAATGATTAGTGTGCAATAAACGCGAGCGATATGTATAAGAATATATAAAAGAGTAAAATCAATCCCTCTGTATCTGTGATACCAAGGGGCGTAGCCAGACTTCGGCGGGAGAGGGGTCCAGAGCCCGAGGTGAGGGGGCACATTTTAGCCCCCCCCGATACCGCCGACCCCCCAGCCATTATCGACCCCCACCACCACCGACCCCCCCCCCCCCCCCGCTGCCGCCGCCAACTTTGACGACCCCTGCCAATGACCCTCTCGACCCCCCCTCCCACCACCAACCCTCCCCCGCCGTCACTGTGGGCTACTTTTCCTGGCGGGGGACCCCAATCCCCACCAGCCGAGGAGGTCCTCTTCTTCCCGCAAAGGCTTCGTTCTGTTTCTGACGTCCTGCACGTTGCTGGCTGATCTGCAAGGCTTCGTTCTGTTTCTGTGAGTCTGATGTCCTGTACGTACAACGTGCAATGAAGCCTTGCGCAGGAAGAAGAGGACCTCGGCTGGCGGGGCTGCGCAAGGCTTCGTTCTGTTTCTTACATCCTGCACATTGTACGTGCAGGACGTCAGAAACAGAATGAAGCCTTCGCGGGAAGAAGAGGACCTCCTCGGCTGGCGGGGATTGGGGTCCCCCGCCAGCAAAGGTAGCCCACGGCGATGGCAGGGGAGGGTTAGTGGCGGGAGGAGGGGTCGAGAGGGTCATCAGCAGGGGGGTCCAGGGCCAAATCTACGGGGGCCCAGGCCCCCCTGGCCCCACATAGCTACACCACTGCAATAAGAGGAAACGAAGGAGCAGCAAAATTTGAAAGCAAAGAAAGTATAAGGGAGGCTTCAGTATAGGCTGTGTATGAATCAGCCAAGATTACTTTTAGTGAGAAACACTGATAATTTCAGGCTCACTTAATTAGCTCTATACATCATTAGCTTCCTTATTTTTCAAAAAGAGTTCATATGTATATGTGTGTGTGTGTGTGTCTAAATATTGCTTTTAAACTTATTTTTCTTCAATCAACATAAAATCAAAACACATGTCCACTCCCCACTATCCAACTTATGTATCAGTTTTTTCAAACATTCCGATATTGCCGTGATGATTGCAAACCGCTAAGTTTCAATCAACAATGGAAAGGCAGGAGTTTTGGCCAGCACTTTTGTTTGTTTCCCAAGAAAAGAGAAGGTCCACTGAAGTGGAGGAACACTGGAATCCCAGAGCAAGCATAAGAGAAAAGGAACAGTAGGAAATGGACAACAGCTCTTCAAGGACAAACCAATGACACTTCAAAGATTCTGAGAAGTAATGTTTATAGAAGGTTGAAGACTCAACACAGCACGGTGTTTTGGCAAAGATGCCTTCTTCGGGAGTCTAAAAACACATAAAACATATATACATTATACCTTAAATTCTTCTTTTAAATTACAAAGATAAAACAAAAGTCAAAAACACATGTGTCTATAAAAATGCCAATAACACCTATAAGGGGAGGGGAAATGGGGAAAGAGAAATGGGACTTGATATACTGCCTTTCTGAGGTTTTTGCAACTACATTCAAAGTGGTTCACATATATTCAGGTACTTATTTTGTACCAGGAGCAATGGAGGGTTAAGTCACTTACCCAGAGTCACAAAGTGCTGCAGTGGGAATTGAACTCAGTTCCCCAAGATCAAAGTCCACTGCACTAACCACTAGGCTACTCCTCCACTCATTCCACCAATAAGAGCCAACCTCATCAGTGATGTCACAATGGCTTGATTGCCCGATACTTGGCTCACTTCTGATATTGTGATGTCATAAGGGAAAGGGAAATGGGACTTGATATACCGCCTTTCTGAGGTTTTTGCAACTACATTCAAAGCAGTTTACATATATTCAGGTACTTATTTTGTACCAGGGGCAATGGAGGGTTAAGTGACTTGCCCACAGTCACAAGGAGCTGCAGTGGGAATTGAACTCAGTTCCCCAGGATCAAAGTCCACTATAAGATATCAAGTAACATCAAAATACATACAAATATTAAAAATATAAAAAACAAACATGCAAAATATACATGCCAAAAGAATACCCATACTGAAAGTACAACCCCACTTGGTGCTACTTCACTGAAGTCAAGAGACAACTCGCATTGAAAACGTGAAGATTCAACAACACTCTTTATTTACAGGAGGAAAGAGGATCTCATCCTACTGTGGCAACCGAAACACAAATTACTTAGGAGCACACAGTGAAAAAGTAATCACTGATCCCCAAAACCTCCCAAATGTCTCAGGGCCATTTTGAATGGTGTAGCAGTATTTTGTTGGATCTACTAATTATACATGTTTAACTTGATTGCTCTTCCACTCAGGAATTCTGTGCCTGCTTCCCCGGTCATATCTTCAACTCCACTTCCCAAACTGCAAGGGCGTCAAATACAAGAAGATTTTTTCCTCGTCTTTCCGCTATTGCTGCCCAAAAATGTGGAATGCTCTGCCGAGACACCTCAAAATGCAAACGGACCACACCCTCTTCAAGAAATTACTGAAGACTTAGTTCTTTGTTGAAACCTACTCCCCTTGTTCCCCTGCGGATTGATATTCCCCTTTACGTTCCCCACCCTGTTTAGTTATCCACTGCCAGTCAATGCTCCTCTTGTTTCACCTTTTCTCGCTTTCTCTGTATCTTCATAATTTGTAATTCCTCCTAATTTTCTGTAAGCCACATTGTGCCTGCATGTGTGGGAAAATGTGGGATACAGTGGTGTACCAAGGGGGGGGGGGGTGGTGGGGGCGGTCCGCCCCGGGTGCACGCCACTGGGAGGTGCCGCAGCGTGCGCCTATGGGCTCTGACTTCGTGAACTTTGCTCATTCGCTGCAGCTCCCTCTGCCCCGGAACAGGTTACTTCCTGTTCCGGGGCAGAGGGAGCTGCAGCGAACGAGCGAAGTTCGCGAAGTCGGAGCCCACAGGTGCGCGCCGCGGCACCCCCCCCCCCCAGCGGCGTACACCCGGGGGGGTGTCATTTCGCCAGGGAGCTGGGAAGGTGTCATTTCGCAGGTGGGGGGGGGGGTGCTGCACCCGGGAGGGGGGCGCATCGGCGATCCGCCCCGGGTGCCATCCACGCTAGGAACGCCACTGGTGGGATATAAATGAACCATAAATAAATCAATAAATCAATAAATAAATATGAGAGGCTAAGTTTTGTGAACACATTCTGGCCGTTATTCAAAGTGATTTATAAGCACGTAAGAACATAAGCGTTGCCATACTGGGACAGACTGAAGGTCCTTCAAGCTCAGCATCCTGTTTCCAACAGTGGCCAATCCAGATTGCAAGTACCTGGCAAGATCCCCAAACAGTACAAGACATTTATGCTACTTATTCTAGAAATAAGCAGTGGATTTTCCACAAGTCCATCTCCTGCCCACTTAAAGCACTTACCACCATCTAATTGGTGATATTCAGCAGCATTTAAGCGGACAGTGCCACTGAATATCACCACAGACCATGCAACAAAAAAAGTGGGCAGGTCAGGGGTGGCATTGAGGGAAGCATTAGGGAGGAGTTGGGGGCTATGTGGGTACCAGCAGTATTCAGAACCAGGACCCACATAGCTAAGTGGTTTACTTTAGGACAGCTCAAAAGCTGTCCTAAATTAACTAAGATAGCTATGTGGCCCCTGTACTGAATATCATCTGGGACCCGCATAACTATTTTCTTATATGAAAGCCCCCCCCCCCCAATCCCCTTCCTGGCCTCCAAAATAGCCCCCATCACTCCTACCCCCATCCCCAGCCTGTGAAATCAACAACCCTCCCCTCTCCCCCAGAATCAGCTCCTCCCACCCTCAAAACCTTGAGCTCTAGGTAGGCCCCTCTAGGCCTACCTGGTATCAATGATGGTCCATGGGGGTATTTGGGGGCTGGAACACAGCCCCCTGTCTCCTGCCCCTTGCGGCTTCATTTAGAAAATGGCTGCTGTGAGCTCTCACTGCAGCTTGCAGTATTACACAAAGTACCATGAGTTGCTATGAGAGGTCAAGTAGGGTTGCCAACTAGCCTCTTTTCAGCCAGCCAGGCCATTATTTCAATGGCCAGGCTGGCTGCCAGCAGACCCTCAAACGTCCTGAATGCAGACAGAAGCTGCTTGCTTCATTCACTGCGGCTGTGTCACTTGTCAGCAAAGGCACTTTCAGGACTTGGGAGATACACAAGGAGAGGGTAAGACTCTGGAAGATAGGCCACGCAGAGGGGGGAATGGAGACAGAGGCAGTGGAACAGATGTTGTCTGGACCGAGAGAGGAAGGGGACGGAAATATGCTGGATCCATATGGGAAAAGGGGAGGGGAGATGCTGAATCTGCCATGTGGGGTGGGAGGAAAACTGAACTGCTGGATCTGTTCAGGGAGGGGGGAGAGAGAGAGAGAGAGAGAAATCAGACTGATGGAGGGGGGAGATGCTAGACCCAGGTGTTAGGGACAAGAGGAGGTGGAGAGAGAAAGACAAGACGGGTGGGGGGGGGGGGGAGTTGGAGAAGGGGAGAGGCACAGGACCCAGGGATTGAGGGAAAGATGCCAGCAGACCTTGAGGGGTGGCAAGGGAGAGATAGGAAGAGATGCTGGCTCCAGGGTGGGTTGTGTGGGAGGAAGGGAAGAGAGGGGAGGAACGGAGACACAGAAAACAGATGCTGGGCATGGAGATAGTATAAGAACAGGGACACAGATTGAGGGGAGAGCCATTGATTCTTGCGGACTGGGGGAAGGGGTGGGAGGGAGGGAGGCTATTTTGAGGCCGGGAAGGGGATTGGGGGGGTTCAAGTTAGAAAATAATTATGTGGTATCCGGCCAATATTCAGCTGGGGCATTTTAACTATTTTTATGTGGGCCTCAGCTGAACATCGGCCGGCACCCACATAGGCTCCAACAACCAGCACTACAGAAATTAGCCCCCAGTATTCAGTGCCAGTGTCCAGACATGGTCTAGCACTGAATACTGGGGGCTAATCTAGCCAGTGATGGCTAGCATTTTTTAAAATGCTGACTCTGCTGGCTGAATATCAGGGGGATTATGTTTGCTCACATTGAAAAACAAGGACCCCTGATGCAGACACTTCCTGAAACATGTCTGTTTCGAGTCAACAATGAAAATTTATAACCAGAGCATGGCTCTATTGACATCATTATCCTCCTGGCCACCTCCGCTTTTTGCTGTCCCTGTAACTGAGACACATCTTGGTATTTCTTCTTTCTTTGGACAAGAAACGTAGACAAAAACTACCTTCCAGATAACTAATATTCAGACCCGTACAGCCTTGTTGCTGTCCTAATTTTGCCCAGTTAGTTATCTGGTTAGTGGACTGAAAATCGCTGCTAACCAGGTAACTCCTGGCTCCACCTTAACACCCCCCCACCCCCACCCCGGGCTGCCCTAGCAATACCTGGATAGTGCTGAGATGGTCTATCTGGATTTCTAGGGGCATTATCTGAAAAACGAAATATGGACCCAATGAGTTGAACTTACCTAGTAGAAACCGTTTCAACCCAGATAAGCACTGCTATTATTTTAACTTGGGGGGGGGGGGGGGGCAGGGAGTTATCAATGTAGACTAGCAATGAGACCTTGTGCTAAAATAACCAGTCTTAATGATGGCCCGTATTGATAAGTTCCTCCTTTTATGTCATACCAGTGGCGTAGCTATGTGGGGCCACAGGGGCCTGGGCCCCCGTAGATTTGGCCCTGGACACCCCTGCCGATGGCAAAGGTAGGCGACGGTGGCGGGGGAGAGTTGGCAGTGGGAGGGGGGTCGAGAGGGTCATCGGCCGGGCGGGGTTCAAAGTTGGTGGTGGTGGCGGCGGCGGGGGGGTCGGCAATGGCAGGGGGGGGGTCGGCGGTGCCAGGGGGGGCTAAAATGTGCCCCCTCACCTCGGGCTCTGGACCCCCCTCCCGCCGATGTCTGGCTACGCCCCTGTGTCATACACCACTTTGGGTGGCCTATCTATAGATCTGGGGAAGTATCATATAAATATTTGAAACTGTTTTAGCTAGCCAGCTAAAACTGTCCATGCTGTGCTGCCAACTGGTAGCTTCAAGTTCATCATAAACCCTTGCTATCCTTCAGGCTGATCCACTTAGGAACAGCTGGTCCCCTGCCCCGGTGGTGAGGATGGAGGCACTGGAACGGTGAATGAGCAAAGGCGGGCAGAACAGGCAAGTAGAGTAATAGCCAGGAAAGCCAGAAAGCATGTCGTCTGCCTTTGGTTTTATGTGACAGGCCGATGAGTGTCCCTTACAAGCTTATCACATACCTGTATGGAGGCAGCGTAGCACAGGGCTAGAAAACATGCACAGGAAAAGGGCATTTACAGTGCATTACTGTTCCAGAATCACAGCTACAACTCCTATTTCACGTCTCAGCATGACAAGAAATGTGAATATGTAAACTCGGACTTTTTTAAGTTCAGATGAAGTAAAGTATATTGCTTTTAAAAAGAGGTCTTTATGTATTGTTGATCGTTTCTTGCTGAGTGCATTGGTAAACTACTTTATGTTTCGCCTATTATGTTGCAGATTGACATACTATAATTTCTGCGGAGCTGGAGAGTGAAGCCCTGGTCTCTTGAGATGTTTTGTAAGTCAAATAATGCTTGAATGCACAATGGAGAAGGAAGAAATGTTGGCAGAGTGTATTCATTCATGTGCTTAAAAGCCAAGCTTGGTAATTTGAGAAAAGGGTAACATATTATGCAAATCACAAAAAGTTTGATAAGCCAACAATATAGCATGACATTATTAGATTTATCAGATTCCATAGAAAATGCGGTATATTGGGGTTAATTTTTGTCCTCGTACATTCCAGCCTCACCTCCACCCCTATTCCCCCCCCCCCCCCCCCAACTTGGGACATTAAAAAAATTGTATTCAGAAGTATATTCACCATCTATGATACCACAGGTTTTTTAAATAAGGTTTGAGGCCTGCTCCTTCTGTGCTTTGTGAATTGTATTATTCCTTTCATTATAGGATGCATGGAGCTTATAAGTGCTTCTCAGGTATGCAAGCTCACTTTTCTAATGTCAGCATAAGCCTACAACAGGCAGGAGGACCGCCAAACAGCACACACAGAAGCCGACGCAGAAAGCTACCACGGGCGGAGGTGTGCAGTTAATGAGCTGTCTATGCACTTGTTAAGGATAGCGTGATACAGAAAAGCATTTTAGCGCTGTAACATAGTAACATAGTAGATGATGGCAGAATAAGACCTGCATGGTCCATCCAGTCTGCCCAACAAGATAACTCATATGTGCTAATTTTGTGTATACCCTACTTTGATTTGTACCTGTGTTCTTCAGGGCACAGACCGTATAAGTCTGCCCAGCACTATCCCTGCCTCCCAACCACCAGCCCCGCCTCCCAACCACCGGCTCTGGCACAGACCGTATAAGTCTGCCCAGCACTATCCCCGCCTCCCAACCACCAGCCCCGCCTCCCAACCACCGGCTCTGGCACAGACCGTATAAGTCTGCCCAGCACTATCCCCGCCTCCCAACCACCAGCCCCGCCTCCCACCACCGGCTCTGGCACAGACCGTATAAGTCTGCCCAGCACTATCCCCGCCTCCCAACCACCAGCCCCGCCTCCCAACCACCGGCTCTGGCACAGACCGTATAAGTCTGCCCAGCACTATCCCCGCCTCCCAACCACCAGCCCCGCCTCCCAACCACCGGCTCTGGCACAGACCGTATAAGTCTGCCCAGCACTATCCCCGCCTCCCAACCACCAGCCCCGCCTCCCACCACCGGCTCTGGCACAGACTGTATAAGTCTGCCCAGCACTATCCGTGCCTCCCACCACCAGCTCCGGCACAGACCGTATAAGTCTGCCCAGCACTCCTGTTCAAACCTGCAAATCAATATGTAGCTGTGTCTTTTCTAACATTTGTCAAAAAACGGGTCCAAATAGTTACATGTTAGAATCCGAACACTGTTCCAATGCATCAACTGACAATTAAGTTCACAGAAGCGACACACTTCAAACAGAATGCAGCACACCAGCATTTTAGCATTTTAGCGCTGTAGATTTCTCACTTAGCAGACAGCGCATAGCATATTAAGAAACGTGGTAAAGAGGCCGTTAGCTAATCCACAGCAATGCAGAGATGTTTCTTAGCTGTGTCCCCTGGTTCCTATGGGGGACCTTGGGGGCCTGGACCCCCAAATTGGATCCAGGGCCCCTGGTTTGGCTTCTCCATCTCTGCACATTGCCTGCCTTGCTTTCTCTCATTTCGCGTGCATGCTCAGTTGAGCATGCGCGACTTTGCGCATACTGTTTCACTAAAACCGAGCGTGCAAGCAACATGAAGGGAAGCAGGGCAGGCAATGCGCAGAGAACAGCACTAGAGAAAGGCTTCAGTTGGCGGGGGTTGGGGAGCCCCGCGAGTCAAGGTATGTGGAGTTGCAGCACGGTGGGAGTTGCGACAGGAGTGCGGACCAAGTGGCCCCCTTGCACATCCCACCTACTTCCTGACCCTATGGAAAATACCCCTCTTCCCCCATCAGAGCTCCCTGACCCCACTCTCAGAATCCCCAAGCCCACCTCTAGAGTTAGAAGGCATGGACAAAGCTCACTTATTTCTGCTTCTGTTCTGCCATCTAGTAAAATAATGATGCCTGATCGTGCATGGAGCATTGGGTTCATAGGGTCTTTCTGCCAAACAAGAGAATAAATGCTTTATTGGCAGACACTATCATTTTCCAATAAGATAGTATGTAGGCAAGAGCAAGTGGGCTTCAATCTTGCCTTCCAATTCTGGCGGTGGACTTGGGGAGTTTAGGGGAATATGGGTGGTATTGGGGGTCCACATGGACCCCATAACACTTTTTATAGAATCAGGGGAGGGGGTGGGATGTTCAAGGGGCCACTAGGTCCATCAGGGTAAACTTAAGGGTCAGAGGTCAGGGACCAGGGGTAGTAGTAGGTGGGGGAGGGGGTTGGGAACCAGGGGACACTTGGGCCACCAGGTAGGGGAAGAAGGATTGGGAGTGCCAGGGGTTGGGGTGGGGGGGGGGGGGGTCCAGAACCCACTGATCCTTCAGGGAACTTTTGCTGAATTAAATTACATAGAAATACTTCTAAAGCAAATAGGAGGAAATATTTTTTTTCAAAGAATAAAGAATAGTTGCTGGAGAACGTACAGTACATAAGAACATAAGTATTGCCATACTGGGAAAGACCAAAGGTCCATCAAGCCCAGCATCCTGTTTCCAACAGTGGCCAATCCAGGTCACAAGTGCCTGGCAGAAACCCAAATAATAGCAACATTCCATGTAGAACCCCAAAGAGTAGCAAGATTCTAGAATTCTAAAGAATAACAAGATTCCATACAGAATTTCAAAGTGTATAGCAACATTCCATTTAGAACCCTAAAGAGTAGCAACATTCCATTCAGAACCCTAAGTACATAAGTGTTGCCATACTTTCTGGGACAGACCAAAGGTTTATCAAGCCCAGCATCCTGTTTCCAACAGTGGCCAAGCCAGGTTACAAGTACCTGGCAAGATCCCAAAACAGTACATTGTATGCTGCTTATCCTAGAAATAAGCAGTGGATTTTCCCCAAGTCCATCTTAATAATGGCTTATGTGCTTTTCTTTTAGGAAGTTATCCAACCCTTTTTTAAACCCCACAAAGCTAACTTCTTTTACTACATTCTCTGGCAAAGAATTCCAGAGTTCAATTGCACGTTGAGTGAAGACATATTTTCTCCGATTCATTTTAAATTTACTAGTTTGTAGCTTCATTGCGTGCCCCCTAGTCCTAGTATTTTTGGAAAGATTAAACAAGCGATTCATGTCTACCCGTTCCACTCCACTCAATATTTTATAGACCTCAATCATATCTCCCCTCAGCTATTTTTTCTCCAAGCTGAAGAGCTCTAGTCGCTTTAGCCTTTCCTCATAAAGAAGTCATCCCATCCCCTTTATCATTTTTGATGTCCTTTTCTGTACCTTTTCTAATTCCACTATGTCTTTTTTGAGATGGGGTGACCAGAATTGAACACAATATTTGAGGTGTGGTCGCACAATGGAAAGATACAAAGGCATTGTAACACTCTCATTTTTATTTTCAATTCCTTTCCTAATAATACCTAACATTCTATTTGCTTTCTTAGCTGCTGTCGTACACTGAGCAAAGGGTTTCATCATATCGTCAATAATGACACCTAGATCCCTTTCCTCGTCGGTGACTCCTAAAGTGGAACCCTGCATGACGTAGCTATAATTCGGGTTCATCACTTTGCACTTGCTCACACTAAGCATCATCTGCCATTTGGATGCCCAGTCTCCCAGTCTCGTAAGGTCCTCTTGTAACTTTTCACAAGATTCTTGCTGTTTAACAACTTTGAATAACTTTGCGTCATCAACAAATTGAATTACCTCACTAGTTACTCCCATCTCTAGATCATCTATAAATATGTTAAAAAGCAGTGGTCCAATCACAGACCCTGTTTTGATTACTGTAATGGTGTATTGCTGCGGATTCATAAAAACCAACTCAAGGCCTTCCACGTGGCCTAAAATTCAGTGGCTAGAGTATTGATGAGCTGTAATTGTTATAAGTATGTGTCTCCTATCCTGAAGAGGCTTCATTGGCTCCCTATTGAGTACAGAATACGGTTTAAGATCCTCTGTGCAATTTTTAAAGCATTAACTGGGCAGACCACTAGGGTGCTTGCAGCTAAGCTTCATATTTACCAACCTGTACGATCACTGAGGTCAGCAAATACATTTTCGTTAGCAGTACAGTCACACCATGTGATCAAATTGGGTATCAAAGTTTGATTCTTTATATTGCAGGACTCCAATGTGGAATGCACGGACCATGAGATTGAGAGGGATTCAGAGTTTGGGGGAATTCAAGAGAGAATTGAAATCTTTTTTTATTTTTACAAGCATATGAGGGGTCTGATGAAAAAAAGAATTCTTTTATTATATTACAGAAGTTTGATGGCTTTTTTTAACGGCGGTGATTATTGTATTGTAGTTGTAGTTACATTTGTTACATTTCCCACTCATGGCAGGCTCAATGCGGCATGAAAGGGTCAAAGTGTAAACTCAGAATTGTATTAGGGAATCATGATGTCTAAGAGGTTCTATAAATGCTTATTTGTTTAGTTTATGTTTATTGTATTATTATGTGAAGAACTGTAATCCACCTAAAACATTTGCGATAGTGCGGAATAGAAGGGCTTTAATAAATAATAAATAAATAAAAATAAGAACCAGTCTAGATCAAAGATGTGTAGCCCCATTTTAGGTAGAATGTAGAAATAGGAAATGAGACATCCAGCTCGTGATGTGTCAAGTTTTGTTAGTATTTTAGGAAAGGATTTGCCAACGTAGACCCTTTTCTAAATATATTCAAGAAAAGATGAGTATATGCTGGATAGGGGTAGTGGGAGCATCCATTTTACAAAGGCCAACTAATCAACATACTTATATGTGTACGTCAATATTTAACACATGTAAGTTGTCACACAGACGCACATACCCCTGATATTCAAAGGCATTTAACCGGCCAGGATCGACACCTGGCCAGATAAATGCCACATAGCCGGCTGTCTGACGATATCCAGTGGTAGATGGCCTACCATGTCCTGCTGAATATTAGTGGTTGGTGGATAAGCGGTTATATCAGGCGATATAATTAGTTATCCGCTGATTTTTGGTGCATCACCTCTTAACTTCTGCAACCATGTTTGGCTGTGTGCAAGGCAGTCCTATCTTTGACTGGTTTGACTTTGACCGGCCAGCACTGAATATTGGCTTGGCCGGTCAAAGTCAAATCGTCCAAAAGTAAACCAGATATTCAATACCGGTCACCAGAAATGGCCCGGTATTGAATATCCTGTTTTACCGTTGACTGTGGGAGTTAGCCCCACTAACTCCCACGGTCTAAATATTGGCCTCATATGTGTGCTATTTTAGAAACCTAAACATCTATATGCAATCAATTCAGAATTATAGCTACGTCGTGCAAGGTTCCACGTTAGGAGTTACGGACCAAGAAAGGGATTTTTTTATTTATTTGCTGCATTTGTATCCCACATTTCCCCACCTATTTGCAGGCTCAATGTGGCTTACATTATGCCGTAGTGGCGATCGCCATTTCCGGAATAAGAAATACAAAGTGGTATTACATGAGAGTTCATAAGTGACAGAGTAGATTACGCAGTCAAGTTTTAAAGGTTCATTTCCGGAATGAGAAATCAAGTGATATTGCGTTAAAGTTTAATTAGTGGGAGGCGGAACCTAGATGGCGGCGTAGCTGGTAGCGCTGATAGGCAGCTCGGAGGTCCGTTTGGAGATTTTTTACTACTTAACTCAGATGCCGCATACTAAAAGAAAGGGGATTGCGAGGTTAGTTCCCCCACCTACCTCAACATCCTCGCCGCTTCATTCGGGCCTTGAGCGCTTCTTCGCGCCAATTTCTCACACTACAGGAGAAGTGGATCCCATTGCGGGGCAGCCGAGAGAAGCAGAGACCCTGCTGGGAGAGGAAGTTTCTCTTTCACCTCCATCAACGCTGAATCCCCCGTGCCCGGCGTCGGCGGCGTGCCTGGGTGGATTGCACCAGTCTACCGGAAGTGTTTTGACTGCTGCTCCCAGTGAGGGTCAGGTAGCGCCACGGAAGACGCCTGGAGTAGAGACAGAGGTCTCTAAGAAAGAACCGGGAATTAACCTCGAGATGATTTGCAAGAAACTGAATGAAATGGATAATACCCTACAGCAGACATCGGGAGAGGTCAGAGCCTTTAATATTAAATTTCAAGAATTAAATGCTAAAGTGGATGTAATTAATGAAGAAATTGCTGAAAAAATTCAAAAGATTCAGATGAATGTTGACTCTTTTCAAGAATTTAAAACATCTGTTGTTAAAGACAATCTTGACATCCGGAAAAAGGTTGAGCAGATAGAAAACTACAATCGAAGATTAAATTTACGATTGCTAAATTTCCCTAACCTTCCAGGGATTAATTCCTACGACATGTTTAAACGCTACTTACATGAAGTTTTGAAGATGCCACTTGATGCTATTCCGCCTATAAATAAAATATTTTATATTCCTAATCCCAAAGGTGAGGGGGGGGGGGGGGGGGGAGAAAGACAAGGCCCCCGAGATGTCAATTTGGATTTAAAAAATATCTCAGCAATTCTGGAACAAACATTAGATGAAAACTCTGAAAGATCTACTTTGGTTGTATCATTTATATTTGAACAAGACCTAAACAATATAATGAGATTATACTTTAAAAATTTAAAAGCTTGTTTCGGCGGAGTGAAGGTTCAGATTTTCCATGATGTAACGAAATCAACCCAACATAGAAGGAAAGCCTTCCTGGCATTGAAATCACAAACATTAGATATAGGAGGGACTTTCTTCTTAGCATTTCTATGTAAATGTATTGTTAAATTGGGCCAGGTTAAATATACTTTTTATTCACCAGAACATTTAAAATCATTTCTTGAGTTGAAGCAGCTGAAATGAATATAAGATATTTGTGGAAATAATACGCCCTATGTCATTTATTATTTTTATTATTTAAGTTTAACTTCTCTACTTCTTACCGCCTCCCCATTTAATGTGGTCTAAGAAAGCATTAATGTTATTTGTTGGATTAAGCTGATGTAATTGATGCAATTGTATTTCTTTATTTTTGTTTTCAGTTTAAATTCCTATTATCTTTTTGAATCATGCTGTATTTCAGTAACAAGTGAATTCTTGTTATAAAGTTAAAAACTTAATAAATAAATAATAATAAATAAAGTTTAATTAGTGACAGAGTAAGTGACGCAGTCAAGTATTGAGAGTTCGGTCTTGTACATTCCTGGTATAGGTTTCGTTGTCTGGCATTTAGGATGGATCATTGTGGTATGCCTTATTGAACAGGTTGGTTTTTAGTGATTTTCGGAAGTTTGTTAGGTCGTGCATTGTTTTTATGCCGTTTGGTAGTGCATTCCATAGCTGGATGCGCAAGTTGATTTATATTTTAGTCCTCTGCAGCTAGGGTATCTGGGTGTCGTCGTCGATAATACACTGAAACCTTCTGCTCAGTGTGCTGCTGCGGCTAGGAAAGCGAATAGACTGTTGGGTATTATTAGGAAAGGTACGGAAAACAGGTGTGAGGATGTTATAATGCCGTTGAATCGCTCCATGGTGCGACCGCACCTTGAGTATTGTGTTCAATTCTGGTCGCCACATCTCAAGAAAGATATAGTAGAATTGGAAAAGGTGCAGCGAAGGGCGACTAAAATGATAGCGGGGATGGGACGACTTCCCTATGAAGAAAGATTAAGGAGGTTAGGTCTATTCAGCTTGGAGAAGAGATGGCTGAGGGGAGACATGATAGAGGTATATAAAATAATGAGTGGAGTGGAACAGGTGGATGTGAAGCGTCTGTTCACGCTTTCCATAAATACTAGGACTAGGGGGCATGCAATGAAACTACAGTGTAGTAAATTTAAAACGAATCAGAGAAAATGTTTCTTCACCCAACGCATAATTAAACTCTGGAATTCGTTGCTGTAGAACGCGGTGAAGGCAGTTAGCTTAGCGGAGTTTAAAAAGGGGTTAGACGGTTTCCTAAAGGACAAGTCCATAAACCGCTACTAAATGGACTTGGGAAAAATCCACAATTCCAGGAATAACATGTATAGAATGTTTGTACGTTTGGGAAGCTTGCCAGGTGCCCTTGGCCTGGATTGGCCGCTGTCGGGGACAGGATGCTGGGCTCAATGGACCCTTGGTCTTTTCCCAGTGTGGCATTACTTATGTACTTATGTAGAATAGAGCTCGTAATCATTCAGCAGTAACAAAACTAAATTTTTTTGGGGGGTGGGGGGCAGGGAGCAGGAAGATTAAGGAGGCAACCTCCTCCAATCTCTTTTCTGAAACAGGGAATAGACATCTATATTGTGGCCCCGCCCAAGTCCCTCCTATCCACACTCCAGCCACACCCCCAGCCCCATACACGTATTCATGGTTTGCATGCATAAATCCCAACGTTCTAAAATCAAGGGGGACCCTTTTACTAAGGCACATAGGCGCCTACGTGTGTCCAATGTGTGTCAATTTGGAACTACCACCTGGCTATCGCATGCCCTGGGCGGTAATTCCATTTTTTACGTGCGTTCAAAACGCGCATCCAAAAATATCTTTTTATTTTCTACTGCATGGCACTAACCAGGCGGTAATCGGCAGTGTACCCGCGCTGACGATTACCGCCCAGTTAACGCATGAGACTTTACCACTAAGTCGATGGGTGGCAGTAAGGTCTCAGATCCAAAATGGAAGCGTGCCGATTTTTATTTTGTCGCACGTCCATTTTCTGCCACAAAAAAGGGCCTTTTTTGCAGGTGTGCTGAAAAATGGACCTGTGCACGTCCAATACAGCGTAGGCCATTTTTCAGCGAACCTTAGTAAAACGACTCCAAAATTTCTACATTTGATATGCAGATGTAAATGGCAGGATTTAAGCATACAAATCGTGAATAAGGCTCCTAGACTGTAATATTACAACTGTATAGAGATATGTGAGACATTTGTATAAAAGGCTGCATTGCTCTGTATTGAATATTCCTGTTGGAAGGAGAATGGGCTAGATGGACATTTGGGCTGACCCAGTATGGCTATTCTTATGTTCTTATATTATAGACAGAGAATGGTATACATACTACAGTTTCTTAAATGCAAGATTTTGCAGGCTTTGTCTAGGTGTTCTTTGTTTTAAAGGTTTTTGTCCCTCATAAACATATTCATATGTATAATTACAGTAAATTAAGGATTTTAGTCCTATTTTCTGTCAATGGGAACAAAAGCTTAGTACATGAGGGCCATAATGTATATTGTAGCAAGGCAAGCCCCAGAGATCACCCCGTGAAGCAGTTGAGCCCAGAACTACGGGTCCTAGAAGTCCTCCAAAAAGGAGAGAGGGGAGTAGTCCTGAAAAGAGGGAATTGGATTCCCAGCCCCATCAGGGGGAGCCAGGGCTCGAGGCAGAGTGAGCCTATTACTCTCTTCCCCACTAGGGGGAGATGCAAGGTTGAAGCTCAGTTTCCCTGGCTTCGCCATCAGTATATAATTCCCCCCAGCTGTGGGAAGGAGAGAGCTGAGTTCCTGGAGGCTCTCAGTCCACGGGAGAGAGGAGATAGGAGGAGAGAGGGAGATTCCACGGAGTACGTGGAGGAAGGAAGGAGCCTGCCACTAGAGCTGCCCAAGGGAGAGGAATCAGCTATCATGGAATGGGAGGATTCAAAGGTTGCCCTGCCCAGCCCAGCCCAGCCCATGAAGGCAGTGGAGGAGGCCACACCGGAGGTGTTACTGAGAGGTGGGAGAAACTGCCCACCCTGGTCCTCGCAGGGTTTCCTGAGGACTGTGTAAAAGAGCAGGTGATATTGGGGGCTGTGCAAAGACTGTGAATGAAGAGTTTTCTGCTTTATTGGGCTATAGTAAAAGTATGCTGGACTCTGACTAATCCCTCCTGAAGGAGGGGAAAGGGAAACTGAGCGGGTGCTAAAGGGATTTTGGAACCTGGATTGTACCTTTTTCTCTTCTTTCCTTTTGGAGATAATCGTATAAGAACTGTATCTTTATTCCTTTGGAAGACTATGTTAGGCAGGCTGGACCTTTTCTTTTGAAGAAGATGTTATGATTTTGGCAGGGAAATTGCCTGGATAATAAAAGGCTTTTGGCCCTGAGTTCCCGTATCCGCAGTATTCTGTCTCGGGCCCCGAAGAGCCCTGGTGGCCAGCTGGCCCCCCCCCGGGGGAGGAAGCGGACCCCTTTACAATATATGTTTCAACTTAAAAGGAAAGAGGTTATTGTGTATCAGTAATACTAGGTAGATGGAATAATGCATGGTTTACCTGTGACTGTAACAGGGAATGAGTGAGTTCAGAATCCCTCAAAGCCTGTTCCAAATGTGAGGCAGATGGAAGATTTCCTTGGTCTGTTGACCCTCTTTGATAAAGCAGAAGCCTTGAATACGATTTCATTTTATTCTCATTAGGCTATTTTTCTTTGCCTATACTAAGGTAGGATGGCGGTCATGAAAAGAAACTATTAATCAAGGATTATGCTCTGGAAAAAAACTCTGTTGTTTCCTATTTGCATTGTCTTTTTAAAAAGACGTTTTGTCTTAGAGGCACATGGACTCTGAAAAACAAATGCTCCATAGAACATTCTAGAACCTCTATTGTGATACATTTTCAGCATGATTAATTACCATAAAGGTAAAATTGCTTGGTGTAAAAATCACACAGGATTAATTTGTCCAGCTGCCTAAACTGAGACAATGTGAAGGCAATTGTCAGAGCCTTTTCCATGGGTAAAATGATGTTTAACCCATAGAAATGGGCTTAAGAACATAAGAGCATACGAATAGCCGGTATCAGGCGAGTTCCCACCCGGACAGTTCCCAGGTTCTGTTCAAGTCTTAAAATTCTCACACAATGGATGTTTCACTTTAAGAGGATTCATGAAAGAGATTGGATAAGAGTTCAGCCGTTTCCAGCCAGTTAAATCACTTTGAATATTGACCCCTGTGTGTCTAAGGCTTTTCCACTATAACACACACAAACTAATTTTAATTAAAAAATGAACAAAATGAATAAAGTAATCAAGAAAATATTCTATTTAGCAGTCTTCTAATGTGAGGCACAGAAATCTTGCTTAGGGAAAATACACATCTAAAGTACTGTTGGAACTCAGTAGAAGACACCTGTCCAAATAGGGGTGGTTGGTTGTAGGATCTGCCATGGCCTCCAGTATAGTGACACAGATTTCTTTTTTGCTGCATGAAAGAGCTCCAGGGAGTGGTAGAGGGTTGGTAACTGGACATCTTAGGAGCAAGGTTGCCAGATAAAAAAAAAAAATTCCCACACAAAACCGTCAAAAACCCGCCCAAAAACCACACACCTCACCCCCGCCGTCATCAACCCCGCCCCCGCCGTCATCAGCCCCACCCCTTCCATCATCACCCCCGCCGTCATCAGCCCCACCCCCACCGTCATCACCCCACCTAATACGTCAGCAAACCCCGCCCAAAATGTCACAAACCTCGCCTCTGATGCCATTAGCCCCACCTCCCACCGGCCGTAAAACCGCACAAAAACCCACACAGAAAAAACGAAACGAGCCCCAAAAAACCGCAACCCACAGCGAGCAAAAATTTCCCGTGCTTAGAAGGCAGTTGAGACCTCTCCTGTTCTTTTTACTTGCTGCCTTGGGCTGGACGAGGGATGGGCAGGTATTGGTGCACGGTGCAGACTAATGACAGCAGTATAGGTTGTGTCAGTTCAGCTTGGTAATGTCCCTCTAAAACATGACAAAGAAAGACAAGTTGTGACAGAGGGGGAAATGGCTTATTTTCTGCTCCCTGTTCTTTGTTGAAGAAATCCTTGCTTTGAAACACACACACAAAGACACACAGGCTTCATAGGATCTGCTGCTGAAAAGTGAAAATAAGGCTTGGAAAGCGAAACTCACATCTTTAATCGCTGCCCCATTGTTGCTTGGATTTAAAAAAAATTTGATAATATTACCTGAGGGCTTGCTGACAGACTGCATCAGTCCTCCCCAGTCTGGGTCTAATCCCATCTTTTTTTCTTCTGTTGAATCCTGGAATGCAGACAGAAAAGGACTTTCCTTCAATAAACCAACTTGTCTAAGCCAAATTACTGTGCTATGTCACTAAATGGACCAACATTAATCTCACTCAGCTTTTAAAGAACAACCAAAAGAATGCAAGGCATTTACTAGTCTCCAGAATAAATTATATCTTTTCACAGACAAATCTTAGAAACAGCTTCAATGGAGCCTCTTTTTTCCCCCCCCCCCCCCCTTATGAAGTACTGATGGTATACATGCCATTTTTTTCTAATTATTAAAGAAAATTAATTAATACTAAACTTCAATGATCTCGTAGCTGGACTGAGCTTTGACAGAGACTTGGAATCTAGATCAATGCCGAGCAAACTTCTACAGTCAGGGTCCTTTAAATGGCATAAAACAGATCGGGGTCAAAGATCAAAAGGGCTTTGGCGGCAAATCCAGTAGTTGGGAAGTAGGACCTGGGCTAGGCAGACTTCTAGGGTCTGTGCCCCAAAATTGGTGGGGAGAGATAGAGATTAAGGGGCTGATATTAAGATCGCAGAAGGTAATCCAGCTAGCTCCAATGGTTGGCGATGAGGCCAGATATTCAATGGTAAGCCATTTCTGGTGACTGGCATTTCATATCCAGTTTATTTTGGGGCCAGTTTAAACTTAACCAGCCAAGCCAATATTCAGCGCTGGACAGATAGCAGGCCTATCTTTGGTCGCTATAAACCTATCTTGGTGGCCCGATTTAGCCACCAAACTTAGAGGTCCTTTTACGAAGGTGCGCTGAAAAATGGGCTGCGCTAGTATAGGTACGTGTTTTGCCTGCGTGCAGAATCATTTTTCAGTGCACCTATAAAAAATGCCTTTTTTTGGGGGGGGGAGGGGTTAAAAATGGACGTGTGGCAAAATGAAAATTGGCGTGAGTCCATTTTGGGTCTGAGACCTTACTGCCAGCCATTGACTTAGCGGTAAGGTCTCACGCCTTAACCGGGCGGTAATGGTCAATGCCGATTACCGCCTGTGCGCCAGAAAATAAAAATATTTTCTGATGCATGTATCGGACGCGCATCAAAAATGAAATTACCGCCCGGACCACGCGGTAGCCGGGTGGCAACTCAGAATTGGCCGCATTGGGCGCACTTAGGCACTTATGCGGCTTAGTCAAAGGACCACTTAGCCAGCGATGTGCTGAATATTCACAGCTAGCTGGCTATATCACACGATATAGCTGATTAATCGCTATGTGGTTGCCTCAAATATTTAGCAGGAGATAGCCAGCTATCCCCTGCTGAACATTTGTGAATAGCCGGTTAAATGCTATTTATCCGGCCAGGATTCATTCTTGCCGGTTAAATAGTGCTGCATATCGGGGGTAAGTATACCAGTGTTTAATCATGAAGAAATGGAAGCTGCGCAGAGTGTCAAATTCAACTCTGGCCACTTTGTGGGGCAGACTGGATGGACAGTCCAGGGAAGCTGACATTTACTATGTTACATACATAAGCTAAATAATTATTTATTTTACTCAACTATTAATTTCCAAAATGGAGCGAGCACTTGGTCATAACATGAAGTTTAGGTGAAGAAGCCGTAAGGCTGCTGTACTGAATGGAACAAATTTCTAGCTAAGAGTTAAATCGAACCATTTTAGTTCAAACAATAGCAACAGAGAAGTAATTAGAGTTTTGTGTAAACTTATGAGAAATATGATTGAGTATATATGAGCCAACTCAAACTATTGGAGATTTTATGGGTGGTGTCATGAAAAGCAGAGAAGGATGATAAAAATGATAAAGGGGATGGGACGACTTCCCTATGAGGAAAGGCTAAAGCGGCTATGGCTCTTCAGCTTGGAGAAAAGGCAGCTGAGGGGAGATATGATAGAGGTCTATAAAATAATGAGTGGAGATCAACAAGTGTATGTGAAGAGTCTTTTTATGCTTTCCAAAAATACTAGGACTAGGGGGCATGCGATGAAGCTACAGTGTAGTAAATTTAAAGCGAATCAGAGAAACTCTTTCTTCACTCAACGTGTAATTAAACTCTGGAATTCGTTGCCAGAGAATGTGGTAAAGGCAGTTAGCATGGAGGGGCATAATCGAAAAGGGCGCCCAAGTTTTCCTGAGGACGTCCTCATAGGATGTCCCAGCGAAGGGGCGGGGAAACCTGTATTATCCATCTTTCATTTCGATAATACGGTCGGGGACGCCCAAATCTTGACATTTAGGTCGTACCTAGATATGGTCGTCCTTAGACTTGGTTGTTTCTGATTTTTGGTGATAATGGAAACTAAGAATGCCCATCTCAGAAACAACCAAATGCAAGCCCTTTGGTCATGGGAGGAGCCAGCATTCGTAGTGCAGTGGACCCCCTAACATGCCAGGACACCAACTGGACACCCTAGGGGGCACTGCAGTGGACTTCACAAAAAGCTCCCAGGTACATAGCTCCCTTACCTTGTGTGCTCAGCCCCCCAACACCCCCCCCCCCCAAAAAAAAAACCCACGACCCACCACTGTACACCACTACCATAGCCCTTATGGGTGAAGGGGGGCACCTAGATGTGGGTACAGTGGGTTTGTGGTGGGTTTTGAAAGCCTCACATTTACCACCACAAGTGTAACAGGTGGGGGGGGGATGGGCCTGGGTCCACCTGTCTGAAGTGCACTGCACCCACTAAAACTGCTCCAGGGACCTGCATACTGCTGTCATGGAGCTGGGTATGATATTTGAGGCTGGCATAGAGGCTGGCAAAAAATATTTAAAAACATTTTTTGAAGGTGGGAGGGGGTTAGTGACCACTGGGGGAGTAAGGGGAGGTCATCCCCAATTCTCTCCGGTGGTCATCTGGTCATTTCAGGCATCTTTTTGTGCCTTGTTGGTAAGAAAAACATGACCAGGTAAAGTTGTCCAAGTGTTCATCAGGGATGTCTTTGTTTCTTTTGATTATGGGTCCTAGTGTTGGTCACGCCCAAGTCCCGCTTTCGCTACGCCCTTCAACACGCCCCCTTGAGCTTTGGCCGTCCCTGCGACGGAAAGCAGTTGGGGACGTCCAAAATCGGCTTTCGATTATACCGATTTGGACGACCCTGGGAGAAGGACGACCATCTTCCGATTCATGTTGAAAGATGGGCGTCCTTCTCTTTCGAAAATGAGCCCAATAGTATACTACTTACAATGTCAACACAATATGTAATAGAACATTTTAATTGATAGTGAAGGGTAAAGCAAAGATGGAACATATAGATAGGTAAGAGAGTAAGAAGAGTTAGAAAGTAAGGTGACTAATTTAAAGAAAGGTACATGAGGTCAGAGAGATGGTTAAATATCTTAGCTAGGGTAGGAGTGGATAAACATGTCCTGCTACGGTAGGTGCAGCCCGTGTCACTGCTTATGTGTGTGAGTGACTTTAAACTGCCTAAAAAACTAACCGAATATTCAATTCCAGTCACCGGAAATGGCCTGGCATTGAATATTGGGCTGAGCACCAACTGTGGGAGTTAGCTAGGCTCCCTCCCACGGTCTGAATATTGGTTTCTCACATTTTATGCACATAACATTCAGAATATTATGACTGGCGTTAAGGCTTGCACCAAACTTATAGGCATATATGTTCTTTGTTACGCTAGTAATCAATAAAGGGAAATTCAAGAAAGTGCGCCAAAAATTAGGCACCAACTGCAAAAACCACAGAAAGGTGGTGTATCGATTCCCTTTTGCCTTTCCCTAAATACAGAAAATAAACATATAAACGGTTTCATATGAGTGTGACACATACACATATATGTGATAAAAGGGGAGTTCTCGTAACCCTGGAGTCATCTTTGATTCCTCTCTCTCCTTCTCTGCACATATTCAACAGATCGCCAAAACCTGTCATTTCTTTATCTACAACATTAGCAAACTTCGCCCCTTCCTTTCTGAATACGCCTCCAGAACCCTTATCCAAACCCTTGTCACCTCTCACTTAGACTATTGCAATTTACTTCTCACTGGTCTTTCACTCAGCCATCTCTCTCCTCTCCAATCTGTCCAAAATTCTGCGGCACGACTTATTTTCCGTCAGAATCGTTATACCCATACTAGCCCACTCCTCAAGTCACTTCACTGGCTCCCTGTCCGCTTCCACATGTAGTTTAAACTTCTCGTACTGACTTTTAAATGCATCCACTCTCAGCCCCCCATTATCTCTCCACTCTCATCTCTCCCTACATTCTTCCCCGTGAACTCCGTTCACTGGACAAATCTCTCTTGTCATCCCCCTTCTCCTCCACTGCTAACTCCAGGCTTCGCTCCTTTTCTCTCGCGGCACCTTATGCCTGGAATAGACTTCCTGGACCTATACGTCTAGCTCCATCTCTACCTGTTTTCAAATCTATGCTGAAAACCCACCTTTTCACTATTGCTTTTAGCTCCTAGCCACTACTCAATTGCCCTCCCCCTTGTCCCTTCCTTCCTTCTCACTTTTACTTCCCTCACCTGTAACTGTCTCATCTGTCTGTATTATTTAGATTGTAAGCTCTTTTGAGCAGGGACTGTCTCTCTTTATGTCAGATGTTCAGTGCTGCGTGCGTCTGGTAGCGCTATACAAATGCTAATAATAATAATGAGGTGATTGCAATTGTCAGAGAGGTAAGCCCGTTCCCACGCTCAAGGACTGCTCCCAGTAGCAGATTGAAAAATAGAAGTTAGCTGGGGTTTATGCATGACTTAGACCAGGTGCAAATTCTGATGGGTGTCAGTGCTGCCTTTACATATTTATTTTATTTCTTTACTTGAATTTAAATCACACCTTTTTAGCAGTAGCTCATGGGTGAGTTAGATTCATGTACACTAGCATTTCTCTGTTCCAGGAGGGTTTGCTTTATTAAACACTGCAAAGGACCACCCAGAACAGTCCCAGATCGTGCTTTCTACCAGCTACATTAAGTAGCATCTTTCATACATTTGCTACTAATATGTATATTTTATTGAATACATAAACCTCCACTATTAAAAAGGGCAAATCTATAACAGGGTGTATGTTGTTACATGTGCTTTGGGTGCATAAGTAAAACCTAAATTGGCAACTTGCATTAAGCGCCAGTGGCAGAGCGATGGATGGTCACAGGTCCACCCATTCTTGGCTTAGGACCACCCTGTCTGAACCCCTAAAACAGTCCAACAGTTGCTGCCTCTCTCCTCTCGCCCTCTTTTCTGCCCCAGATCTGGGATTTGTTCCCCCTCCCCAGTCTACCTCAGCAAATTCAAGGGCAGCAGCAGTGACACACATTTGCCGCCTGCACTGACCTTACAGGCTTCCTTGTGCTGCATTCCACCTTCTCTGACATCACTTCCTGTTTCCTCTCTGTGCCTGAGAGGCTTAATCGAGCAGCGGATGTGTGTCGCTGCTGCTGCCAATGAAGGCGCTGAGGTAGATCTGGGAGGGGAGGTTCAGAAAGGGGGAGTTGCCAGGCTGAGGGTGGGGGAAAATGCTGGATCTGAGGGTGGAGGAGAGAGGTGCAGGAGGGAGGAGGATTCAGAAGGCCCACTCATCATAACTGTGGGTCCACCAAAAATAATAGCCCTGGCTATGTCACTGATAAGCGCTATTCTATAAAGAAGCATGGAAGTGTTATGGTGGATAAGTGCAAGGGGGTGTACACATAGGAGGAGAATGGGGGGGGGGGGGGGGGCATGTGCGTATCTCCTACCTACATGCACACCAAATGCCCTAAGTTGTATGCCCTACATGATATACTTAGGTGTGCCAGCCTACAACAGCCATAGACCTGGTGTAAGTGTAGGCACATTGATATCGGATTACACTAGTCAGTGGCGTTCTGTGGTTCACTTCCACCTGGGGCAGATCGCTGCTGCGTGCACCCCCAACCCCCCCCCCCCCCCCGGCTGCAGGACAACACGGCACCCCCCCGGCGTGACCCCCCCCCGACCCAGGCGACACAGCACCTCCCAGTCCCAGTCCCCACCTGTCTTACGAGCTCCGTCCACCCGGCGCCTCTGCGCTGCTGTAAAAGAAGAAAATCGCCTCGTCGGCCCTTCCCTTACTCTCTCTGTCCCGCCCTCGAGGAAATAGGACGTTACATCAGAGGGCGGCACAGAGTAAGGGAAGGGCGACGAGGCGATTTTCTTCTTTTACAGCAGCGCAGACGCGAGGCGCCGCACCACATAGCTGCCGGGTGGATGGAGCTGGATTCACCAGTAGAGCACCCCCCCCCCACACCCGTTGATACCCGGGGCGGACCGCCCCCACCGCCCCCCCCCTTGGTACGCCACTGACACTAGTATTCTATAACAGAATCCTGGTGCCAAGATTTTGTTATACAATTGTACCTAACATGAAGCGCCAAGACATAGAATTCCTGCCTGTTTCTGCAAATAATACCTAAGGCTTCTGAAGCTTACTCCAATACCTGCTAATGGACAAGCAAACAAAATGTAATACCTCAGATTTGATACCACATAGGTCAGTTGAATCACATCGGAAGAAGGGACCTGTGCACTCAAAGGAGCCAAGTACTGTATTTAATCATTTTTTGTTGAACCGGGGCTTTTCTTCAGAAGCTTCCTTCATCTCTTGCCCAGCTAATAGTGCTTTATGTACCAGGCCGCTCGTTGTGGTCTGCAGGTGAATTTAGATTGTTGGGCCCATCTTTACATAGATAATCTACAAGAATGGAGGCATTTTTCTAACTGGCTCCTACCTTATGGAATGCACTACCCCAGTCCTTGCGAGATGACGGACCACTAAAACAATTTAAGCGTTTGCTGAAAGCCTACTACTAATACTTATCACTTCTATAGCGCTACAAGGCATACGCAGCGCTGTACATCATACACGAAAAGACAGTCCCTGCTGAAAGAGCTTACAATCTGAAAGACAGGTAAACAGACAGAACAACTAAGAGATGAGGGAATAAAGAGGTGGGGATAAAAGGACAGGGCAAGTGAGTAGTGGTTAGGAGTGAAAAGCAGCGTCAAAGAGGTGGGCTTTTAGTCTGGACTTGAAAACGGCCAAAGACGGGGCTAGACGTACAGGCTCGGGAAGTCTATTCCGGGCGTGAGGTGCAGCGAGATAAAAGGAACGGAGTCTGGAATTAGCAGTAGAGGAGAAGGGGACAGACAAGAAAGATTTATCTACAGAACGGAGTACCCGAGAGGGGGGGGGGGGCGTAGGGAGAGACAAGAGTGGAGAGGTACTGGGGAGCGGCAGAGTGAATGCACTTATAGGTCAAAGCCTACTATGTGTTGCTGTGCTGAATGTTTTCCATCCTGTTTCTTTATTATATTTATATACTATCCTATATAATAAAACACACCTCCAACATTCTGAAGCTGACTGCACGGCTGAGGCATTCCTGCTCTCTGTATCCATCTCCTGAATTGACATCACATACTTCCGGGTTCGTCACAAGCAGAAGTGACCAACCACACGAGGTTTCTCGGCTTCAGAATGTTGGAGGTGCATTCTATTAAATAGGATTGGTCAGTTCCTTGAAGCACAGCCAGAGCTCTGCATCCTGCACAATAACGCTCAGACACCAGAGAGAGAGAGAGGGGGGGGAGGCCTGACACCAGAGAGAAGGAGGGAGGGGGGCCTGACACCAGAGAGGGGGGAAGATATCTCTGTCACACACACACACTCTCTCTCTCTCTCACAAACTCTCTCTCTCTCACACAGTCAATGTCTTTCTCTCACTCTCACACACTGTCTCTCACACACTCTATGCCTCACACTGTATCACATTCACTCTCTATGTGTCACACAGTCACTCACACACTCTCTTGGTCTCATACACTCAGTCTCACAGAAAGTCTGTGTCTCACACACACTCTCTCTCTCTCTCTCGCACACACTGTATCTGTGTGAAACACACTCTCTCTCACACTGTCTCACATATGCACGTGCACAAACTCTCATTCTCACACAAACACTCTCACCCAGACTCACTCTCTCTCTCTCTCACACACACACACACACTCGCACATACACTCTCAAACATTCACACTCTGAGGAAAACCTTGCTAGCGTCCATTCCATTTGTGTCAGAAACGGGCCTTTTTTACTAGTATTTAAATATTTTCTTAGTGAGTGAGTACTTTCCTATTGATATGTGGAGTTCTTTTCTCTGCCTTCTGACAAATATTGTACACCACTGTGTTCTTGCATAAAGCCATGTGGTTTAGCAAAATTAATAAGCTGTAAACTGCAATAAAAAGTACCATATCCAGAAAAGAATCAGATTCCTTCAGGATCATCACAGCTATTAGAATTCTGTATTTCTCATGAAAAGTGCACAGCACAGGCTTCCGATATGTAAAAATCAAGCAGCTTTTTTTTTTTCCAGAATTGCAACAGGACTCATTAATAATCAATAATTGCATAACCCTGCACCCCTCTTAACTTCGTGTAAAGTGGATATCAAAGACTTGTCTGCTACCCTGTACAGACAAGGAATAGCCATGGCATCATCCCCATTGCTCACAACTGCAGAACACCTATATCATTATCCACACTCTACACAAATGTGCCAACCTCCCACCATGAAAATTAGCTTTTCAGTCTCTTGAAACCAGATAAAATGCTGTTATGTCCTAAAGGCAGAGACCTTTTGCATTTTTTGAAAGAATTCGCAAGGCACTTTTAGATGGTACTTTGCCTATTTAATTTTCCGTAATTAAGGAACAATCCACGCAGAAAGCAGAGCTCTGTTTGGGCTGCTCAGTACAGGGGAAACAGACTTGTCTCTAAGCACTGATATTAAGGTATTATTCTGTTTTAAGTGCGGCAGCCTACATGAAAAATAAATAAATAAGTAAAAGGAACAGAAGACAGGAAACTTCTGTTTACCAATGGATGAAATAGCCAGGGGCATTTTGTCTTAAGCGTTGCACAGCACAAAGATTTGTGGAACTTTCCAAGTTTTAAACTAGGATTTCACTGAATCCCAAGATTTATATTGCTACAGTATATTCTCCTGATAAAATTACATGACCACCATCACCCCCCCCCCCCCCCCACGCACACACACACCACCGCCACCACTTTCCTTAAGAATCTAGGATTGATGAAGAACATAAACAGATCTGCAGTGGTAATCACGAACATAATATATAATAAAACGCACCTCCAACATTCTGAAGCTGACTGCATGGCTGAGGCATTCCTGTTCTCTGTATCCATCTCCTGAATTGACATCACGTACTTCCGGGTTCGTCACAAGCAGAAGTGACCAACCACACGAGGTTTCTCGGCTTCAGAATGTTGGAGGTGCATTCTATTAAATAGGATTGGTCAGTTCCTTTCCTATATAATAAAAGGCACCTCCAACATTCTGAAGCTGACTGCATGGCTGAGGCATTCCTGCTCTCTGTATCCATCTCCTGAATTGACATCACGTACTTCCGGGTTCGTCACAAGCATAAGTGACCAACCACACGAGGTTTCTCGGCTTCAGAATGTTGGAGGTTCATTCTATTAAATAGGATTGCGAGTGCGCAGCGTCCTGCACAGTAACGCTCAGACACCAGAGAGAGGGGGAGGTATCTCTGTCACACACACACTCTCTCTCTCACACAATCTCTCTCACAGTCAATGTCTTTCTCTCTCTCACTCTCACACACTGTCTCTCACACACTCTATGTCTCACACTATCACATTCACCCTCTATGTGTCACACAGTCACTCACACACTCTCTTGGTCTCTTACACTCAGTCTCACAGAGCGTCTGTGTCTCACACACACTCGCTCTCTCGCACACACTGTATCTGTGTGAAACACACTCTCTGTCTCTCACACTGTGTCTCACATACGCACTTGCACACACACTCTGATTCTCACACACACACTCTCTCTCTCACAGACACACTCACACCCAGACTCACTCTCTCTCTCTCACACACTCGCACATTCACTCTCACACACACAGTCACTCTCACATACACTCTCTCAAACATACACACTCCGAGGAAAACCTTGCTAGCGCCCGTTTCATTTGTGTCAGAAACGGGCCTTTTTTTACTAGTAATATATAAAGTCTGAACATTTTAATTTAGTGCATTTGTGAAAATTGGAACATTTACAAGTAATAAAATATCACGCTAATGCACGGTAATGCAGTGGCCCTTAGATTGCTACACATGAAATTGTATTAATTAATTGTTGACGAGCTGCTATGATGCATGCTTATCATAAGAAGCTCATTAACTGTACTCACTGTGCAAATCTGTGCACAAATATGGGGAAATTCTACATATTGCGCCAAAGGTTAGGCACTACGTCTACGCCAAAAACATTCTAATGGATGCAAGGCAACAAAACAAGGCAGATCCATGTGAAAATGCCCCGCCAATTTTGAGTTACTGCTCAGCTACTGTGTGGCCCTTGCGCTAATTTCATTTTGGGTGTGAGTCCACAACGCGCGTCAGAAAAAAAATATTTTTATTTTCAGGGGCGCATCAGCTGTGCACGTCAAGTGGCATTTGATGCGCATAGGTCACAACTGCCCGGTTACTGAGTGAGACTTTACCACTAGGTCAATGGCTGGTGGTAAGGTCTCAGATCCAAAATGGACACGCAGCAATTTTCATTTTTCCGCATGGCCATTTTCGGCAAAAATGTTAAAAAGGCATTTTTTACAGGTGCGCTAAAAAATGATTCTGCACACGCCCAAAACACACATCTACACTATCACAGGCCATTTTTCAGGACACTTTAGTAAAAGGACCCCTAAGTGTTTTTGTGCAGAGGGGGTGTGGCCATGGGAGGGACATGGACGGGTCAAGGTGGTTCCCTTAAAATGTGCAGCGTTATAGAATTTGGGGGATCTGCGCCAAGGTTGCATGTCAGGATTTACACCTGGTTTCAGCTGGTGTAACTCCTCACGCCCAAATTATGTGTGAATCCTGCACTATTCTGTAAAGGGTGCCAAAGCCAGACTGCTCATTATAGAACACTGTTCAGTGCCTATTTTTTTTCAGTGCAGAAAATTGAATGCCATGTATGGAATTTCTCCTATAATGTCCCCAGCAGCCGGTTAGTGCAAAGATGGTAGAGCAAGATTATCTAGTTGCAAAACATTTTCAGGTACATTTTCAAGAGCAGTTTTTAATTCCAGATCATTTGCATATGCTGAAAAATTGGACATGAAAAACACAGTAGTATAGGCAAAGCTGCAAACTACAAATTGTTTCTGGGATACTGTGGGGAAGCCGTATCTTCTAGTACCAACGAGTGAAAATAGATGCAAGAGTTCAAGCAGTACTGTAGCAAATGCAACTGGCAAAGAGAAGGCGAATGGGCCATCACACTTTTACTAAAATGTGGAACAGTTTAACTATATGTTAAATGCAAAACATTAGTGTGTGTCAGACGTTGGGGGAATTCCTAATACGTTCTTATAAGTTACCACACAGAAAAATTATTTGCTATGCATTATCAGAACAATTCTATACAGGGTTATTAAAAAAAAAACAAACAAGTACCTGAAAGATGCCTGCTAGGAACCTCTTTTATACAGTAGTGGTTCTCAACCTTTTTTCAGTTCAGACGCATCTGACAGTGATGCTCTCATAGGTGACACACTGTATACACGACCTTCACCGACCTTTGGTCTGAAAAAGCATGACAGTTCTTATGAATTAAAATGTTAAACATGCTCTGCATCCACAAACACTCTATCTCCACAACAATAGATGCAAATCAGAGCTAGCACGTTTCTCCATGGAACTCACCATTCAAAAAGAAAACCATTTAATTTATATAGATATACAAGATCTTTTGTGTCACGGACCCAAGATGGTCAGGTGACTTTTTGCAGCTCAGCCTTTGTGTACCATTGAGGATTCAATGACTTGGATGTTGACCATACTCTTTCGTTAGATGCTTTGCCAGAACATTAGAGATTTGCCGGACCCCTGAAGCAGGCCTTTTGTGCCGAAACACGGCCGTGTTGGGTCGTTTTTCAGCTTGCTTACAATAAAGTCTGTTTGACATCCTCTCTGGATTCACTTCACTTTTGTATTTACTAAATTTATGCAGCCACCATGAACCATCCATTTATAAAGAGACTGGCTGTGCCATAGGGCGGTGCCTCTGTAGCACATAAGCAGGTTGACTAAGATGCCTGAAGTGACTAGTAACTGAAGCTAAAGAAACAGGTCTGCTACATAAAGCATTTGCCTGTAAAAGACATGTAAACCTATGGAACTCATGCTCAACTCTTTTCATCAGCTCTATTCTGTATCCTAATATGACAGATAAGAAGAGTATCAATTATGATAAGTAATATGTGCATGCTACATTTGTAAAAACAATAATCTTGTTATTGCGTGCATGGCTGATAATAGCCTGGATGATACAGACAGCTCATCCAAGTCAAGAGGTGACCGAAAGCATGAAGAAAGCTCCCCTGCCTTTATTCTGTAAGTAGTTTGACCTTCAAGATACTACTGTGGGCGTTCATTAATGACCGTGACAGGTTGGTAGCATCTATTTTATATTGAACTGAAAATTATTTATGTATTTGAAATCAAATGGACTAGGAGGAGTTCTTGCAGGCACTATGTGGAACTCCATCATGAATTTTAGGGCACAGAGGCTGAGAGAAATGCCTACCAAATCAAAATGAAGAATACATGTTTAAGTGTCTGTTCTATAGGGAATATCTTTCAGTCAGTATAATGACAAACTGCCCAGCACTTTTAACACACATACTTTATGCATATTATTTTAATCTTTCTTCAAAATAACAATAATAATTAAAAAAAAATAGCAAGTACAAAGTATGTGTTTTAAGAGCAATTGCATAATTTGCACTGGCTCTTTGTGCAGGTGGCAGAGTAAGAGAGTAGTGCAAAATAGCACACAAGTATTACCTAGTAGCTCATATATATTTGGAAATTGAACGTGCTTATGTACATAGTACATAAGTACATAAGTAGTGCCATACTGGGAAAGACCAAAGGTCCATCTAGCCCAGCATCCTGTCACCGACAGTGGCCAATCCAGGTCAAGGGCACCTGGCAGCTTCCCAAACGTAAAAACATTCCAGACAAGTTATACCTAAAAATGCGGAATTTTTCCAAGTCCATTTAATAGCGGTCTATGGACTTGTCCTTTAGGAATCTATCTAACCCCTTTTTAAACTCCGTCAAGCTAACCGCCCGTACCACGTTTCTCTTTCAGTTGGAGAACACCCACAGGAATGTCCCTTTCTTCCACAGCGAAAAGCATAAATCCTGAGTCCTACTAGCTATCAAGGCTTAAGGTTCTGTTTATTTTTGATATACCACAAAGCATGAATGGAGGGATACGAAACCTATCACCCACCTTTCCCCAGATATAATTATGACATTCATTTAAATGTAATGCCAATACATCAATAAGTACGATCAGAAACTTGCTTGGCTATAAGACAGGCCACAGCTTTGTTTATTGGTGACATATAGAACCCAAGCTAATAAAGAACAGATACATTACTTATACAACACTTGACTACCCACCATCTAACAGCTAGGAGTCATAGCCAAAGCATTAAACCCCACAATTCCTTAACTACAATATCAGCCAGGCTTAACCCTCAAGATGTGGATCTCCACATCTGAATTGAATTGGGGCCCAATGTACACTGCTTGGTGAACACTGAGGGCCTGCCCAGAAGAACTTTTTTCTACAAAGTCTGTAGCTTGAGTACCCCCCCCTCCTTTAAGCTGCAACAAAGCAAAAACAACCCTCCTTCTTGCAAGTGCCTAGGAAGACAAAGGATAGAATGGGCGGGCAAGGATCCTGGTCCTTGGAGGGGTCAGCCTTATATTGGCATCACCAATCGTACCCTTGCCCTAAGAATTCACATTCTCATTGGCAGTTGATTTCCAAAAGCAAGATCTTACACATGACAGCCCAATCAGGGTAACCATGCTCCCTAAGCCCAGCCACAGTGAAGGTTCACCTTCCCTTCCTAACCCTGAAAGGCCCGGCCTGAGTGCAGTGCGCTGGAAAAGGTGGCTTGGCTCGCCCTAAGTACTTAAAAATAAGTCTAAGTGGTTAACAAAATTTTCAGAAAGGGGGAGGGGGTGGAGCAACTTATGCAAAGACAATAACAAGATGTGGTAACATGAATAAGGACAGGCTCGGAGCCTAGGTAAAGACCTGCATGCAAATTAATTAGCTTACAAGCCAATTAGCTGCAATGAATTGATGTTAACAATCAATTATTGAAGTTAATTGGAAATAATTGGAATTTGCTTGCACATCTCCCTGCATCCTATTCTATACCCCACGTGCCTAAATCCCGTAGAATGCAACTCAAAAGGGGCAGGGCCAGGGGAAGGGCGGTCCTAAAAGTTACGTGTTTCTGTGTCAAAGTGCCTGGATTGGGTGCCAGCATTTACACCAGGTTTCAGCTGGCAGAAATACTGACACCCAATGTTTGGCTCGGAAATAGGCTCTAAGCGCTATTCTATCAATGGTCCTCGACCCGGAGCGCTATTTATAACATAGCGCTCTGCTCTGATTTTTTCCGGTGCTGAAATCTTGGCATCATATATAGAATGTATAGTGCATCAAAAGTTAGGTGCCAATTCAGTTGTAACTTTTGTGCTACAAAAGCAGTTATGTGTCAATACGTTGATGAAATGATAAGTACGCTGTAAGTGCACTCAGGCACTATTCTGTAACTTGGCACCTAAGCAGCTTTTTTTCGAAAGAGAAGGCCGGCCATCTTCCGACACAAATCAGGAGATGGCCGGCCATCTCTCAAGGCTGGCGAAATCGGCATAATCAAAAGCCGATTTTGGCCGGACTCAACTGCAGTCCATCACGGAGCCGGCCAAACTTCAAGGGGGGCGTGTTGGCAGGGAACAGAAGGTGGGACGGGGGCGTGCTTAAGAGATGGTCGGCTTCGCCCGATAATGGAAAAAAGAAGGCCGGCCCTGACGAGCATTTGGCCGACTTTACTTGGTCCCTTTTTTTCAGGTCCAAGTCCCAAAAAAGTGCCCGAACTGACCAGATGACCACCGGAGGGAATCGGGGATCACCTCCCTTGACTTCCCCAGTGGTCACTAACCCCCTCCCACCCTCAAAAAAACAACTTTAAAAACTTTTTTTGCCAGCCTCTATGCCAGCCTCAAATGTCATACTCAGGTCCTCGCAGCAGTACACAGGTCCCTGGAGCAGTTTTAGTGGGTGCAGTGAACTTCAGGCAGGCGGACCCAGGCCCATCCCCCCCTACCTGTTACACTTGTGGTGGAAAATGGGAGCCCTTCAAAACCCACCCAAAACCCACTGTACCCACATGTAGGTGCCTCCCCTTCACCCCATAGGGCTATGGTAGTGGTGTATAGTTGTGGGGAGTGGGTTTTGGGGGGCTCAGTACCCAAGGTAAGGGAGCTATGCAACTGGGACAAATTTGCGAAGTCCACTGTTGTGCCCCCTAGGGTGCCCGGTTGGTGCCCTGGCATGTGAGGGGGACCAGTGCACTACAAATCCTGGCCCCTCCCATGACCAAATGCCTTGGATTTGTTCATTTTTGAGATGGGCGCCATCGGTTTCCATTATCAGCGAAAACCGAGGGCGCCCATCTCTAAATTCGGCGATCTCAGCATTTAGGTTGACCATCTCTAATGTTGACCTAAATGTTGAGATTTGGGCGCCCCAACCATATTATTGAAACGAAAGATGGACGCCCATCTCGTTCGATAATACGGTTCGCCCCGCCCTTTCAAGGTGCCGTCCTCGGAGATGGGCGTCCCAGGTCGAAAATGCCCCTCTATGTTATTTAGCATATAAGTGCAAGGGGGCATTCAAATGGGAGGGGCACAGGCGGGCCGTGGGCATGTCACTGAGCAAAGCATGCAACTTATAGAATACTGTTGGTTGAATGCACATAATGTCACGTGTAGGAATCTGCATTTACGCCTCCTGTTGACATGGCATATGCACCTATACGTTGATAAATAACTGCTGACGTACACAGATTTGCCATTATAGAATACTATATGTTACATAAACCATGCCTAACTTTAGGCGAGGTTTATAAAAAAGCGCTAATGTGTCATTTTTTGGTGCTGATTTTTTAGGCACCATTTCCAGAATTTGGTCCTATGTGTGTGATTGGCGCCAATAACTGACAGTTACGCAACTTCTAGATGTTGTCCTATAAACAGTACGCAAACTGTCAGGGAACTTATACATGGGTGGAGCATTGGCATGTTACGGGCGCGTAGCCAGGTGGTACGTGCACCTTATGGAACACTATGAGTTCTGTGCATTGCATGGTGCACTGAGGCACGCCCACTTCTGTCAGCCTGTTGTAAGTAGTTGAGCCTTTACGCCGTTATAGAATTGGCACAAAGTGTGTCCCTTTATGATGCCTAAAATGAGTTGTCGCCGTAATTGTCTGATATTCTATCATGAAATGTCCTTTATTTTTGTATGGTGTGAGGCTGCAGTACATGAAAGACTTACAAAAACAGGGTTCTTTTTCCTCTGTTGGCATAAACCACTGTCCTGGCTGCTGTATGCTGAACACTTCTTCTTCTTCGTCTGAAAGTTTGAAATTTTCTGTCCTAAGTCCTGCTCCGCCCTGCCCTTTTACTAAAGGGTCGCTGCGCACCCAACGTGGGTGCCAGCAGTAGTTCCACCCCCGGCGCTAGTAGGCATATTTAAATAATATTTCTGCAGGGGGTTACCCAGTGGCATTTGGGCAGCATTGCGTACTGCCGGGGAGGGGCATAGCCAGACTTTGGCGGGAGGGGGGGTCCAGAGCCTGAGGTGAGGGGCACATTTTAGCCCCCCCTGGCGCTGCCGCCGCCACCACCAACTTTGACGACCCCTGCCGACGACCCTCTCGACCCCCTCCTGCCATCGACCCTCTCGACCCCACTCCCACCGCCAACCCTCCCCCGCCGCCGTTGCCGTGGGCTACCTTGCAAGATGGCTTTGTTCTGTTTCTGTGAGTCTGACGTCCTGCATGAACAATGTGCAGGACGTCAGAAACAGAACGAAGCCTTCGCGGGAAGATGAGGACCTTGGCTGACTGGGAATGGGGTCCCCTGCCAGCAAAGGTAGCCCACGGCGACGGTGGGGGAGGGTTGGCGACTGGAGGGGGGGGTCGAGAGGGTCGTCGGCAGGGGGTTCCAGGGCCAAAACTACGGGGCCCAGGCCCCCCGTGGCCCCACGTAGCTACGCCACTGCTGCCGGGTTAGCGCGGGAGCCCTTAGCGCCACCTCAATGGGTAGCAGCAGTAAGTTCTTCCCCATGAAATGGCTGTGCGGCAAGAGTGAACTTACCACACGACCATTTCCTTTTTCAGCATTTTTACTTTCCGTAGTAAAAGGAGCCCTGGAACATGGCAAAAATGGCCCCTTAATTCACTTTGATTTCTTTCTGTTCTCCCCACTTTTCTGTGGCACATGTAACTCTTTCCTTATCTTTTTAATTTATTTTTATTGCAAACCGCCTTGCAGCACTTTGTGTGATATGGCAGTACATCAAACTCTCATATATAATTAAATAAATATTGATTGAAGTTCAATAAATAAAATACCGATGACATTTTTCAGCAAAACAATCAAATGATACCTTAAAATATATCACTAATGCCTTCCCCCACCCTCACCAACAACATGACGGAAGGAAAGTTCACAGTAAATAATATCTATAAATAAATTAGATTAAAAATAAAATGCAAATGAATACAATTATTTAAAACAAAATAAGATTCTCTCATAATATATTTATTCAGACAACCTTGACTTGGAGAAGTCATAGAGGGACATAATCGAACGTCGTCGGCGAAATAGATGGCCGGCGATCTATTTTGGCAGTGGCGCAACAGCTGGCCGAAACCGTATTATCGAAAAGGATGGCTGACCATCTTTTTTTTTTTTATAATATGGTTTAGCCCAGCCAAATGCCAAAGTTTGCCGGGGTTGAGATCGCCGGTTTTGTTTTTCAGCGATAATGGAAAAAACTGCCGGCCATCTCCAACCCGGCGACATCCAAGGCATTTGGTCGTGGGAGGAGCCAGCATTTGTAGTGCACTGGCCCTCCTCACATGCCAGGACACCAACTGGGCAGGCCTCTAGGACTTGTTGCTGCTGTATAACCTTGGCACACCAGTTGAGACCTGAAGACTAATCTCTTTGAAAAAGTCCTTTATTTGAATAAGCACGTTTACTCACAGTTAACTGAAGATCAGAGGTTGTGCCCCACTGGCAAAGAGTCTCCCTGGTACTGAGATTAGCAGTAGGTCAGAGCTGGCAGAATGCTGTACAATGCCCTCTTTCAGCCACATTCAAGGTAAGAACTAAGTTCTCTAACGTGGGTAACACATGAAAGGGATCTAAAACTGGCTGACAAAAATGGCCACTACCTCATGGACTACTGGAAACAAAACTGGACACACTCTGACCCAGTTAGCAGGGGGAAAAGCACCATGGGAGTAGAGCCCACTACCCTACACCCACCACAATGCATTGCTGATGTGACTCTGCAGTGCACCGAACAGAAAAGGTGTCACACTCACCCGAGAGCCACATCACAACCAGGGAAAGGCTTTCAGAGGATAGAACACAATCTGCTGTCATAGAAGTGGGTACAGCATTTGAGGATGGCATACAGGCTGGCAAAAAAGTTTTTTAGTTTTATTTTTTTAGTGTGGGAGGTGGTTGGTGACCACTGGGGGAGTACGGGGAGGTCATCCCCGATTCCTTCCGGTGGTCATCTGGTGAGTTGGGGCACCTTTGTGAGGCTTGGTCGTGAAAATTAAAGGACCAAGTAAACCAGGCGAAATACTGCTGAACGCCGCTTTTTTTTGTTCCATTATCGGCGAAAGCCGGCCATATGGTAGCCACGCCCATGCCCACCCATGTCCTGCCTTCGCTAAGCTGCCAACACGCCCCCTTGAACTTTCGCCGGCAAGGCGACAGGAAAGCGGCGATGCTGTAAAAAAAGCCGCTTTCAATTATACCGATTTTGCCGCTTTTAAGAAATCGCCGGCCATCTCCCGATTTATGTCAGGAAATGGCCGGCGATCACTTTCGAAAATAAGCTGGATAATCAGCCAGGACAGAAACGCCCATCTTCCTCTTCCAATCCAGAAACGGTTCCTAAATTTTATAAACTTAACTATAGAGGGTAATTAGTGTGTTAAAGGAATAATGCATGATATTTGTGTCCTAATATGCGTTTAACAGCAAAATTGTATTTTGCTTTACCATAACACACATTGGGCTTCTTTTATAAAGCTGCGCTAGTGATTCCCGTGCGGCAAATGAAAGGAAGTCCATAGGAATTGAATGGGCTTCCTCTCATTTGCTGCACTGAGAATCGGTAGTGTGGCTTTGTAACGAGATGCAAATAAAATAACACAGCTTGTGTGGGAATATTAGCCTGCTAACATGTGGCTTGATGCTTCTCGGTGCCATCTTAAAGGGACTGCAACATTATTAATTTTCAGCATGGACCCATCCTCCTCCATTTCCCCTGCCTTTCAGCAAGGAGTCCTCTGAAGATACTCCATATATAGTCCTGCAAAGATTCTCTCCATGTGGAAACTCAAAAGAGTAAAACCTTTCTTCCCAAGAGCCATTTTTCGCAACCTGGTACAGTCAATGGTACTAAGTCACCTGGACTATTGCAACACACTCTATGTTAGCTGTAAAGAACAGACCATCAAGAAACGTCAGACAGCCCAGAATACCGCAGCCAGATTCATATTTGGAAAAACAAAATATGAAAGTGCAAAACCCCTAAGAGAGAAACTGCACTGGCTCCCACTAAAAGAACGTACTACATTCAAGATCTGCACGATGGTTCATAAAATCATTTACGGAGATGCCCCGACCTACATGCTAGATCTTGTGGACCTACCTCCCAGAAATGCTAAAAGATCTGCCCGCACACTTCTTAATCTACACTTCCCCAACTGTAAAGGATTAAAATACAGACTAACACATGCATCCAGCTTTTCCTACATGAGCACGCAGCTGTGGAATGCACTACCAACTAACCTGAAAACAATTAACGATATAACCCACTTTCGCAAATTTCTGAAAACCTATCTCTTCAACAAGGCCTACCACGAGAATCCATAGCTTAATTATAACACTTCACCACTCTTCCCTTATTCTGAACGTCTTCCTTCTATACTGTTTGCCTAGCTCTTTTATGTCATCCTTTTTGTAACACCAATTGTATCTTTACCCTGGAATGGTGATGCCATAACAGATCTCTGTAAGCCACATTGAGCCTGCAAATAAGTGGGAAAATGCGGGATACAAGTGCAATAAATAAATAAAGATCACCCCGCCAAACACCGCAAAGGCATTTTCCAAACCCTGTCTAAGCCCTCCCACCCCTGATCTACCCCAGACCCCCAGTCATAGACTCCCTTGGACCTACCTCTTCAATCTCTGGTGACCTATGGGGTTATAGAGCAAAGTGATCCCCAGTTGTTCCTGCCCCTGTCAGCACCGGGTTTCAAATACTACTGCTTGAGGTCAAATTTTTAATTATTTTTCCATAAGGAGAAATATACCCTAATGGAGAATATTTCACTAATTCACTCTTTTAGTTTGGCTATGATATGTAGAAATAATGGTTAAGAAATGTTAGCAGATATCTTTTGTGCTTTTTTTAGCAGCTTGACCCCTCGTAGGAGTATTTCTTCCTTCCATTCCTGTCTCGTTCCCTCTTCCCCAACTCATGGCCATCCCTGTCTAATGTTCTTTCCCTGCTGTTTCTATGCCATTTTTTTCTCCTTATCTCAGCTCCTGTTCTACTCCTGCATCTCTGCCATATTCCTCTGTCCCACATTCTCTGCTAATTCCTTGGCCTTCTCTCTCACTTTCTTCTTCTCTGCTTTCCTACTCTCTGGCATTGCCTCGGTACCATCCTCTTTTGTCTCCTAAGTTATAAGTACATAAGTAATGCCATACTGGGAAAAGACCAAGGGTCCATCGAGCCCAGCATCCTGTCCACGACAGCGGCCAATCCAGGCCAAGGGCACCTGGCAAGCTTCCCAAATGTACAAACATTCTATACATGTTATTCCTGGAATTGTGGATTTTTCCTAAGTCCATTTAGTAGTGGTTTATGGACTTGTCCTTTAGGAAACCGTCCAACCCCTTTTTAAACTCTGCTAAGCTAACCGCCTTCACCACATTTTCCGGCAATGAATTCCAGAGTTTAATTACACGTTGGGTGAAGAAAACTTTAATCCGATTTGTTTTAAATTTACTACACTTACGTTTCATCGCATGCCCCCTAGTCCTAGTATTTTTGGAAAGCGTGAACAGACGCTTCACATCCACCTGTTCCACTCCACTCATTATTTTATATACCTCTATCATGTCTCCCTTCAGCCGTCTCTTCTCCAAGCTGAAAAGCCCTAGCCTCCTTAGTCTTTCTTCATAGGGAAGTCGTCCCATCCCCGCTATCATTTTAGTCGCCCTTCGCTGCACCTTTTCCAATTCTACTATATCTTTCTTGAGATGCGGCGACCAGAATTGAACACAATACTCAAGGTGCGGTCGCACCATGGAGCAATATAACGGCATCCTCTTATGTCCCTGACCATTTATTAATGAACCAAAAGTAAATTAAATCTAATATAAACAAATGAATATGAAACATTCTTATTTTATTTCTCTACGTCTATTAGATTATCTCTAATTCTTTTAGTCAAGTGTTAATTTCAATAATAGCTATCATTGTTGAGGAATTCAAAAGTGTCGGAGTAAAGGCATAGGGGGAGCCACAGACGCCATGGTACCCCCCAAATCTCTCTTCCCTCCCTTGTGAGATATTATTTTCTTATTTCCTTCCCTGGGATAGAAATACTACAATCGGCATAACTGTCACAGACCAACAGGAGTCATATTTTTTTCTTTCATGGAAAAATTTCAAACCAAATTACAACGACCAATTACTATAAGTAAATATATACACGTAATTAAATCAATGCTCTTTTAACAAAATTTTTTTTAATGTGCTCATAAATTTTCAAAAGGACCATCACAGACCAACTGTTCTAAGAGTGTAATGATTGCACATTTTTAAAAATGTTAAAATTTTTGCCTTTAGTGCTTATCTCCAAAATGACAGTAATAAAAATGTTAAAATTAACACTTACCTTTCTCAATAGAAGTTTTGGGTCCCATAACTGCAGTTGTGGGTCAGCATAACTGCAGAAGTATTGTGACGGGCTGGCAGGGGGCCTTAAGCATATGTGCAAGCTCAAAGCCTGCTGGCTTCTTCCCCCTTCCAAACAGGAAGTTCAGATGGAGTGAGAGCTGGCAGGCCTTGTACAGGTATAGATGCTCAAGGACCCAAGCCAACTGGCTGTGATACCTCTTTTGTTATATTGATTGTAGAGTCCCTGCCCTGGGGAAGGTTGGTAAGGAAAATAAATACCCCGTGTGGGAGGGGGAGATAGAAGGAAGGAGAAAGATGCTGGATACCATGGGGGGAGGGGGGAGATGGATAGATAATTTATTTAGATCACGTAGCTCATCTATATCTATCTATATCTATATCTGTGTTTGTATGTATGAGATGTCAGAAACAGTCAGAACGAAGCCTTGCACGGGAAGAAGAGGACTTCGGCTGGCGAGGGTTGGGGTCCCCCGCCAGCAAAGGTAGGCGACGGCGTGTTGGTAGCGGGAGGGGGGTCGAGAGGGTCGTCAGCAGGGGGGGTACAGGGCCAAATCTATGGGGTCCCAGGCCCCCGTGGCACCACGTGGCTATGCCACTGGGGTTCAGTAGGGTTTGGTGAGTTTAGGAAGGGTCACAGATTCCACCACAAGTGTGACAGGTGGAGGGAGATACGGACCTGAGTCCACCACTCCATTGTGCACTGCATCGATCACTACGCTATTCCGAACCTGCATGCTGCTCTAATAGATCCGGCTATAACATCTGAGGCTGTCATAGAGGCTGGTAAGTCATATTTTTATTCACATTTTTGGGGGGTGGGAGGGTGTCGGTGACCACTGGAGGGTATTGGGGGATCATCCTTGATTCTCTCCAGTGGTCATCTGGTCATTTAGGGCACCTTTTTGTGCATTATTCATTATAAAAACAGGTCTAGCTCAAAAGGTCTTATTTTTAGTTTTGTTTTGTTCCATTATGGCTGAAAAATAGCCCAAATCCTGCCCTTGAGATTTGGATGCACTGCAGACGAACAGCATAGAAAATGTCTGAAAAATAGGTTTTGAAAATACTGATTTGGACATTTTGTTTGTGAGAAAAACGTCCAAATGCTGCTTTATGCCACTTTTTAGACATTTTTCTCTTTCAATAATGAGCCTCAATAGTTACGTACAGATATAAATGAGGGGTTATGCTGAGACTACATGATAATGTGCTTAAAGCTAGGCACACAGATGCAGGGCCGGTCTTAGGCGGGGTTGACAGGAGCAGTTGCACAGGGCCTCGTGCCTCCAGGAGCCCTGCGGCGCTTCCTCTCGCTCCCTGCCATAGTGCCATTGATTCTCAGCTGCTTTCCTTCCAGCTGCCCTGCGTTTAAAAAGTCGCAGCAACAGTGAAAAAGCAGGCTCACCTCGCCTTTAAGCCTTCCCCTTCTCTCTCAGCGTGCACTGATGCAATTTCCTGTTTCCGGTTTCCGCGAAGGCAGCACACAGTGCACGCTGAGAGAGAAGGGGAAGGCTTAAAGGCGAGGCGAGCCTGCTTTTTCGCTGCAGTTGCAGCCGCCGCTGCGACTTTTTAAACGCAGGGCGGCTGGAAGGAAAGGAGGGCTGTGGTGGAAAACTGAGGGCACAGGTGGGTTTGGGGTTGGGAACTGAAACTTGGGGGGGTGAAAAGGGGGTAAGTTGGGGGCTGGGGCGAGTCACTGGACATGGAGGGGAGGGCAGAGGAGAATCGATGGGGTGGGGTGGGGTGGGATGGGATGGGAGGGGAGGGCAGGGGACAGAGGAGAATCACAGGATGTGGATGAGAGGGGAGGACAGGGGGCAAAGGAGAATCGCTGGACATGGACGGGTGGGGAGGGGAGGGGAGAGAGGAGAGTTGCTGGACATGGATGGATGGATGGAGGGCAGGAGAAATGCTGGACATGGATGGAGGTGAGGGAAGACAGGAAGGAAATGCACATGGATGGAGGAGAGGGGAGGGAGGAGAAATACTGGACATGCATGGGAGGGGATGGCAGGGAATAGAGCAAAATCACTGAATGTGGATGAGAGGGGAGGACAGGGGGCAAAGGAGAATCGCTGGACATAGATGGGAGGGGAGGGGAGGGCAAAGGAGAATTGCTGGACATGGATGGGTGGGGAGGGCAGGGGAGAGAGGAGAGTTGCTATGGATGGATGGAGGGGAGGGCAGGAGAAATGCTGGGCATGGATGGAGGTGAGGGAAGACAGGAAGGAGATGCACATGGATGGAGGGGAGAGAAGAATTTCTGGACACGGATGGAGGAGAGGGGAGAGTTGAAATTCTGGATATGGATGGAGGGGAGGAGAGAGAGGAGAAATGCTGGACATGGATTGAGGCGAGGAAAGAGAGAGGAAGGAGATGCCTATGGATGGAGGGGAGGGAAGAAAGAGGAAGGAGATGCATGCTGACAGAGATGAGGGAATGGGAAAAGAGGAGAAAAACTGCACATGGCTAGAGAAAATAGGCAAAAGCTGGATCCACTCTATACCTCCTCCAGTCAAGTCCATGGAGGACCCAGCTTTTACGTATGGATGTAGGGCAAGAAATGAAGAAGAAAGGAGGAAAGTAAAGAAATAAATGGAAAGGAAGCCCTGGAAGTGGAGTTAAGGGAGCAGATAGAGAGCAGCAGAATCAGAGACTGGGACCAACATGATCAGAAAAACAAAGTCACAAGACAACAAAGGTAGAAAAAATAATTTTATTTTCATTTTAGTGTTTGGAATATGTCCAATTTGAGAATTTACATCTGCTGTCTTACTTTGCAATGTATAGCAATGTTCTGTTTTTTCTGGTATTGAGCTGCATGCAGAATCTGTATGCCAGGGGCGTAGCCAGACCTCGTCGGGAGGGGGGGGGCAGAACCCGAGGTGTGGGGGGCACTGTTTAGCCGCCTCCCCCCGCCGCCACAACTGCAAACTTATCGCCTGTTGCTTTAAATACAGCGCTTGAAGTTCAAAAATCAGTCTCGGTGAATGATTAAATACCAGATATAGACCTCAGTGTTATAGCCTTGTTATATCTCTTGGCTTCAAAGGTTCGACGTGGCTTTTTAGTTAACAGACTTCAAAAACACACCACCGTATAAGTGGAGAGTTGTTTTCATATGCGGTTCAGTGAAGAACATATCTGGACACATTGCTAAGCTTGATTACAATGAACATGGGTGCTAAAATATCTTGGGAATAGATACCAAAGGCATTGCTTTCTTTTACTATGTAAGCCGCACTGGACCTGCTGTATGTGGAAAAGAGCGGGGTACAAATGTAATAAATAAATAAATGGCTAGTGTGCTCTATTGTATAACTTTATCACAATGTTAAACAGTACTTGCAGCTAAGCCTTGACTTCCAGGGGGTGAGTGTGGAGTGCGTGTGTGTTGAATGAAAGGTATAGTAGATATTTACATGTTTAGGTATGTAGATATATAGACAACATAATAAAAGGTGAGATTTAAAACAAAAAAATCTGGAGCCCTTGAGTATAATTAATTATAACTTTAAACTTTGGGTATTCTATGACTGTCCCCTAATATTTTAGGATCTATATTTTTACACCTAAATTTTAGCTCAATTTTTTTGAATCTACTCCTCTGTGTTTATATATGCTTGTCTGTGTGTGTGTGTATATGCATGCGTGTGTGCTATCAGAAGGCTCCAAAGAACGCATGGTAACCTATCAAAGTCTGCCCCGGTCCTTCTAAAATTAACTGCAAAAGATTCAAGACGACAGCAATATGTCTGATTTTTCACCATGGACGTCTGGCCAAACAAATGTTCCTTGTGAAGGCATCAACATTCACTGAGTGCTTTTTCTGTTTCAAAGACCGTATGACCTTAAGGTTCAATTTGTCATAAAGACACTTGAAAGAACAGCATAAAGTTAATAGCTAAACTTTAGACCTAAGAGCAGGTGTGAAAATCAGACAAACAGTAGAATATGAATGATATATGATATACAATTAAACATCTAAACATCTGACACCATTATCGAGACAGAGGAATCCAGACCTTTGCATGACACTCATGGCTCTTTCTTTGTCTCCTCTACAATGTTATAGTCTCCCCTCCCCTTTGGTCTCTAACCTTCCATCATAAAAGAAAAACTTTCCTCTTGATTTTTGTGTATCTTTTGCAATACCTCTGCTGCACTTATTATCATCCATATGGGACGATCCTTGGTAACCATGGTCAATAGAAGTGCTTTTTGTAACATATTTAAAGGGCAGCAACTTTTAATGTAAATTTCAACTTCCTTCCACTGATGCTTTGTTCAGGTTATTATATAATAAAATGCATACATTTTGTATAAAGAAGTGTAAAGTCCATAGTCCTGCCATTCTAAAATAAAAAACAATCCCTGTTTAATACAGTATCTTTTTTTATAGATCTTTTTGTAGAACGAGAGGACATGAAATGAGATTGAATGGGGGGCAGACTCAAGAAAAATGTCAGGAAGTATTTTTTCACAGAAAGAGTAGTGGATGCTTGGAATGCCCTCCCGCGGGAGGTGGTGGAAATGAAAACGGTAACGGAATTCAAACATGCGTGGGATAAACATAAAGGAATCCTGTTCTGAAGGAATGGATCCTAAGGAGCTTAGCCGAGATTGGGTGGCAGAGCCGGTGGCGGGAGGCAGGGATAGTGCTGGGCCGACTTATACGGCCTGTGCCAGAGCCGGTGGTGGGAGGCGGGACTGGTGGTTGGGAGGCGGGGATAGTGCTGGGCAGATTTATACGGTCTGTGCCAGAACCGGTGGTGGGAGGCGGGGCTGGTGGTTGGGAGGCGGGGATAGTGCTGGGCAGACTTATACGGTCTGTGCCCTGAAAAGGACAGGTACAAATCAAGGTAGGGTATACACAAAAAGTAGCACATATGAGTTTATCTTGTTGGGCAGACTGGGTGGACCGTGCAGATCTTTTTCTGCCGTCATCTACTATGTTACTATATATATATATATATATCATAATTATGCCAGTGTGACTCATCGATGTTAATGCTTTTACAGAATATCAAGAAATATAGAATCTCCTAGTAGCCAAGGAACACCTGAGAACACTGAAAAGTACCTTTCAGAAATGAATTAATGGCCCCATAGTTAGGGGGCCCCCAGGCCTTGCAAAGCACACTGCATTATTGCTGGTTTGTGTGCTTATCTGCAGTATTAGAATTTTCAGTTACATAAAAAAAAGGAAATAAGCAGAAGAAACTCAATATACCCCTCTCATTTACCCATGTCATTCCGTGTTTCTTCCCCTCCTGTCACATTCTGTTTCTGTGCCATCTCTGTGTTGCATTGTATCCTTTTGACTTAATGTAAGCCACATTGCACCTGCTTATGTGGGAAAATGTGGGGTAAACATGCATCAAATAAATACAAAAAAATATACTAAGACACAAAAAGAAAAATGAAAAAAAAAACCCCCAAAACATTATGATTCTGAAAACACCGAACCCACACCAGATCGTATGTCTTTCTGACAGTCATTAAAAACCTTCCAGTCGATATCTGGCTAATATTGCCATCTGTTCTGGTTGTTGCTACATCACAGTAGAAGCCTTGGGACTTGTTGCTACATTTATTATTGTTCATGTTGTTATATTGCATGGCTATACTGTACTATTTTTTGATGTTGCTAGGTTATTTGATTTTACATATTGAGGCATAAACATATAAACTAAGGACAATTGAATAAATAGCACGTAAAAAAATTGTGCTCAGCGCTATTCTAGAAATGGTGCTCAACGTTAAGCACCGTTTACAGAATAGTGCTTAGTGCCAGGAACCGCGACTACTTTTAGGTGTGACCATTTATACCAAAAAAAAAACCCCTGGTATAATCCTTGTGCCTAAATTAGGCACTGATCTTCTTTAAGAATATAAAAACATCCATACTGGGTCAGACCAATGCAGTGCCGTAGCGAGGGCGGCTGACACCGGGGGCGGTTCGCCGCTGCGCACCCCCCCCTCGGCGCATGCACACACACCCCCGGAGCGCATTCTTACCAAAGAAGGCGGGCAGGAGGGCTGCTCCGCCCCGAGTGCACGTCGCTGGGAGCTGCGTCGGCTCCGCTGGTTCCCTGCTCTCTGTGCCCTGGAACAGGAAGTAACCTGTTCTGGGGTACAGAGAGCAGGGAACCAATGGAGCCAACACCCCCCCCAGTGGCGTACACCCGGGGCGGACCGCCCCCCCCCTTCCTACGCCACTGAACCAATGGTCCATCTAGCCCAGTATCCTGTTTCCAACAGTGTCCAAGTCAGGTCACAAGTTCCTGGCAGAAAACCAAATCGTGGCAACACTCCATGTAGAACCCCAAAGATCCATTCAGAATCTCAAATAGTAGCAATATTCCATGCTACAAATCCCAGGGCAAGCAGCAGCTTCCTCGTGTCTATCTCAATAGCAGACTATGGACTTTTCTTCCAGGAACCTGTCCAAACCTTTTCTAAACCCAGATATGCTAACCGCTGTTACTACATCCTCCAGCAAAGAGTTCCAGAGCTTAACTATTCGTTCAGTGAAAAAATATTTCCTCTTATTTGTTTTAAAAGTATTTCCATGTAACTTCATCGAGGGTCCCCTAGTCTTTGTACTTTTTGAAAGAGTGAAAAATCGATTCACCTCTACGCCTTCCACTCCACTCATTATTTTATAGACCTCTATCATATCCCCCCTCAGCTGTCTCTTTTCCAAGCTGAAGAATCCTAACCTCTTTAGCCTTTCCTCATATGGAAGGAGTTCCATCTCCGTTATCATTTTGGTCGCTCTTCTTTGAACCTTTTCTAATTCCGTTATATCTTTCCTGAGATACGGCGACCAGAACTGAACACAATACTTAAGGCGAGGTCGCACCATGGAGTGATACAGAGACATTATAATGTTTTTGGTCTTATTTTGCATCCCTCTCCTAATAATTCCTAGCATTCTGTTTGCTTTCTTGGCCACGCCGCACACTGGGTAAGTCCTTTTAAGCGGTGGTAAGCAAGTTCTAGCGCTTACTGAAGTTTAGAAAAAGTGTCTCTTAGAGTAGTTCTGGCACACGTTAAGTGGCATATTTTTCTCACATTTACACTCAAAAGCAGTGGCGTAGCTACGTGGGGCCTGGGGGGGCTAGGGCCCCCGTAGATTCGGCCCTGGCCCCCTGTTGCAACCCTCTTGAACCCCCCTCCCGCCACCAATCCTCCCCCGCCATCGCCGCCCGCCCTGCCGCCGCATGACGCACCTTATTTGCTGGCGGGGGTCCCCAAACCCCGCCAGCCGAAGAGTCTGCTTCAGCGCCGGAGTTAGTAGACTCTGGCGCCTTCATTCAATGAAGTTCATGTGAAGAAGATCAGCTGGTTTTGACGCCTTACGTCCTGCACTGTGCATGTAGCCCCATGCAGGACGTAAGGCGTCAAAACCAGCTGATCTTCTTCACATGAACTTCGTTGAATGAAGGCGCCGGAGTCTACTAACTCCGGCGCTGAAGCAGACTCTTCGGCTGGCGGGGTTTGGGGACCCCCGCCAGCAAACAAGGTACCTCATGCGGCGGCAAGGGAGGGTTGGTGGCGGGAGGGGGGTTCAAGAGGGTCGTAGTCGTCGTCAGGGGGGTCCAAAACTAGCGGCAGTAGCGGGCGTGCGGGGGGAGGGAGTCGGTGGCGGGGGAGGTGGCTAAACAGTGCCCCCTCGCCTCGGGTTCTGGCCCCCCCCTCCCGGCGAGGTCGGGCTACGCTCCTGCAGTCAAAAGATGTGCTTAAGGGCAGGCGTGCGATTATAGAATTTACTTTAAAGTGTCCACACTTTACAGAAATTATAACCACGTCCTGAAGTGAAAGGAGGAGGGGAGAACTTGACCGTTTTCTAGAATAAGTGTATATGAAGAAAGCAAAAATTGTATGGGGAGATTCATCTTAGGCGTAAGTAGCAGGAGCAATTGAGTTCTGAGCACTGGAAGGGGATTTGATATTCTGGCACCTGAGTTATTGTCTCGGTTTACAAACTTCATGATATAGTTTCAATTCATGTTGGAAGAACGGGGAATAGGGCAAAGGGCCCAATCAAAACTGAAGGTATATTGAAAGCAGTAAAATAGCCGCAAGGAAGACTCAAGATTCTTGTAGACAACTGAACAATACACTTGCAAAACCAGACACAATTACTGTTAAGGTGTATGCGTGGAAGACTAGTTGTGATAGATTAAGATATTGTAGATGAAGTCCCTAAATAATTGGCTAAAACATCAGATGTGCTATATCTGAGCTCTTTTCCATTCAAGGGTTTTTCAGTAAAATGCTCTGATTGTAGAAAAGCCACTTCTATCAGATATTAAGCTAAATTTGCTATAATTGAATAATTTGCCTCTTAGCCTTTGTTCACTAAAACTGTGGTAAGATTTCTCATCTCTAAGCGATCTTTCCATGATCTATTTCAATGTATGTCATACCTGACAAGTCTCATGTGTACAGGGCCATTTGAGAATTAATCTTTTTAAAGTCAAGGGACCCTGGAAATGATTGGAGTGATTAACTATGAGGCATGTGCGTATTTGGTCATATTAAATGGAAATAAGGGTTTCCAATTTTTGTTTAAATGCCAAATAGTTTGATAATTCTTCTGCTGTATAAGCCGTGATATACTAAATTATGAATTCATTAACAAACTGGAATTTCATTAAGATGTGAAACAAAGGAAAGAAAAGAGCAATCTCTATCTAGATTTGTAGAAAACATTAGGGTTTAGAAAGGGAACTAAGCCCCCTGTTGCAAGGGTCAAAAGGATTGGGACGTTTCTCAACCCAATGTGAAACGAAATAGACAAAAATAACGAAAATCCATTTTTAAATCTTTATATTGCATTGAATCTACTACAACATGACTATCAGGCTTATTTTCGAAAAAGAAGGGCGCCCATCTTCCGACACAAATCGATTTTGGGCATCCTCAACTGCTTCCCGTCACAGGGATGACCAAAGTTCACGGGGGCGTGTCGGCACCATAGTGAAGGCGGGACTGGGGCGTGATTAGGAGATGGGTTTCCTCGGCCGATAATGAAAAAAAGAAGGGCGTCCCTAACGACCACTTGGCCAACTTTACTTGGTCCATTTTTTTCTTGCGACCAAGCCTCAAAAAAGTGCCCAAACTGACCAGATAACCACCGGAGGGAATCGGGGATGACCTCCCCTTACTCCCCCAGTGGTCACCAACCCCCTCGCACCCTAAAAAAAACTTTAAAAAAATGATTTGCCAGCCTCTATGCCAGCCTGAAATGTCATACCCAGCTCTATGACAGAACTATGCTGGTCCCTGGAGCAGTTTTAATGGGTGCAGTGCACTTCAGCCAGGCGGACCCAGGCCCACCCCCCCATACCTGTTACACTTGTGGTGGTAAATGTGGGCCCTCCAAAGCCCACCCGGAACCCACTGTACCCACATGTAGGTGTCCCCTTCACCCCTTAGGGCTATGGTAGTGGTGTACAGTTGTGGGGAGTGGGTTTTGGGGTGGTTTTGGGGGGCTCAGCACCCAAGGTAAGGGAGCTATGAACCTGGGAGCAATTTGTGAAGTCCACTGCAGTGCCCCTAGGGTGCCCGGTTGGTGTCCTGGCATGTCAGGGGGACCAGTGCACTACGAATTCTGGCTCCTCCCACGACCAAAGGGCTTGGATTTGGTCATTTTTGAGATGGACGTCCTCGGTTTCTATTATGGCCGAAAACCAGGGACAACCATCTCTAAGGTCGACCATCTCAACATTTAGGTCGACCATCTCTAAGGTCGACCTAAATGTTGAGATTTGGGTGTCCCCGACCGTATTATCAAAACGAAAGATGGACGCCCATCTTGTTTCGATAATACGGGTTTCCCCGCCCCTTCGTCGGGACATCCTTAGAGATGGGCGCCCTTAGAGATGCTCGTCCCCGTTCGATTATGCCCCTCCACGGGATTCAAGAGTTTTAAAGTTCAGAAGACTTGAGAACTATGACAGTACTGCCCAGTATAGGGTAATTTTATAATGGAAAGACCAGGGCATTTTTTGAGGGGGTACTTGGGGGTACTGAGTACCAGCACCTTTTCCATTGTCTGCTAAAATTGACCCATGGAACCCAAATTTTAATGAAGAAGCTCAGGCTCTACACACCAATTCTGTCTTGTCATAGATTCTATGACTGGTTGCAGGTGGCCTGGCTATTATGGGGTGGGTCCCTCAGTGATTACCCCACTCTTGAAGGGTGGCCTAGCATTTGAGTACCGGCACCTTTTTTGCTAGAAAAACAATACTGGGAAAGACTAGATTAAAAGGGTGAGAAGTTACCTATTGTGGTGTTTTTTTTATAGAGTATATACTGTCAATGCCAATGACAAGGTGCACTTAAATACTGCCACCCTTCCCGGCAGGTCCAGGGCGGTTTAAATTATAAAAATTAGCTAAACAGATTAATACATCATATAAAAACAGTACATCATACAGAGAGAAAAAACTGATATAGCATAAGATTACTTAGGGCCCTGTTTACTAAGCTGCGTTATAGGCGTGTTAGCATTTTTAACGCGCATTAACCATGTATGTGCTTTAACCGCGTACGTACCTATAATATCCCTATAGGCACCTACATGGTTAGTGTGAGTGCTAATTGTAGGTGTGTTAAAAACGCGCCTTGGTAAACAGGGTCCTAAACAGCGATAAAGGTGAGTCTTGATCTTCTAATGGAAAGAAAAATAATCTGCATCTGTTCTAATAAAAGAGGGCAGTTCGTTCCCATCAGGGATCATAAAATCAGAAAATATAGTTTTAGCTATCCTCATAAATCTTATACCTTTCAAAGAAATTGAGCGCAGTAGTAGCAAGCTACTTATTCTTTCTGAAAATCTACTAAACGACACACGAATTAAGTCTGTCGGTAAAGAAGAAGATAGCCGATAAATTGCCTGAAAAAATAAACAGCCTTTTTATAAAAGTCCTTTATGTATGTAAAACCCAGTTTTATGTACAAAAAATCTTTTATGAAATTACCTCCAGCAGTGCAAATATGACAAACGGAGACATCAGCCGTCCCATATTCATCTCACAGCGGTAAATAGTGTCTGAGCCGCTCACTGCTGTGGGTTGAACTGACCCCGGATATTCAACAGGTCGGCCAACATTTCGACCGTCCCCTGGTCACCTTCTCCGCATAAAGCCAGAACAGCCTTTTTGCTGTCCTAACTTTAGGCCCCTTTTATAAGGCAATGGTAAGCCCAAAGCTGGCTTACCGCTCTCTAAAAAGGAAGAACCACTGGGCTACTGCAACACCCAGTGGCAGTTCTCACCCCCAATGTTCCATCATATCCGGTGTGGACCTGGTGCTAATCGGGCAGTGTCACGCGCCACCTGGTTACAGCAGGGTTAGTGCGGAAAACCTAACCGCCACCTCAATGGGTGGCAGTAAGGGCTCCGCCCCAAAACGGCCGCATGGCAAGTGCTTCACTTGCTGCACGGCTATTTCTTAAAGAAAAGAAAGACCTACCTTTTACCCGCTGAGGTAAAAGGGGCCGTCAGCGCATGTCAAAAATATGCACCGACTCCAGCGAACGCCACTTTTTGCTGCAGCTTGGTAAAAGGGACCCTAAGGGAATAAGTATATATAGAGAAAAGAATTGGTCCCAAGACAGAGCCCCGAAGGACACCAACTGATAGTGGGTTTGCAGTAGTAGGAGAACCATCTGTGAATGCGCTAAAAGCGTAGTTGGAGAGATAAGAAAATCAAGACAAAGCAGAGCCCCAAAATTCAAGTGAGGACAGCATATCAAGGAGTAGGTGGTGATCAACAGTGTCAAAAGCAGTGGCGTAGCCAAGGGTGGGCCCAGGTGAGTCAAGCCCACCCACTTTGGCCTCAGGCCCATCCAGTAGCAGCACACCTATGATGTGGCTTGTAGGGATTCCCAAGCCCCACCAGCTGAAAACTTCCAACAACTGTCCCTCCTGCATACCTTATAAATAACAGATCTTCGCCTGCAGCAAGCAGCAACTGATACATACTACTTGCACTGCTGGCCCCACAGCCTTCCCTCTGACGTATTCCCGCCTATGCATAAACAGGATGTTGCATCAGAGGGACAGCTGTGGGGCCAACATGAGCAGTATGTATTAATTGCTGCTCACTGCCAGCGAAAATCTGCTATTTAAAAGGTATGGGGGGGGGGGGGGGAAGGGGGATGTTTGAGAGACTATATGGCATGCGGGCAAGAGAGGAAGAAACCAAATCACTTGAGGGACAGGGTGGAGTTCTTCTGTCCACCCATCTTGGGCCCAGGTCCACCCAAAACTGGATGTCTGGCTATGCCCCTGATCAAAAGCAGCAAATAAATTAAGAAGGATAGGGATTGAGTAGAGGCCCTTGGATCTAGCCAGGAACAGGTCACTGAAAAATTTAGTAAGGGTTATTTCTGTCAAATGTAGAGGGCAAAAGCCAGATTGTAGTAGGTCAAGAATAGCTTGAGATGAAAGAAAGTCAAGACAATGGTAGTGAACAGCTGTTATGATTGGGGTCAGAACCCCTCTCAAACATACCTCTTTCCTGGGGGTCAGCTTCTTAGCTGGCTTCTGTTTCTTTTCTCTGTCCTTTCTGAGCTGGCTCTGTCTCTCTGTGCTGGCAGCTTCCAGCAGCATGGCTCTAATTGTTTCACTATACTGCACCTGTGTGTGTGGACTGAGTTAGCTCTACCTCTCTTTGGGGGTACTGGCTTCAAGTGCTTCACGGTTTTGCATTGGTGTGGGTTGGGCCTCTCTGGGTCAGTGTGCTGTTGCCTGGGGCTAGGGAGTGTGACATCATCAGGGTGGGCCTTGATAAGGAAGTGGTGTTGTTTCCTTCAGGGCCTTTGCAACAGTGGTGTTTGCTTTAGGTAGGGTGGTGCAGTGTGCACTTCTGACTTTGTGTCTAGTTTCCCTGCTTGCTTTTGCTAAGGGCCAGGTTAGTGTTAGTGCAGTGTGCACTAGTGACTGTGTGTTTAGCTTTCCTGCTTTTCCCTTATGGTTCCCCTGCTTTTCCCTCTTGATTTTGGAAGCATTGCTGTGTGTAGGGCTTTGGAAGCTCTGTTGCTGATAGAAGTACTTCAGGGTTTGGTGTTGTTAGGAACACTGCAGAGTTTGCTGTTAGAAGTACTTCTGGTGTTTGTGCTATTGGGAGCATTGCAGTCTTTGCTGTTGGTGTTTGGTGCTTTAGAAGCACTTTTGGCTTATGTGTTAGCTTCCCTGCTTTTTCCTTGTGGCTCCCCTGTCTTCCCTTTTAGTGCTAGGAGCTCTTTTGGTTGTTTGGTGCATAGGAGCACCTTAGTTAGTTTAGAGTTGTAGAGCACTGCTTGTAGCTTGGTGCTTAGTAACACCTGTGTTAGCTTGTGTATTTAGTTCCCTGCTCTGTTAGTTTAGGGCTTAGGAAGTCCCTTTGTTGAGCAGGGCTTAGGAGCTCCTGTTTAGTATAGGGCTTAGGAAGTCCTTTTGTCAGTTTACTGTTAGGAACACTCCTGCTGGTTTAGGGCTTGGGAGCACGTAGATCAGTTTAGGTTTAGGAGTACTTCTGCTTCCAGTCCTGGTCCCTGTGTCATCCGGTATCCAGTAAGTCCTGCCGGCTACTCGAACCCAGGAGCTCAACTCCTGGGGGGCTTAGTAGCTAAGCGCAGGTGAAGCTGTGCGGAGCAGTCCAGTGTGCTTCAGTCCAGTGTGTTCCGGTCCGGTGTGTGTTCCAGTCTGGTGCGCTGCAGTCCAGTGTGTTCCGGTCCGGTGTGTGTTCCAGTCCTGTGTCCTCCAGTCCGGGGGATTGCAGTCCAGTGTTCCAGTCCTGTGTCCTCCAGTCCGGGGGATTCCAGTCCATGGATTCCGGTTCGCTGGGCAGTGCCTGCAGTCCCTGCCGGTGTGCTTACACAGTGTTGGTTGGTGGGTTTTGCCTGCTGCTGTCGCTCCTTGGCAGCAGCAGCCCAAGGGCTCACGTTTGCTCCAGAGCCCGGCCCCGCGGGCTCTGAACCTAAGAACCTGACAACAGCATATTCGAATATCTTTGATAAGAAAGGGAGGAGGGAGATGGGGTCCAGGAAAGGCATTTTAAGGTGTGGTGTAACCATAACATATTTGAAAGCATCAGGAACAATTGCAGTGGAAAGTGAAAGATTGAGGATACGACAGATAAAAGGGATGACAGTAGCAGAGACAGTGCTTAATAGATGGGTGGGAATGAGATCAGGAGGAGGAAAAAAAGATGTTTCCTCCAATGATTTTAGAAGAGGAAGAAAAAGTGGCAGGGGGGTTCAAGGAAGGTTGAAAGAATGAGTTAGAAGAAGGAGAGCTGGAGGTGACTCGGCGGAGAACTCAAGGTTAATCTTGTAAACCTTTTCATGGAAGTACTCATAGTCTGGGGAGAAAGTGAAGGGGGAGGAATTGGAGGTGGAGGCACTTTTTGGTTTAAGAAAAGTAGTGTGGTAGTTGTGTTAATAAACATTAATAAATAAAAATAGAAAATGGTGATAAGGTGTTATGTTTTTATTGGATTAATTATAAAACCTTTTTGACTAACTTTTAGAAATCCAAATCTCCTTCCTCAGGTCAGGACAGGATACCATAACAGTAGGAAGGAAGTTTTGGCCTCTGAAAGCTAACTGAAAAATATATTTTAGTCAAATAAAATGGTGTAATATTTTCCAATTTTTATTTTATTTGCATTTGTTAGTTTGTAATGTAGTGGTTGGACTATGTCAGTTTTTGAAATTTACATCTGCTATCTTTATATTTGCACAGAACAGGGTGGGGGCACGCATTGCTTTCTCTTTCTCTGGTCTTTCTTAGGAGGTTCATGTTTTTATTTCTATTTTTATTTTGCAGTTACATATTCTGTACCGGGTGAGGGTCTATGTTCTGCGTGTGTGAAAGAGAGGGGTTTTTTTCTGTTAGCATTGACTGCACGATCGATCCATTCTAATCTGGTTAGTTTAGTTTTCCAATAGGTTTATTGATGTTCTAGGTTTGTGTTTGTGGTGCTGTCTTTTCCTAGGTAGGTACTTGTCATGTGACTTGAGGAAATTACTACTATTTTGATATGTTGGAATTGCTCTGTAGGTCCTGAGTGACATTTGTCGTGTTTGGTATTACTTCACACTATGCCTGGTATTGGATTTAGATCACATCTTTTCAGTAATAGCTTGAGGCAAGGTATTTTCATGTCTCTGGAGGGCTTACAATTTAAATTTCATACCTGAGGCAATGGAGAATTAAGTGACTTGTCCAAGATCTCAAGGAACATCAGTGGGATTTGAACTCTTGTTTCCCTGATTCGCAGCCTGCCACTCTAACCCTATTTGGTAATTCAGCTGAGCTGAAGCCTGGTGGCCATTTGGCAACCTACCAAAAACATTCACCCCGTTTACTAAGCCGCACTAGTGGCCACCGCGTGGCAATACCGACACAGCCCATTCAAAGTGAATGGGCTGTGTCAGCATTAACTCGCAGCAGCCGCTAGAATGACTTAGTAAACAGGGGGGGAATTCATGGGTAAATCATTTTATGGTTGTTCAATCCAGGGGACAGTGTCCAAAGGGCACTGGCAGGAAAGTCATCTCATTACCCCAATATGAGTGATTACTTTTGCATATATGGCATCATTTGAAGTTCAAAGAATGCAAAATAGCTTTTATCTTCTTTCCCAATCCCCATCCCTGACACTAAACCCACTTCCTCCTGTCTTCCTCATTGGCCTCCCACTTTGCCATCTATCCCCCCTTCAGTCCGTTCAGAACTCTGCTGCACGTCTTATCTTCCGCCTGGACCGATACACTCATATCACCTCCCTCCTTAGGTCACTTCACTGGCTTCCGATCAGGTACTGCATACAGTTCAAGCTTCTCCTATTAACCTATAAATGCACTCGATCTGCAGCCCCTCCTTACCTCTCTACCCTCATCTCCCCTTACGTTCCTACCCGTAACCTCCGCTCTCAAGAGAAATCCCTCCTTTCAGCACCCTTCTCCACCACCGCCAACTCCAGGCTCCACCCTTTCTGCCTCGCCTCACCCCATGCCTGGAATAAACTCCCTGAGCCCATACACCAGGCCCCCTCCCTGCCCATCTTCAAAGCCTTGCTCAAAGCCCACCTCTTCAATGTCGCCTTTGGCACCTAACCACCATACCTCTATTCAGGAAATCTAGACTGCCCCAACTTGACATTTCGCACGTTAGATTGTAAGCTCCTTTGAGCAGGGACTGTCCTTTGTTAAACTGTACAACGCTGCGTAACCCTAGTAGCGCTCTAGAAATGTTAAGTAGTAGTAATAGTAGTAGTCTTCCAGTGCCCCTATATTGCCATTAATTCTTTTGTCAGATTCCTTTAGTGAGTCTTACGCACTTGATAAACAGTGTGACAAAGTCACCAACCAGATTTATATCTGGGTGTAAAATAAAAATGAAAATTGCATTTACAATTCGACATACATGCCGAAAGCCTTATCGGTGACGTATTTTTAAATGTTTTCGTCATAACGCAAAAGTAATGCAGTGAAACTCGGATAATACGCTTTTTTCCCTGTTTTTCCTTGGTAATTGCTATTCAGCTTCTAATTAAATTTTGGTTCTTAAGTCTGCTAGTTATTGGGCTAAACAGTTTTTTAATCTCAGCACAGTAGGCAGATGAATGACTTTGTGAGGAAAGTACTTTATATGTGTTGCTGGTAATTCTTACCTGATTTATTTCTCACTGCTCAGTTCTGGTGGTAAATGATTATTAAGGTTCCCCCTGGGTCTGTTTTGACACATGCGCTGAAAACTTAAGTGCAGCTTAGTTTATCACCTTACATCATGAACATTAGATACAAAACATGAACATGGGAAGGAGGGGGTTCAGTCAGAGTTGTTTTTCGTTTCATTTAGATCATTTACTAACAGTGTGCGCTAATGCTGTTAATGCATCTTATTTTCCACAGGGCTCATGACATGCAATCGGTCTTGTGGTAAATAACATGTGCTAATGGCATTAGCAAGGGTTAACTGTTAGCAAATGACCCCCCCCCCCCCCTCTCGATGTTCCATTTTGGAACATTCCAATACGAGGCGTATTTTCAAAGCACTTCGACTTACTTATGACTGTAACCTAGGGAACTGTGTAAGTCGAAATGCTTTGAAAATGAGCCCCAGATTAATTTAGTGTTTGAAAATCATTTTAGTGTCCCCTAAAAATGATCATACACATGTAAGTGCAACAAAACGAAACGGATGTCACATACCTAATAGAAAAAGTACGATCACTTCACAAGTAGGCAGCTTATCGAAAACTGACCCCGAGAGAGAGAAGTTTTCAAATGAACCAGTCTGCATTAAAACAGGTGACTGCATCAAAATGGAGTCATTTGACCCCCCCCTCCCCCAGTAAGTGCCAAAGTATGCATACTACGCAAGTACTTTTGTAATGGAGCTATGCATGCAAAACAGCTTTCTATATGCATGAAAGAGTTTCTTATAACATAGTGTAGGGTTGTACAACACTACCATAGCCCTAAGGGGTGAAGGGGGGGGGCACCTAGATGTGGGTACAGTGGGTTTCTGGTGGGTTTTGAAGGGCTCACATTTACCACCACAAGTGTAACAGGTAGGGAAGAGGATGGGCCTGGGTCCGCCTGCCTGATGTGCACTGCACCCACTAAAACTGCTCCAGGGATCTGCATACTGCTGTCAGGGAGCTGGGTATGACATTTGAGGCTGGCATAGAGGCTGGCAAAAAATATTTAAAACGTTTTTTTTTTAGGGTTGGAGGGGGTTAGTGACCACTGGGGGAGTAAGGGGAGGTCATCCCCAATTCCCTCCGGTGGTCATCTGGTCAGTTTAGGCATCTTTTTGAGGCTTGGTCGCAAGAAAAAATGGACCTTGTAAAGTTGGCCAAGTGCTCATCAGGGACACCCTTTTTTTCCATTATCGGCCGAGGAAGTCCGTGTGTTAAGCATGCCCCAGTCCCGCGCTCGCTATGCTTCCGACACGCCCCCATGAACTTTGGTCGTCCCCACGATGGAAAGCAGTTGAGGACGCCCAAAATCAGCTTTCGATTATGCCGATTTGGGCAACTCTGAAAGAAGGACGCCCATCTTGCGATTTGTGTCGAAAGATGGGCGCCCTTCTCTTTTGAAAATAAGCCTGATAGTAACTTAGTAGATGATGGCAGATAAAGTCCTGTATGGTCCATCCAGTCTGCCCAACAAGATAAATGTATAGCAAATGTATCACTAAAAAAGGTGGGAATCTATATTCAAAACACTTCCTGGAATAATATAGCATATCACAATTATATACCAGGTTTAAAATATGTATGTTCAAATAATATGTATCTTTTAAAAATAATACATATTTAGTATTTTGGAAAGGTATTAATTCAAAGTTTTTTGTTTTAGTTATCTTCTGAAGAAGCCACCAGCGGGTGGTGAAACTTGGATCCGAGTCGGGACGTGGTGTATATATTAGAGAAGATTTGCAGTTCTGCATCTATCGTTATGGAAAGGCTCTTCGGATTACGCTGAACGGAGCTCAACATCTTAAAATCCTCTGCTAGCAGAGAAGTCCTTTAGCGACCATATTGAAAGAAATTTTGTACAATGATTGATTCATATAACAATGACATTTGGATTAAATTAAATTAAGGAAGTGACACAAAAGACCTATAATGTGAAACGATAGATGGCAGTGATGGGCAAATGTTATTTATTTCACATTAAATTATTCACAAATTATTTCTGGGCACATCATCATCACAAATATTTTTGTATTTTTTGTATATTTGTTGTTTGTTTATTATTTTTTTTGAAAAAAAATATTTTTTAAACCTAGTGTACAATTTTGATACTTCACATGTATACCTGATCTTGAATTGTCCTTGCCATTTCAGGGCAGAGACGGTAGAAGTCTGCCCAGCACTGTCCTTGTTCTAAAACTTCAAATTTGTTCAGGCACGGTCAATAATTAGGTCAATTAACACATAGCGAATACACACACATATATATATAGAAATGACTTCATTGTCTTTTAAATACCAAATAATTATTTAACAACCTAACTTGTATGAGTAGTGAATTCCAAATAACATCAACTAGATATAAAAATCTTAACGAAAATACTTTTTTGAACCGTAATCACCCAGGATCAGGAAAGTGTAGTAGCATATGATTCCATAGTGTACCAGTTCTTTCCCAATTTGGCAGACATAAGCGTGTAATGGAAAGCTGCTTCAGTACTACACTATATTGGAAAATGGTCTCTTTCGGCAACGTGAGAAAGGAGGATTTCCTTTCCTTATTAGTCAACATTCCTTCCCTATTTACTCTGTAAATGATTACTTCCAGCTAGAAAACTGAAAACAATAAAAAAAGGCTCTTCCCCAGAGATGTCCTTGGCTATTGGATATGTACCGCACTCTGATAAGATTAGGTTTTACAATTAAAATCAGATAACTCAAGCATCTTAAGTACAGCAATTTACTGATGGAGTTCAGCTCATTTGTCTTCATTGTTTTTGTTTACTCATTTGAAAGGAAAGTGAAAGCATTTATAAAAGTGTGGACAGATCTGACTTATGTACAGAATTATATCTACAGCTGTGTGCAGCTGTAATTGTCAATTGCTACACCTTTATAATTAAGGGTTTTCTTTTTAAACACACATAAAATCAATATTCAGAAGCACTTAAACGATGATGCTAGGTAAGGACGGGCTTCTCGTTTGCAACAACTTGGGATACTGTCAGTGATATTTCACGTGGTTGCCTTTTATTAAAATCTGAAATGAGCAGAAAAGAAAAAAAAACACAAAAATGTATGTTTTCCATTTGCCGATAATAGTACGCACTCTTTTTAAAGAATGCATACTGAGAAAAAGCGCATTAATGTTTGAAAGCATGCGTGAACACTGTGCATGAACATGCTATGAGGAAAGGTGTGCTCACTGTTTCAGAATGAGTGCGCCCTTTTTCCAAACAATGGGCTCCTTTTACTAAGCTGCGGTTCGCTATACAGGAAGTACTGTCGGGCTACCGCAGCAGCCTGGCGGTACCTCCAACCCCTAGTGCACCATCATTTCTGGTGCTACAAAATATTTGTTTTTGTAGCGCCGGAGTGTACCCAGCGGTAATCGAGCAGTGCTGCACGCTGCCCATTTACTGCTGGGTTAACACGGGAGCCCTTACTGCCATCTCAATGAGTGGTGGTTAGGGTTCCCCCCAAAATGGCAGCATGGCAACTGCTTTACTTGCTGCCCAGCCATTTCCTGTAGGAAAGCAAGACTTCCCCTGTGGTAAAAGGGGGGCCTCGGCACGCATTTAAAACATGTGCCGACACGAGTGCCAGCCCCCTTTTGCCGCAGCTTGGTAAAAGGGGCCCAATGTGCCCTCTTTCAAAAGAGTGTGCAGTGAGAGGTGAATTCTATACATGGCGCTGAAAATATTGGTGCCAAACAAAAAAGTTCTATGCTTTAAGCCGTGCTTAAAGTTAGGCATGGTTTATAGAACAGTGCTTATGCCCGAGAATTGTACCTAACCTTAGGCGCAGACATTTTGCACTAACTGAACTAGGATGTAAATGCACCTAAATTGGGTTCGTACCCTCCTTATTCTATAACAAAGCGTGTAAATGCTAGGAACACCCCCATTCCACCCATGACCATTCCATTTTTGCGACCCATCTTTTTATTCTCATGTAAAATTTAGATGTGGATCCCGCACCTAAATTTACGTGTGAATTCCAATTAAATCTAATTAGTGCCAATAATTGCTTGTTAAATGTTAATTATTGGCACTCATTAGATGCTTATTCGATTAAATTGCACACACAAATTAGATGTGCACCTAAATTTATGCATGCAATTTTTGGCAACTTTACAGAATTAGAGGGTGAATGACTGCTCCTGAGACAGAAAAAAATGGCCGATGAAAATGACTGAAACGAGCATTCCAGGAAACAACATGGGAAATGGCACATGTGGATGTGTTTTGATGCTGTTTGTTTTATATGTTTTTATTGTCTATGACCAGAACCCTCATCCACGCTCTTATCACCTCTCGCTCAGACTATTGCAACTTGCTTCTCACAGGTCTCCCACTTAGCCATCTCTCTCCTCTTCAATCTGTTCA